>NC_058132.1:75187905-75221740 GCF_016433145.1 Gracilinanus agilis | reverse complement strand
TCCCATGCCCTCTTTGTGTGTAATAGAATATCCTATTTTTCTTATTCACTCAAGTTTCTCTTGGTGTCCCCTGCTATTCACCCCTTCTTTCCCATCCCCCATGTCATCTTAGATTATTTAGTGTTCCACCCTCACCCTGTGAATTATTCTTCTGATTACTATAATAGTGAATACTATAATAGTGAATAGAGTTCACTACAGAGAATTATACATAACTTTTCTCTACATAGGAATACAGATAATTAGATCTCACTGAGGCCCTTAAAAAGGCAAATTTAAAAATTATAAGTTTTCTTTCTTTCCCCTCTGTATCTTATTTACCTTTTCAGGTTTCTCTCAGTTTTTGTGGTTGGATATCAGACTTTCCATTTAGCCCTGGTCTTTTCTGTGCAAATACTTGGAATTCTTCAATTTTGTTGGATGCCCATACTTTCCCCTGGAAATATATAGTCAATTTTGATGGGTAGTTGATCCGTGGTTGCAGGCCTAGCTCTCTTGCCTTTCTGAATATCGTATTCCAAGCCTTGCGATCTTTTAGCATGGAGGCTGCCAGATCCTGTGTGATCCTGATTGGTGCTCCTTGATATTTGAATTGTTTCTTTCTGGCTTCTTGTAAGATTTTTTCTTTTGCTTGGAAACTCTTGAATTTGGCAATTATATTTCTGGGTGTTTTCTTATCTGGATTGAATGTCGCAGGTGTTCTATGAATCCTTTCAATGTCTATATTGCCCTCTTGTTGTAGGACTTCAGGGCAATTTTGCTGAATTATTTCTATTAGTATGGAGTCCAGGTTTCTATTAATTTCTGGTTTTTCTGGAAGACCAATTATTCTCAAATTGTCTCTTCTAGACCGGTTTTCTTGGTCTGTCACTCTCTCATTGAAATATTTCATGTTTCCTTCTATTTTTTCAGTCTTTTGACTTTGTTTTATTTGTTCTTGTTGTCTTGAGAGATCATTAACTTCTAATTGCTCAATTCTAGCCTTTAGGGATTGGTTTTCGGCTGTAATCTTCTGGTTTTCGGCTGTAATCTTCTGGTTTTCTGCCATAATCTTCTGGTATTCCTTTTCGATCTGGTCATTTCTGGTGTTCAATTTGCTTATCAGTTCATTTGGTTTATGAGCCTCACTTTCCATTTGCAAGATTCTACCTTTTAAACAGTTATTTTCTTGCCATATCTCTTCCATTTTCCTCAAAATCTCAGTTTTGAACTCTTCCATAGCTTGTGAGGAGTTTTCCTTATTTGAGGAGGGTCCGGATGCTTGTTTGTTCTCCTCCGTTTGCTCGGTTGTCTGGATTTTCTTTGTGTAAAAGTTGTCGAGTGTTAAAGACTTCTTTTTCTTGTTGTTAATCTTTCTCTTCTGAACTTCCTGAGACTGGGCAGCCATCGTTAGCCCAGCAGCTTCTCAGGTTTATCCTTGCGCTCAGGGTCTGTCCGCGGTCTTTTGGCTCCTGAGGTCTGAGTTCTGTTTTTTTCCAAGGTCAAGCCCCCTGGTGGACCCCCTTGCTTGATCCTCTGCAGGAGGTTTCTTTACAAGTCTCAGGGCGCTGCTTCCCCAGTCGTATACCCATCTGCACTGGTTCCCCACTCAGGGTTTCAGAGCTTTAGCTCGTGGCTGTGTCTGCCTCCACCCACGCCTCTGCCCGCGCCTGCGCTCTGAGCCTGCGTTCTGCTCCCGCGCTTAGAGTTTGTGTGTTTTCTTTAGCTTTCTGGGGTCCTAAATCTTCCTGCTCTCAGGAACAGTCCCCAGAGCTGCCAATGACTCGATGGGTGCCCCAAACTTGCTCTATTTCTTTTTAGCTGGCTTTGGCGCTATAGGTGTTGTGTGTGGAGGGGCTGGGGGTGGGGTGGTTGCTCACCCTGCGATTTAGTGAGAGCTATTTCACCCCTTTATAGCATGGAAATGCCTCGATTCCACGTACCTTCCACGCTGTGCCCTGTTGTGGGGTTCCTCCGTTCGTCTGGACTTGTTTTTATGTCCCCTAGAGGAGTTTTGTGTGTGTTGGTCAGGAGAGGTTAAGAGCTGCTTCTTACTCTGCCGCCATCTTAACCCGGAACCCAGCAAAGGCTTTTTAAGTACAGTCCAAGCCCCAGGTGCACTTGAATTAGTTCTCAGCAAAATTGAGAGCATATCATCAGCAGAAAGGGAACCCGTAGGCAAAGAATCATTGTGGCCACAAAATTTAGGAAATGGATTAAAGTAATAAACAGTCCCATCTATTTGGACTTGGTCTTAGAAGTAATAGGGAACCCCTAGAGTTTGTTGAACAGGAGACCGACAAGGTCATATCTGTGCTTGAAAAATACTTTTTTGGCTGCTGTATGGAGGATGGTTTAGAGCAGTGATTCCCAAAGTGGGCGCTACCGCCCCCTGGTGGGTACTGCAGCAATCCAGGGGAAGTGGTGATGGCCACAGGTGCATTTATCTTTCCTATTAATTGCTATTAACATTTTTTAAATTAATTTCCAGGGGGCTACGTAATATTTTTTCTGGAAAGGGGGCGGTAGGCCAAAAAAGTTTGGGAACCACTGGTTTAGAGTGAGGGTGAAACATAAGATATAGTCATCCAGATAAGAAGTGCTGAGTAGTCTAAATAGAAGGAGATCGATGTGAGAGGAGCTGTGGAGAAACAAATAGCAAATCTGTACCCGGTTGGATGTGTAGGGTAAATGAGAGTAAGGATTCAAGTCTGACACTCACATTGTAAATGAGAATAACGGGGGAAATGGTAGCTCCTCTAGGGCATAGGGAAGTCTCAAAGAAGTGTTTTAGGGAGAGCTAAGTTCTGTTTTGGATATGTTGAATTTGATAATGTTTTGTTTGTAGAGCATCAATTTTTAAATGTCTAGTAGACAGTTTGAGATGTAGAACTATAGCTCAGAAGGGGAAGTAGAAAGAAAAGGGAACTAGCATTTATTAAGTACCGACTGTGTGCCAAGCACTGTGCTAAGCACTTTACAGAGTTCTCTCATTTGATTCTCACAACCCTGAGATGTAAGTGCTTCTATTATCCCATTTTCATAGATGAAGAACTGAGACAAACAAAGGTTAAGTGACTTACTTGGACAGTCACTTTTATCTAGCAAGTGTTTGAAGCAGAATTTGAATCAAGTTTTCCTCACTCAAGGGCCACTGCTAAACTTGACTGTTTAGTGCAGAAAGAACTGATGGATGACGGTCACTGAAGCACACTGTCAGTGATCTGGAACAATAATCAAGAATGGGAAAGACACTGCAGTTCTGGAGATGGTCAAATGCTGATTTTCAAAAAGAGAAAAAGATGAAATTTGCATAATAAAGGCCAACAAGTCCCACTTTGTATCTTTGCAGAATTCTCTTTAATCTGTATTCTTAAAGGGATAGTTAGTGAGCTGACAGAAGGAAACTTCACAAAAGAGCCAGTATTCCTTCAAACACAGATGGTATTAGACTTAATTTTTTTTTTTAACAAGATTTCCTAGATTTTAGCAAAACATTTGGCATTCTCTTATAGTAATGTTGTGGACACTGGGCTAGTTAATAGTACAGTTAGAATAATTCAGGACTAGTTGAATGACTGGACCTAAAATGTTGTCATTACTCATTCCATGACAGCGTAGAAGGTCTCTAACGGAGTGCCTCTTAGATCTGTGCTTGACCTTTTACTTACTGTTTAACGTTTTAATGAGCAAATTGGATAACTACATAGTCAGGAGACATAATTAGAAGAATGATACAAAACTGAGTAGAGCTAACCATTTACATGACAGAATCAGGAACCAAAAAGGTCTTGACAGACCCAAACATTGAGCTGAATACATTAAAGATGAAATATAATAGGAAGAGATATGAAGCCTTATGCTTGAGTAGAGAAACTGAACTGCATAATTACAAAAGGGGCTAGCCTTGCTAGACTGTATGTCTATAAAAGATTTGGAGCTGAGCTCAGCCTAGCTGTTCATACTGGGAAAACCAGGTAGATGAATAATTATTTTCCAGAATGTAATATGTAGTTGGATAAACAACCAACTAAAGAGTTAGTTCATCACTACATATAACTTGCACAGATGTTACAGATAGACAGTGAGTTAGTCAAGAAATGAAGAGGATAGAAACCAGGCTGGGTTTTCTTTTGGAAACTGCAGTGCTTTTAGTGATACTCTTCCCCTTCTCCCCAAGTTTGTCTCTGAATCAAAGGCCCATCTTTTTTTTATAACTATTTTTGGGGGCAGAGTTGGATTGGCTGGCTCAGTGGCTTGAGAGCCAGGCCTCAGATACTTCCTAGCTGTGTGACCCTGGACAAGTCACTTAACCCCCATTGCCAAGCCCTTATCACTATTCTGCCTTGGAACAAAGACACAGTATTGATTCTAAGGTGGAAGGTAAGGGTTTAAAAAAAAAAATGATGCACTGTAACAAGTCATGGAATACTATTCCCAGTTCTCAGAGAAACATGAATAGAAAAGAAAGTACACAATCAATCAAGAGCCCCTATATTCCATTGGTAACTTTATGTCAGGAGAATTAGAGTGAGGTCCCTGGCACAATTGGTGGGCTTTATCTGTGAAAGATTTATAGGCTATTGTGGATTTGTACATGCTGAGAAGGTATGGATTGGTTGTGATTTGCATCTTTGAAGGGAGTTCCAACTCTGAGATGATCAATCCATTGAGTTATAGAGGATTAGAGAGATGATGATTTAGGGATAACCTTCTGGTCAGAGTGCATCTAGAGTATTGTGTTCAGTAAAGGGGAGTAAAAGAAGGAAACTTCACAAAAAAGCCTCCTTTTAGCAATGGAATTGATAACCCAGAAAGCTTCTAAAGGAAGTCAAACAAGATGGCAGATGGCCTGGGTCATACCATACAGAGAAAAATATGGAAATATGTTTTGTGTAATGTCAGAAAACGAATTCCAAAAGTCATTCCTACGAGTAAATGGGAAAAAATAAAACATTACTATAATGAGTGACTTGTTCTGCTAGGTCCCAGAAGGCAAATTTAGAAGATGTTTACCAAGAAGCAAATGTAAGCTATTCATATGGAAAGTCCATATTCTAAAAATGGAATAAGTTGCTTCAGAAGATGGTGGGTCTCCCCTCTTTGGAGGTTTTCAAACAAAGGATAGACATGTACTGTTGAGGATATTGTAATGGGGAACTTTTTCAGAGCCAGATTGGTATAAGATGATATCTAAGGTACTGTACCTGCTGGCTCCAGATCTATGATCTGATGATCTTCTGTGCTTTAAAGGAAAATTGCTGACATATGGCAGCTGAAAAATAGAAAGAGCTCAGTTTACCTTTTCTTGCTTAAAGTACCAATTGTATTTTAGTTCTTTAGAGAGGTTATAGCATGGACAGGAATCAGAGAAAGTGCTTTTTCATACATTGTTCAGAATCCAGTGTCAACAAAATGTTTCTATTAACCCTCTGGTTCATAAAAAACTTTCTTACATGAAATATCTTTCTATATAAAAGCATCATAAATTAATAGGACAAACAATCTGGGAACTGAGAGTCTGCCATTTTTTAAATATGTGAGACACATAGCTTATAATATTTAAGTATCACACCACACACAGTTGTTGTGAGGATTAAGGGAAGAGATAGTTTTGTCAGCCTTAAAACATTCCATAAATATCAGCTTTTGTCATTATTTCTGGATTTAAAAAAAAGATTTTACCTGTCTCCCTAATTTGCAAATTCTCCAACTATGAGTTTTTGTCTGATAAAACCAGTATTATTGTTCTTTTCAAAAGTCATTAAGGGGCAGCTAGATTGATCCAGGTCTAGAGACAATAGGTCCTGGTTCAAATGTGGTCTCAGACATTTCCTAACTGTTGTGACCCCTAGTCAAGTCACTTAACCTCAGTTGCCTACCGCTCATCTCCCACTTCTGCCTTATAATCAATACTTAGTATAGAATTTAAGACAAAAGATAAGGGGTTTTTTTTTTCATTTAATAATTTTTATTTTTTAGAAAGGTTAACATGGTTACATGATTCATGCTCTTACTTTCCCCTTCACCTCCCCCCCCCCAACCTCTCCCCCAATGGCCGATGCACATTTCCACTGGTTTTAACATGTGTCCTTGATCAAGACCTATTTCCAAATTGTTGTTAGTTGCATTGGTGTGGTAGTTTCGAGTCTACATCCCTAGTCATGTCCGCCTCGACCCATGTATTCAAGCAGTTGTTTTTCTTCTGTATTTCTATTCCTGCAGTTCTTCCTCTAAATGTGGGTAGCGTTCTTTTCCATAAATCCCTCAGAATTGTCCTGGGTCATTGCATTGCTGCTAGTACAGAAGTCCATTACATTCTATTTTACCACAGTGTATTGGTCTCTGTGTACAATGTTCTCCTGGTTCTGCTCCTTTCACTCTGCATCAATTCCTGGAGGTCTTTCCAGGTCACATGGAATTCCTCCAGTTTATTATTCCTTTTAGCACAATAGTATTCCATCACCAGCATATACCACAATTTGTTCAGCCATTCCCCAATTGAAGGACACACCCTCATTTTCCAGTTTTTTGCCACCACAAAAAGTGCAGCTATAAATATTTTCGTACAAGTCTGTTTATCTATGATCTCTTTGTGGTACAACCCCAACAATGGTATGGCTGGATCAAAGGGCAGGCATTCTTTTATAGCCCTTGAATTGCTTGATTTTTTATACAATTGATTTAACTCCTTGTATATTTGAGTAATTAAACCCCTGTCAGAGTTTTTTGTTAGATAAGGGTTTTTTTAAAAAGGTCATTGGGGATGGGCAAGACCCACATCCAATGGAAGCATCTGGGACCAGGCTAGAGGAATTAGACTGAGCCCACTTTGGGGAGATGGACAGAACCAAGTGAAGGAGTCTCATCTTCTAAGTTGGGCTGCCATTCTTTCATTTCTCTAGAAACCATGGCGAGCCCAGGGAAGGACAATTATCGGATGAAGAGCTATAAGAACAAAGCACTGAACCCAGAAGAAATGAGAAGGCGGCGAGAGGAAGAGGGAATCCAGCTTCGTAAGCAGAAACGAGAGCAACAGGTAAAGATGGAAGCAACCACCCCTTCTACAGAGGTAGCAACAGTGCTCAGAAGGATTTGCTGTAATCCTGTATTAAAGGAAACTAGTATGAGATAATGCACAGAAAGGCAGGAACTTTTGTGATGTCTCCCCTAATTATTCTTATTCCCTTGTCTCCCTGCAAAGCAGCTTGTTGGTGAAGGAAAGGAAGAGAGATCACTATCAGATTAGGCTATTCCTTGTACCCCCTGAACTACTCACCATGTGCTTGCCTTTTTTTTTTCCTCCAATCTCAGCTCCCAACCTGCACCCCATCCCCTGCTTTGAGGCCTATTTAGTTGTTTGTGTGTTACCTTAGCCATTAAAGTTTAGCACTAGTCCTGCCTCTTAATGAAACTTTTCTTAACCATCATGACTCAAAGTAATTTCTTTGCCCTCAGAACTCACCTAAGACTTGTGTGAAAAACATAGCCAGGCCTAGAAATGGGAGGGCTTGGATTCAAATCTGGCCTCAGACACTTCCTAGCTTTGCAACCCTGGGCAAGTCACTCAACCCTGATTGCTTAGCCCTTGACATTCTTCTGTCTCAGGGGTTGATAATTAAGACAGAAAACAAGGGTATTTTTTAAAAAAAAAGCATAAAACACATCTTATTTGCCTCAAATAGACTATAAACTCAAGGGCTCTGGCTATTTCTTCTGTAATTTCATTCTGTAATCCCCTAAAATATCCAGCAGGATACTTTATACATAACTGATATTTTGACTTTTTTCCTTTAATCCCTATCTAATCCCCAAAGCCAAAGTACACTCACTTACCTGCTACTATTTATGATCTCCTCACTTGCTATCAGTTTCTTTCATATAGATATTCACAAAATGACAACAAAATGAAGTTTTAAGTTCTTTTTCATGACCCCTACCTCCTGCTATGAACCTCCCAGAGCCATCTTTACTGATGCTATAAGCAGAGCTGGTAATTCTGATTTCAATTGATTTCATTGTCTTAGGGTTTTACTAACAAATAAGGTTCTTGGCTCTTGGTATGAGTTTGAAGCCTATTAAGTTATATTCTTCTACACTTAGAAGTCTGGTCCAGGTTGGTTCATCTTCTGGACTGGCTTTCTGTCATTGACTTTACTGAGAGATATCAAAAGAGGAAGGGCTGGGCTGGCCTTGGACATTATAAATGAGTGCTAACAAACATACGTGCTTTTGATCCCTCTAACTTTTACCTTCAGCTTTTTAAACGAAGAAATGTAGAACTAATCAGTGAAGATGCTGCCATGTTTGACACACTACTCATGGACTCCTATGTCACCTCCACCACTGGGGTAAGGCTTGAGTGTAAAATATTAGGGGATTCTTACTTTCATAAACCTGAGATTGGGCATGTCATGTTGGTTCCTGTTAACATCCATAATTGGAGAGGGAGAGATTCTTTTTTGCTATCATTATTGTCTTAAAAGAAATGCTGGTTGTCATCCTAATAGTCCATATAGACCAGGCACTAAAGCAAGTTATGTGGAGAGTAGTAATAATTGTTGTCCATCCTAGAATCATCAGGAGTAAGAATAGTTTGAGCATCCTAAATTTTTTCCTCATTAAGCTATGTGGCAGCAGAAGGTAGGATAGAACTTAGAGGAATTTTCTTTATTGATTGATCTTTATAGGGCCATGCAGAGAGTGTAAAGGGAGTAGATAGAGTAGACTGAGCACTTGATTTGGAATGAGGAAGAAAGGAATTTGTTCTGCTATTTAAAACTGGTTTGACATTGGCAAAAGGCCTTATTTTCTCTTTTTTTATAATGAAGGGTTTGGGGCAATTAGGTGGGTGGCTCAATGGATAGAGAGCCAGGTCTGGAGATGGAAGTCCTAGCTTTAAATGTGGCCTCAGACACTTCTTAGTTGTGTGATCCTGGGCAAGATACTTAACCCCAATAGCCTCGCCCTTTCTGTTCTTCTGTCTTGGAACCAGTACTTAGACAGTACTTAGACAAGACAGAAAAGTAAGACTAAAATTTTTTTAAAATAAAATAATGAAAGGATTGAACTAAATGACTTCAAAGGTCCCTGTTAACATTACATCCTATGATGGTATTTTTATTAGTATCTTCTTACTCTACCCCAAGAGACTTTCCATAGTAGAGCTTCTGGATACAAGCCCCAGGGGGAACTTGGAAACTTAACTCTCTGGTTACTTATCGAGTCCCAGTTCTATCATTTCCCTTTAGGAAAGAGTGATCACAAGAGATATGGTGGAGATGCTCTTTTCTGAAGACTCTGACCTGCAGTTAGCAACCACACAGAAATTCCGCAAGCTGCTCTCAAAGGGTAAGACACTCTTGTACTCGAGAAGGAAATAAGTGGCACAGCTTGGCAGTATATTTCTCTCCTTAAGGAACTAGAGGTATTAGCATGGAAAAGAGAAGCCGGACAGCTATCTTTAAAGCCTTCAGAGGCTGGCAAGGGGCATTCTTCTGGTCCTGTTAAATTCCATTAAGTTCTACAGGGACCAGAAGTTTTCCTGAGTCTTGGAAGCAGGGGAGTCACATAGAAAAGAATCATCATCTTGCAGGGCCACCTGCTTTCTGAATAGCAATAGTATCACAGTAGCATTTTGCAGTCTTATCAGGAGCATTCCTTGAAACACCCCTATTAAGGCAAGAGGTAACCTAGTAATATTCTTCATATTACAGATGAGGAAACATTCTCAGATGGGAAGGGGGAGATAGATTTGTTCCTTCAGGATATAAGTGCTTTTGAGTCCTTGGTATTCCTTACTCAGTTAGTCACCTTCCCCTCATTTTCTCACATTAAAACTTTTTTGGTGACTTGATCACAAGAAATCGTTTAGTGGTGACTGAGGGTAGTGCAGGCATTTTACCTAGAAAGGGCCATAGAACTTTGTTTAAGGCTCAAATGTTTGTGTTGATTGAGAAAAGACTCCTAAAAGGTTGCCATTATCACCAGAAAGAAGTCCCAGCCAGGGAGTTGGATGAAGCTTAAACCTCTAATGATTCTTGACCTTTCCCCTCAGAGCCAAATCCTCCCATAGATGAGGTGATCAATACCTCTGGAGTGGTGGACAGGTTTGTGGAATTTCTGAAGAGGAGCGAGAACTGCACATTACAGGTGATTACAAGGAAGGTGTTGGGTACAGAGACCCATTAGGGTTTGCTGCCTCAAGTGCTATTATACTTTGGATGGTGGGGGGAGGGAGCAAGAGGGTGTGACAGGGCTTTCCCCCACACCCCTCAGGCGGCTGGCAAGAAATGGGATCTGCCCCCTCGCCCTCAAGACCACCTGAAACCAGGCAGCCTCGAGTGGGAGGCAGCGTGGTGTAATGGAAAGAACACCGGACTGGGAGTCAGGAGACCTGGGTTCGAGTCCTGTAAAATGAGGAGGTTGGGCTGAATGATCTCTAAGGTCCCTTTCAGCGCTAACATTCTGTGATTCCCCAGCCTGACCTCTAGGGAGGGTCCTACTGCATGTCTGGCTTGGGGTTCCTGTGGCGGAAGCAGGTGGTTTCCATCAGTTCTTGATCACCAACCTCGGGTTCTGTTCCACATAAGGTGGGGAGGGATCCTTCTGAACCATGGGATACATTTAATGGGCACACCCTATCCCACACATTGCAGTTCCAGTCTCCCCAGCACAAATGTCAGTAACCTATTTCCCACCATGCCTCTTTCAGTTTGAAGCTGCCTGGGCCCTGACCAACATTGCCTCCGGAACCTCACAACAGACCAAAATTGTCATCGAAGCTGGGGCTGTCCCTATCTTCATAGAATTACTTAACTCTGACTTTGAGGATGTACAAGAACAGGTAATTAACTGATTGGAAGTGAGCAGAGTCTCCCTCGCCTAAGTTCTGATCAAAGGCTGTGAACAGATGTTTCGTCATTACTAATTGTGTAGGTCTTATCTAAGGATGCTCCAAAGCTACTACCTGGGCAATCTCCCCCTCATTCCAGGAAAGTGTAGGTTGGACTGTCTTTGGAGTTACCAAGGTCTAGAGAAGGCAGGGGGGTGGTGCGGTAGGGTGACCAGGGCTGAGGGCTAGACTCTAGAAAACTTACATTAGCCTTATGAGCCGTATGTCCTCAAAGCACCTATTTAAATGGACTCTGGTGCAATGAAAAATCAATAGTTTTGAAGAATTTGAATCCCAGCTGTCTTTAATGCCTGTGGGTCTGAGGACAAGAGTTTGTTCTCTGTGAGTTAACGAGTCCACAAAATGAGTCTGAGTTGGATAGGTGACCAAATGTTCTCAGTAGCCACATGAGCTATATAGTTAAGAATGCCATTTTATTCCTTTCAGGCTGTCTGGGCCCTGGGAAACATAGCCGGTGACAGCTCTGTCTGTAGAGATTATGTTCTGAACTGTGCCATTCTTCCACCGTTGTTGATGTGAGTAACCTCAGGCCCCTTGGCCCAGGGCATCCCTGGATCTGTTGAATTATGGGGGGCAGCTGGTGTCCTCTACAGGCTGCATAATAGAAAAATGCCCTGTACAGCAAAGGCTTCTGAGAATTCTAAGAAGCTGCATGGTGTGGTGGGAAAAGAAAGATTTCAAATATTAGTCCCTTATTTAAAGACACAATTTCCCTGCTTACTTCCTGAGTGACATAGAGCAAATATGGGCTCAGTTTCTTGGTGTATATAATGAGGGCATTTGACCAGATGACTTTTGTAGTCCAACTTGGGCATTCTCTGATTCTTTGAAAATCATCATTATTTATGCCAGCATTAATTTGCTTTTGACTAAACAGGTAGACATTCATGCTTATTATGCAAGACACCCCTTTCCAATGAGTGTCACTTTTTCTTAAGTCACATCTCTATCTCAGCTGAAAAGACCTTAAATACAGGTCCAGGGACTAATTATATTTACCATCCAAGGTATATTTTCCACTGACCTAACAAAGAACACAGGCTTATCATTAGAAGGTTGGCCACCAGGTAACATTTTTTGGCCCTGGCAGTTCATGAGACCCTCTGCTAAAGCAAGAAAGAGCTGTGATTTGGAGAAAGGTGTGACACTGGGAAGAACTTGATTTCTGGAGTCAGAGGATCTGAATTTAAATCTCATGACTGAGGCTTACCATCTGAGTGACCCTGGGCAGGCCATGTTACCGCCCTCATTTTCCTCATCTGCAAAATGAAAGGTCTGGACTAAGATGGTCTCTTGGCATCCCTTCAGCTCTAAATTTGTCCTGTGATCAGATTTCTATCACCCATGAAATAACAGCTCTCGGAAATCAGCAGCATATAATTCCTTATGGCATAGTAGGAACTCGGAGAATGACTAGCCACATCTGAACCACTCATAAAGTGAGAAGGTGGGAGTGTACGCCCCAGGATCTCTAAAGATCAAGCTTCTGTAGCCTTCACTCTCAGGAAATTCTCTGAGCCTGCTTTATGACATAAGGTTGGCAGCGCCACTCAGCTCAACTTCCTGACCCACTTAAAAGTCTCAGTCATGCTGAGTTTGTGGGTCTCTTCCAGGCTTTATACCTGGGCCTGAGCACCCCAGACTTGACTTAATATGCTGCATTTCCCTCAGACTCCTCACAAAATCCACACGTGTGACGATGACCCGGAATGCTGTCTGGGCCCTGTCAAACCTGTGCCGAGGAAAGAATCCACCCCCTGAATTCGAAAAGGTGAGCCAGTTGTGCATCTCCTCTCCCCATGACCTCCACAAAGAGCAGCTTTCTATGAAGAATGGGTCCAGAGAGAGAGCTTTTCCTTGGCTAGAAAACCATTTCATTAGGTTTTTTTGAGAAGTTCCCAGAAAAGCATCTTAGTTTGGTGTGAGGTAGAAGAAAGAACTCTAGTATTAGAACAAGGAGGTGAGAATCCTGACTCTGCACCAATTAGCTGTGTAACTCTGGACAAGTCACCTCACCTCCTTGAACAAGCCTCCATTTTCTCATCTATAAAATGGGGAGAAGAGAAAAATCCTTGTACTAGCAGGAATGTTGCACTTTTGTTGTTATTGAGTCATTTTCAGTCATGTCTGACTCTTTGTGAGCCCATTTGGGGTTTTCTTAGCAAAGATACCAGTAAGGTTTGCCATTCCTTCTCCAGCTCATTTGACAGATGAGGAAACTGAGGCAGTAGAGTTCAGTGACTTGCCCAGGGTCACACAGCTAGGAAGTGTCTGAGGCCAGATTTGAACTCAGAAAGATGAGTCTTCCTGACTCCAGGCCTGGCACTCTATTCACTTTGCCACCTATGCCCACAAGGTTGCATAGAAAGGCCTTATTAAGTCATGAAAGGCTTCTAGAAAGTTGAGCCCCATGATGATGATTATTGTTACTCCTGGGCAGTCATTTCTGGGAAAAGCTGCCTCTCCTCCCATTCAGGGGGCAGAAAGGGACCCATCAGGGATTCGCCTGTACCTAAGTGCTACCTAGGGGTGCTAAAACTCTGGGCAGATGAAAAGAGGGCTCTCCCGAGGTGTCTGAGCATCTCTCCCTGTGCCTCTGCAGGTTTCTCCTTGTTTGCCCGTGTTGTCCCGTTTGCTATTCAGCAGTGACTCAGACTTGCTGGCAGATGCTTGCTGGGCCCTCTCCTATCTGTCTGATGGCCCCAATGAGAAGATTCAAGCTGTCATAGACTCTGGAGTCTGTCGGAGACTGGTGGAGCTCTTGATGTGAGTGCTAGAGAACCTCATTCCCAGCTCAGCAAAGAGAAGCCATTGTAGGCTCACCTGAACCTGGGGCTCCTTGTCTGTGCAGCTCTGGAGAATCATTCCAAACAGTTTCTTTAGTGGAAAGAACACTGATCTTGGCGTCAGTGGACTGAGTCCCAGGCCTTTCCCTGATGTTTACAAATTCTTTGACTGTGGGCAAATTACAGAAACTTTACACCTAAATTTTGCCCTTAATTGGGGTTAATATTATCTGTCCTTCTTTCGCTAATTTAACAATATTTGATATTATTGAAAGGTCAGAGTATTTTGTCTAAGGAGAGAATTATTAAGTTCTTTGTGCTAGGCTAGCCCCAACATGCCAGGCACTGTGCAAAGGTCTGGGTATACAGAGATAGAAATGAATTAGCCCTTGCTCTCAAAATACATCTCCACAGAATAAATGTTGGACATTTAAGGGAGGGGGAGGGCTCTTAGCCTTTGGGATCAAGCCAGGCTTATTGAAAGTGCTCGAGCTGAGGTCATACAAGGAGAAGGGGCACGAGAGACACAGAGCAAGCAAGACTGGAAATAGGAAAGAACACCCCAGCCACCTCTTTATGGAGGTGGTAGTCCTTAGGGTATCAAACACTGCATTGATTTTCAGAGTTTTGATCAGTTACGCTGATTTTTTTTTTCTTCTTTGGAAAATACTATATTTTTCATGTATTATGGAGATAGGGAGGAATAATGGGAAATAACTATGATGTAAGAAACACCAGATATCAATAAAAACTTTTTTTAAAGGTAAGAAAAAGACCCAGAGATAGAATGTGAGAAAGAGCTAGATGACCCATTAGATTAGAGAGGGAAAAAAGAAGTAAGATGCAAGATGTCTCCAAAATCCAAGATTTTGGGGACTCTCTATAAAGTTGGAGCCAGGGCTAGGCAATCTTTACAGCCATACAAGGGTTTGTATTTTATTCTAGAGTCAGTTGGATACACTGGAATTTGAATAAGTTACATGGTTAGACATCCCCTTCAGAAAAATCACTTTGAAAGCTTCATAGAGGATAGATGGGAGAGGGGAAGAGACTTGAAGCATGGAAACCATTTAGGAGACTTTGAAATAGCCCAGGAGAGGGACAGATAGGTGGCCCATTAGATAGTCAGGCCTGTAGACAGAAAGTCCTAGGTTCAAATCTGGTCTCAGATACTTCCTAGCTGTGTGACCCTGGGTAAGTCACTTAACCCCAATTGCCTAGCCCTTACTATTCTTCTGCCTTGGAACCAATACTTAGTATCGATTCTAAGATAAAAAGTAAGGTTTTTAAAAAAGAAAGAGAGAGCCCAGGAAAAGAGATGATGAAAGCCTCACCAAAGTAATGAGAAGGGGAGAGAACTGAGGAAAGCCAGTAGAGGCAAAAAAAAAAAAAAAAAAAAAAGGATCTTACAGCTCATTAGATACATGGGACATGTGAGAATAGGGAACTGTGGATAACATCAGAGTTGCATTTCTGGGAACTAGAAGAAGACTGAGGGGGAATTGGATCACTGTCTTTAAATGTCTGAGAAAAGCAAAAAAAAAAAAAAAAAGTAAATTGGATATATCTATAAAGCACTTAGCAAACCTTAAAAGAGCCATAGACATTTTCCCTGTTATTAAATGACTATAGTGATAGCTAAAATTGTAGAAAGACACATGTCAGCTCAGTTTGAGGGAAAACAATTAAAACTATCCACAGCCTGTGACCTAACAGGAATTTTGTACATGGGATTTGTTATCAGCATGGAATTGAACTAGGTGACCTATGAAGTTAACTTGGTTTAGTGGAAAGATAACTAGATTTGGAATCTGGCCATGGTTCTGAATCCCAACCTCTACAGTGTTTGATCAAGTAATTTAACCTTCATATGGCCTGTTTCCTCATCTCAAAAATTTGGTTAGGTGGTTTGTGTGGTCTTTTCTTTCTCTAGATTTTCTAGTCATTTTTTTCACCACCCCTCAAATCAGCTAAGCTCTGTATTGAGTATTTATCCTAGACTAATCTGATCTCTTTGGGGCTTGCCTTTTCTTCACAGGCACAACGATTACAAAGTGGCCTCTCCTGCCCTTCGAGCAGTAGGCAACATTGTCACTGGTGATGATATCCAGACCCAGGTAAGGAGGGAAGCATGCAGCGCTGCTGCCCACCCCCCACACCCCACCCCTTTCCTCAGGCCACCCCCTGCAAAATAGACTACAAATTCAAGACCTGTCAGACAAGGACATCTGTCCCTGCCAAATGTCAGCTCCTGGTGTCTGGAACCAAAGATTTCTTTTTGTCTTTGGGCACTCTAAATACTAGAATGACAGATGGAAATCTCATAAATAAAATGCCAATCTTAACTCTGTATTCTTCTTCAGGTAATACTTAATTGTTCAGCCCTACCTTGCCTCCTCCACTTACTGAGTAGTCCCAAGGAGTCAATCCGGAAAGAAGCTTGCTGGACCATTTCAAACATCACAGCTGGAAACAGGGCCCAGATACAGGTAGAGAAGAAAAAAGGCTTTTTATTCAACTAGCAACAGTAGAAAGCATTAGGCCCCTTATAAATCTTTGACTCCATATTCGTATTGGTGAACCTATGGCATGCATGCCAGAGGGAGCTGCTCCCTTCCCCCTCTCCACCAGGCCTGAGGACATTTCTCACATGAGCCAACCCACTTCTCTTCCCAGTAGCCCAGAGGGGCACTTCCTCCCTCCCCTGTCTGGGGTAAGACAGGGGGTTCACATGCAGCGTTAGGGTTGCAGTCTCAGTATTTGGTCTCTAAAAGGTTTGCCAACACTGCCTTGTGGGAAATCCAGAAGGTAAGGCCCTTAGGTGTTTGCTTCCAAAGGGCAGAATTTCAGTTTTACTCTTAGAAATGAGACCAAGGTTGAACCTAGTGGACAAAAGGTCCATAAGAATTAAGCCAGATTCTCTATTGTTCCTTCTCTTCATCTGTGTCAAGAGTTATAGGAATAGCTGGATGGCTCAGTGGAGGGAGATAGAACCTTTCCATAGTAACAATTCTAAGACAGATGGTAAAGGTTTTGTTGTGTGTGTGTGTGTGTTTTTAAGTCCATTGTAATTGAAAAGCCCCAGAGATTATTTTTTTTCCATCTTAGAATCAATTCTGTGTATCAGTTCCAAGGCAGAAGAGCCATAAGGGCTGGCCAATAGGGGTTAAGTGGCTTGCCTGGGGTCACACAGCCAGGACATGTCTCAGGTCAGATTTGAACCCAGGACCTCCTTTCTCTAGCCCTGGCTCAGTCCATTGAGCCACCTAGCTGCCGCCCTTCAGATGAAGATCTTCTGATTGGCAGAATCTGTTCTGTTATTTATTCTCTGGACTAGGAAAGTCCTTAGCTAGAGCTATCACCTACTTCCACATGCTCCACTTTCTTCCCCTGCTTTAGGCTGTCATAGATGCAAATATTTTTCCTGTGTTGATCGAGATACTGCAGAAAGCTGAATTCCGAACAAGGAAAGAGGCTGCCTGGGCCATCACCAACGCCACATCAGGAGGGACTCCTGAGCAAATCAGGTACTTGGCACTCCCTTCCCTATGGCACACCCCACCCACCTCACTCCACCTACCCTCAAGCTCTAGGTGGTATCCATCCCCTAAAACAGCCATTTGAGCTTATCATATGAACACACACCTGCAAGTTGCCTTTGCCTAAGAAACCTTTCCTCTATTCTAGCCAAATAAGGATAAGGTGAGCCAGCTGGATTATCATGGAAATCCAGGGTGACTCCCTCTAGAGACAGTGGAGCCTAAGAAAAGTGTAGATGCTTTACTTTCCCAGTGACATACTTGCCTCAGCTGTTGTTAAATATTTTCATCTTTTGGACATAGACTATAAAGAGATAAAAGTTTAAAATGATCAGTTACAGGGGCAGCTGGACGGCACAGTGGATAGAGTGCCAGGACTAAAATTAGGAGGACCTGGGTTCAAATCTGGCCTCAGACACTTCCTAGCTGTGTGTGTGACCCTAGGCAAGTCATTAACTACTGTTTGCCTATCCCTTGCCCTTCTGTCTCAGAATTGTTACTAAAGCAGAAAGTAAGGATTTTTTTAATGATCAGTTTCACATTAGTGGATGGAAAATATTTTTAATATTAAGCTTAGACATTATCCAACAAGTGAAGTATGTTTGTCTCTTAACAGATACAAATGCTTTTTTGTATACCTAAAATACACCTTGTAAAGTGGTCAAAGAAGCAGCCCAGAAAGCTGCTGGGTAGAACCTGGGTGGGACTCATTGGAACAGTGACCATCAATACCTAAAATAGTAACTAAATACCTAAAATAATTGACATTGAAGTTGATACATTGCTTTCCCAAGGTGAGTTAGGAATCTAACCCTCTGCAGGAGGAATTTTGGGGAGCCAATAAGCCAAAGACTAGTGGTGTGTTATATTTTAACTTCTGGCATTTGCCTTACCATCCAGGTATCTGGTTACTTTGGGTTGTATCAAACCTCTGTGTGACTTGCTGACTGTGATGGACTCTAAGATCGTACAGGTTGCCCTCAACGGTCTTGAAAACATCCTCCGGTTGGGTGAGCAAGAGGCTAAGCGGACCGGTGCAGGGGCCAACCCCTACTGTGGCCTCATTGAAGAAGCTTACGGTAGGTAGTATCAGTGACCTTCTCCCTCCTTTAATGTTATTGTTAGAGGGCTTTGTATTCAGTATTTTCATTGATTTCTCATCACCATGGTAATGCATATGTGGAGGTTCACCTTGAAGGCTGTGTTGCCTAGTTTAGTAGAGCTAATAAGTCATGATCATGATGGCTCACTTCCTGTTTACAAAGCACTTTTGTCACAGCAGCTTTATGAACTGAGTAGTTTTTGTCTGTGACAGAAAGAATGAGACATAGTGAAGCGACTTGCCCAGGATCACCTGGCTAATAAATTTCAGAACCAGGACTGGAACCCAGGTGTTCTGACTTCTGTTACTCCTCCAGATTTCCATTAACCTCTATGGATAACATTAGGATGACTTTTCCAGTTTGGAATACTTGGACAATTTTATTTATCAGTTCTCAGCCATATAGCAAATGTTATTTGGGTGTTATGGAATTCTGATTGTGGCTGGGCACAGAGCTCATAAAAGCCCTAGGAAGAACTATTTTTGAAGTTCTGTCAGTGGTTGCCAGCCATAGAGATACGGCTTCTACTTTCTAAAGCAAAAGTTCGTATGATTGGTATAGCATGGTAGTTGTCCTTCATGCTTGAAAAGGACCAAAATGGCATCACTATGTTGGGGTCATTATGCTGACTGTGCTTTATCAGACCAATATGAGCTTGAAAGGCTCTGCCACAGGTAACCTGTGCTTGTAAAGGGGTTAATAAATAAAAGGAAAGCATGGCATGATTTTTAAAAAAAAATACAAACCAAGATCAGAGTAGGTATACTTTGAGGGAAGGTGAGAAAATAAATATTGCATGTTTGGGGGTCATAGCCACCTCCTTAATCTAGGAAGAGTTTACATTAAAAAGTTATTAACATTAAAGGATAACAGGCCCTTGTGGGTTGGAAGCAACATATGCTTGAATGTCTATATTCCCATAGAGACACATAGTGTCCACGTTCAGGGAGACCCTAGCTCTGCTACCTGCCCTATATACTGGTTCTGCTTTATCAGACAATTGTTTCTCAGTCACATTTTACAAGGTCATTGACAAACAAATCTACTTAGAAAATGCCAGGGTTGACAAAAAGAAAGGAGACTCTTATGAAGATCTGTTTGAAGAACCATGGGGCTTAGTTTGGAAGGAAAGAACCCTAAGGGGCACATGATCTACAGCAAAGTTTCATCATGTAGAATTGATGTTAGTCTTGCTCTGCTTGTCCTGAGATAGAAGTTGCAATGATGGATGGAACTTGTAGACATAGACTCAGCTCCAATAAGGGAAACTTCATAACTTGTAGGACTCTCCAGAAGCCAAAGAGACTTCTCCTAGAGGTGGGATGACTCCTTGGAGGAGGAATAGGGGTAACACATCAAAGTTTCTTCCTGTTTCTGTAGAGGTTGGACAGGATTGGGGGCAGGGAGGGCCTCTGTGTGGTCCCTTCTAGGCTGAGATTCTGTGGTTTCTGTCCAAGTGGAGCCCTCATGCCTCTTCTCTTTCCTCTATCCCCCTAGGCTTAGACAAGATCGAATTTCTCCAGAGCCATGAGAACCAAGAGATCTACCAGAAGGCCTTTGACCTCATTGAGCACTACTTTGGTGTAGAAGATGAAGACACAGGCCTGACCCCTCGAGTGGATGAGACACAGCAGCAGTTCATCTTCCAGCAGCCTGAGGCCCCCATGGAGGGCTTCCAGCTATAATGCCTGCTTAGGGGAAGGGAAGGGAGGGAGAAGACAGGAGAGCACCACAGACCAGCCCATACAGTCTTTGGCAGTGATGGTTGTGGTAGTGGTGGTGGCGGTGGTGGTGGTGGTGACAGCGGCAACGGCGGCAGCAGCAAAAGGGAGGGACGCCTAGGTTCCCTGCCCCAGTCCAGAGACTGCCTTTGCTGCCCACTCCCTCCCTTCCCAGGAGGCCCCTCTGAGGACAGGCCAAGGCTAAGGTTTTGCTTTTGTGGAGAAAAGGGGACTTGTTTTTCCTCCTTACCCACTATATTTTTGCTGCATACCTGTCTAACCCAAGAGCCCAGGGTGGAAAAAGGAGGACTGAGGTAACCAATTTGCACCTTTTTTTTTTTTTTGTTTTGTTTTGTTTTGTTTTGTGGTGATTTTTCTCTTCCTTTTTCCCTTTCTCCCTCCCTAACCCCTACCCCAGGCTGTGCCAGTCTTACTTTGGGTACTTGAGCAGATGGACTATTCCAAGGGGGGAGGGGGAGGAGGGAAGGGAGAGAATCCAAAAAAAATAAGTGTTCATGCTCTGATGGAATATTAATCCTAGATGCTTGGATTGAGTCATTGAAGCTTTTTCTTTTTCCTTTTGCACATTTTACTCGTATTATAATTCCTCCTGGCATTTTGGGAATATCCTTGGGTCTCTTGGAGTCAGCTATCTCCTTTCAAAACCTGTCTCCTACCAGTGGCTGGTACACTAATGGCAATAGGGAAAAAACTGCCATGATGTTACCATCCTGGTTGCCTTCCCTTCTTCTGCCTTTCTGCCTCCCCAGGGCTTGGGGCCTTATGGGGAACCAATCCCACCTTATGGTTACAAGGTCGACCCCAAGGAAGGGGATGGTAAAGGCCCTCAGGTAGAATGACCCAGACGTAGCTACTGATCCTGCTATTCCAAAATTCCCTCCACCCAGCTGTCAAAATGGTGCAACCCCTAACTTCATTGTTTACTTGAAATTCCCCCTCAGAGGTGGGACCTGCCCTGAGGTGGCAACATTTTCTCCTGAGTCCACAGCAGGTGGCTGTCTCTGGAGCAGGCCTCAGCCTGATTTCCCACGTTGGAATGCAGGGATGGATGGCAGCACATGTCGGAATTGCCAGAGACTTGTGTCTTTAGCCTTTCCTGCTTCTCCTCCACAGCTGGATCATGTTCATTTTACTTACAAAGGAGAGAATGTCAAAGCTCTGTATTTTTTATATTCTATATATTAGGTAGGCAAGTCTTAATTGGTTTGAGGAGGAAGTGGATCTATGAGCTGTCTTAATTTCTATAAATAGGATGATTCTGTGAGGCAGACAGAACTTGGTGACAGTGACTTCCTCTCAAACTAGGTTCCCGTCCTTCTTCCTTCTTGCCTGAGCTTAGTAGCCCCAAGCCAGATCAGGCATGAGTCAACCTCAAATTTTCACCTAGCCAAGCACAAGAAAATGGCCTAGGGGTTGTAAGCAAGGTCTTAGAAGGGAAGGGACTTAAGGAAAGAATGGGCCACATCTCAGTCTGGCTGGACTCTTGGTAACCCTGAGATCAAAGAGTGAGCAGAAGGTCCTGGCCAGGCCCAACCACAGGTAGCATCTGATGACCCAAGTGACCCCCATACAAGTGACCATGAGTTCCCACTTTCATTTTAGACTTAGAAGCCTTCTCCTCAGTAGTGAGGAAGAGAAGGGAGTTATCTTCCTCTTTACATCATTCTGGTATCGTCATGATATGGCAGTGCCCTTCTTCAGATCTTTGGGTACTTATTAGCACCTAGAATTTACCCCCAGGAACACTTGCTCCTTTATTTCCCAAAGTATAATCTTCATTTCTTTGTCTATGGCTACAACAAATAGGAGGCATTTGCTGCTAACCAAGGGACTCTTTGAAGTAGTGATGGCAAGGAACCAGGACCCCAAGGGAAAAGCTTAAGCACTGGCTTCTAAAGCTATGTCTCAGCAAAGGCAGATGACACTTTATACTCAAACTTTAGTGGGCAAAGCAAGTCAGTCTTCTGTTTATTTGGTCACAATAAATTGACACTCAGAATTATACCTTCTCTCACTTTAAGGGTAGGGAAATGATGCTTTTGCACAAAATGGCCATCATTGTTGTTCTGAACATAACACCATGAGCATAGTTTTGTCAATCGTGCCCTTTCAGGCAATGAGGGCCCTGCTGTCTTGACCAAGGAAGGATACAGAATGCATGTTGTCCATCCTCTTACATTTCAAAAGAAGTAGTTCGTTGGCCATTTGCCCTCTTCTTCCTTCTCCATACTCCAAGGTGCTCCAGACTGGTACTGTCTCAGAAGCTGTCAAACTGACAGCTGCTATAAATGAAAGATTCCCCCTTTATAAACTGATGAATTGTACTCTCTTGTGAAATCCAACTCTGGGAACCAGGGTGTGACTGCCTAGCTCCCCAGAAGGCAGGAAGACTGGGACACTCTACTTCATTCACAAATTAAGAGGGAAATTTTTCATTGATATCTTTGACCTGAAGAATGACCATATTTCCGAACAGTGCATGTCACACAGCATCTTAGTCTATGAAATTCCTTGTGACCAAAACATACTTCATCTTGGAGCCCCCCAAAACATCATCTGAGTCCATTGGTCCAGCAGGTGATTTGCATTGCCACTGCTCAAAGTCTACTTGATATACATGAGAGCTAGGGAAACATTGAATGCAAATTGACTTTGCCAGACTTTTCTTTGATCTTCAGCCATTCTCATGCTACTCTACCTTATGGAGCCAATTATTCATCTACATTCTTTGTTCGTCCCTTAGTACGCTCCCTAGACCAGAGACAGGGATTCATTTGATTTGTCTCACTTAGCAGACACCTTCTTCGGTTCAAGGTCCTTACTCTCCTTGATTTTTTATTCCTGACAGTATTCCTGTGTATCCCAAAATTGCCTTGCCTGCTGGCTCCTTTCTCTGCCCCTAACTTATCAACTGGTTTCTTGGCAGCTTTGTTAAATTTCTGGTCTCCAAGCCTAAGACTTCAACCTCTGAATGAGTCTGAGCTTGGGAGACTGGAAAATTAAGACATGGAAGGTAAGGAAGTGGTCTGAGGAGGAGTGCAGATATATAGATCTAGTATTGAAGGTAATCAGAGCAACTTCCTGTACAGTCAGCTTGGAGCATTTTTCCATTTGACAAGTAGATGACTCATAAACAAAGACTTAGAATCTAAGTTTTTTGCTAGTACTCCTAGAAAGGAGACATGAGGACCTGAGCAGGGTAGAATGATATTAAACTGAATGAGCCACCAGATCATCAGCCATTTCATCTCTCTGGTCTTTCCAACCCAATTGGTCCAGTTCCAACCCTACAATCATCATGTCTTCTCTCCTCCCTAAATAGCTGCACACCTTTAGATGCAAATAGTGTTTTGTGGACCTTCTTGGCATCTCTACCCCATGTTCTTTCAGGACCTGCATTGATTTTGCCCTTTGCAAGCAGGAACATGTGCCAAGGTTTCTTTCAACAACCTGGAGACCTAAGAATCCCTCTCCCTAAGCAGCCCTTTGAACTATAATTTATACTAATTCCAAAAAGTCCTTACCCCAGAAGTTGTTTCTGTTGTAGACCATTTTTTCAACTTGAGTAGCATTATAAGGAGATTCTATTTATGTAAGAATTCAGAGTGTTCATGAGACTTCTCCTTTGACCATGTTCTTCCTCTCTGGGTTAGCCCTGTTGGCATGCCAGAGTGCCTGGCAAGTTCCCCATATGCTGCTGTGTCACATAAACTAGAGGATCCCCTTGGTGTGACCAATATGGATGCTTTGAAAGAATGCCCAGCCCAGGAGAGAAGCTCTATGGATTCTGCTCTAGAGCTGCTTCCTCCCCTGTGGCTGCCTGAATTCCCAAAATCACCTCTTCATTCTTCCTTTCTTCCCTGGGTTCTTTGAGTAAGGGGACTGTGTCCATGGGTGAACCTTGGCTCTCGCCTGTGGAGTCATCAGCTTCTCTCTTGTGCCAAAGACACCACTTTGTCCTTACCTACCAGTGCCCTGAAGGCTCCTCCTCAGATGGAACCCCTAGTCTGTCCCTGGGCCTCAAGTAGGAGCAAGAAGATGGAAAGACAGGCACATAGAGACAGGTGGATAGACTGTGTTCTGCACCTTTGGTTGACGTCCTCCCTGGCAACCCTCTCCTCATTCAGGGATTGACAGGTTACAATAGTGGATGCATTTGCATTCTGGAAAGATCATGGACTTGGAGGCAAGTTAGTCATTCAGGGAGAACATTCTAGAAATGGAAGTTGGTATGTTTTCAGCTCAGACCTTTCACACTAAACTAACTTCTGTGTCTTAGCTTTGAGTTCTCAAAATCCCATGGCTTCTACCCAGTATCCCAAAGGGACTACATTGGATCCTGCCTTAAGTCTCCACCTGAAGCTTTTGCTCCAGACTTGATTTGAGATCTACAATTCCTATCTCTGGCTAGGTCAATTGGTAGACAGCCAACAGAGAGAGGCCATTCTCCAAGGTGATCAGTAGAGGAATCATTGACTGGCTGCTTTAGCAATGGACAAAGGTTTCCTCTGCTCCCTCACACCACCTCAAGATAGCCTTTAGTGGCTTAGGATAGATACCTGGGGACTCCTAAAAATCTCTCTTCCTGCTAATGCAGGACAAGCAGTCCACACCATCCCTGGGGTCTGCAAAACCTCTCTGAGCAATCTCAGGGTGGAAGTAGGGTCCTTGCTTCAAGGGTCAAAGAAGCATGCACACCTAGGACCTGCCTCTCAACTGTTTATGTCAGAGCTTAGCTGTCAAACCTGTTTCCTACCAAGAGAAGAATTCCGGACTGAAGCCAACTTTGGCCAAGGAGCTGGGGCTCTAGAGTTCATTGTTACTGAATGTTTATTTTTCCCAGGCTATGATATCTTCCTACTACAGACCACTAGGGGAGAGAAGAGTGAATGAAACAAATTGTGTCCCAGGCAGGTTCCTACCTTCCCTCCAGAAACCAGCCCTGACTAACCAGCTGGGAAACATTAGCTGGTTTTCCCTTTTTATTAAGATGTTTATTTTTCTCTATGACTCTTCAACAAATCTGGCTTATCTCACCTTCTCTCCATCTATCCACAAATCTCAAATGTTCTTAAAGGCCCTTTGATATTCATTAGTCACAGCTGGGTGATTCTAGCCTGGACATGGGGCAAGACAGACCATGGAGTTGAGTGTGATGAGTACAGACTTAACAAATGATATTTATATACACATCAATTTGAAGAGAAAAAAATGTATTTCTTTAGGTTTCAAACACTGTGTAACAAATATAATGCAAAAATAAAGACCTGTTGAAAAGTTGCTCCTAGTCTCTTTTCATTTGGGCCCTTTGGATTTGGGTTGATAACTTCTACCTGGAGGGAACAACACAATAGTGCTAGCTGGCTGGTTTGGGGAAGGCTTTAAGGAAAGGGCAATACCAAGCTTCAAGTCTGCCATGCGTTTGCTCTGTGGCTGGGGGTGGTGGTGGGGTGATAACCTCACCTTTAGGAACTAGATTACCAAGAGACCTTTTGGAACCCCAAAGTACTCAGATACAGATCTAAGGAAAGACATATTCTTTCACTCCGAATGCATTAACCATACTTCATCCTGTCTTAGGGGAAGGCAGTATGGTAAAATGTAGGAGTTCTTAACCTTTTTTGTGTCATGGACCTCTTAGTAAAGCATACAAGCACCTTCTCAAAAAAGAATTCATAATTGAGGAAATACAAAATTTTAGAAGTTAGTGAAAATAAAGGTGTAATTTTTTTCTTATGTTCATAGTCCCTCCGCCCCCCCCCAAATCTCTCTGTGGATCCCAAGTTAAAGCACTTTCTGATAAAGTGGGAATAACACTGAATTGAATGTCAGACTTGATTTGTCTTTATTTCTGACCTCTACTTGTGCCCTATTTTTACAGACCATAAGCAAGTAATTTAGAATAATAAAATTAACAGATTTTTTGCACCAGAAAGGACTTTAGAAATAATCTACTCCAACCTCAAAATTTTTGAGATGAGGAACCAGAGCTTGGAGAGATTCAGAGTTGCTCAAGATCACAGAGTAGTAGTAAGGTATGTAATCTGAATTCAAACATAAGTCCTCTGACTCTTTACCCAACTCATTCAATGCCCTGCCACCTTGACCTCTCTTTACCAATTTTTTTATTAATCTAAAACAGTTATGCTAATATTCAGAAGATAGTGGGATCCTCTTCATTGAGGGTATTCAGACAGATGCAGAATGACTACCAAAATCTCTTCCAACTCATTTTAAAAATACTTCTATTTCTTCTCTCCTAGAGATATTGAGAGATCAAACAAGGTGCTTTGCAATCAAGCACTATAGAACTATTAGTTGCCCCCTAATCTCCTCACCCCCACAGTGTGAAGAGGTTGTCATGGAGAAAGGAGTTGGTGCTGATATCTTTGTTGACCAAGAGAGACTCTTAAGTGAATGAACAAACAGATTTCCACACGGTCACTGGTAAAGACTCAGATCTCCTGGTCCGTGATCTTTGCATGGCCCCAACAACAGTTAAGAGGAAGGGAAGACTTAAGACTGGATGCACTGGCCTTTGTACTGATAACCCTTAGACACAGGAGCAGCTAGCTGTAGCTTATAGTGCCCCTTCAGCCATGCCTCTTAGGAGAGAAGCTGCCCACCCCTATGCACTTGGACTCAGCCTGCAGAGGATGGGGTCAGTGATTCTTCTCCCAAGGAAGTAGTCACTTTGCTTTTGCACCAGAACAATCTATCTTTATGACAGCTTCCAAAATAAACATCTGAATGGAATCTGATGGGTTCCCCACAGTAGTCAATGCAGATGCCCTGGTAGCAGGATTTGAGTCCAATAGGAAGAGAGACTTGCTGCTTCCAGGAGGGAGAGGCAGCCTACAAACTGTGCTCTTCACAGCTAGAGGAGCTCCACAAATCCATCCTATGCAAGAAGGTTGAAGACCGCATTAATTATAGTCTCAGAGCTGAATTTGGGGACTTCGATACCATTATTTTACAGAGAAGGAAACGGGCTCAAAGAAAGTTGTGGCCTAACCCAGTACCACACAGTGAGAGAATGAGTGAAAAAGTTGAATTTGGTCTCAGCTTCCAACTTGAGTTGCCACAATTCTATACTTAATTAGTTTTTCTTCATGATTTAAATTAATCAGGAACATACTAAGAGTCAAAGGTTCTTAACATTGCCTTGACATCTTGCGTTGATTATGGTGAAAGGTCCTGTGCAGTTATAACTAGCAATTTTGGTCTTTGGGGTAGTCTGTAAGAATCATTCCCAAATCTTCATCATAGGAAATAATATAAGGAATACTTGAGGCATTCAGTTAAGTGGGAAAGAGAATTAGTTATTGTAGCCATTGTAGAAGGATTTATAACTTTTTTTTTGCACTCTCAAAATTTTAGTGCCTTGTGGTACCGCTCCAGTTTTCCCACTCTGTAGCCCCAGGGTTAGAGCATAACCTCTATTCTCTTACTAGTTGTATCTTCTTGAGGGGGTCTTCTCCCCCTTCTGTGTTTTGTAATCTCTACAGTGAGTTGACTAGATGGTACCTAAGGTTGCAGCCCCAAATCGGATGATCCTGGGTTTATTCCTCTATAACTAGCCATTCCTTCCTCTACCTCTTCATGCTCCACCAAAAGACTAAAGGATTCATTAGTCCCTTGACAGTTAATTCCTGCTGTCTGCTCTATTTAGGGCAAGGAAAAATGGACCACCCCCGCTACTGGAGACCCAACAACCCTAAATGCGGCAGCCTTCTTAGGCTGGTTTTCTCCCATGTAGCGCCTTCTTTCCACTCAGAGCCACCACTCTAGTTCGGGCCCTTATCACCTTTTGCTTAGACTATTTCAGTAGCTTTATTAAATAGCCTCTAATCTTCTGGTCTCAAATCTCCCTTTCTGATCTTTCACAGCATGAAAAGCAGTCAGAGTTGGCCTCAAAAGTCTGGAAGACCTAGATTCAAGGTCTGCCTCTTGCCACATTGGCTTTGTGAGCCTGGGCAAGTCCCTTAAACTCTTAGTAGCTTCTAGGCCACTCTGTAGGACTACAATCTGTAGTGGCTACTGACTGCATTGAGCAGAAAGTCTACTCACCTGGAAGTTCCCTTTACTGCTGGAATCACAGGGCATCCTGTGTGTCAGACATGATGCTAAGTAAGGAGGCTACCAATACAAAAATGATGTAGTTCTTTCCCTCAAGGAGCTGACATCCTACTAAAAAGGGGTACAATATAGCTATCCATAAATAAAGTAAGTACAAGATGCTGGGAGGGGAGGGGGCATCACTAACAACTGGAAGAATCAGAAAAAGTCTCATTGTAAAAATTTGGATAGGGGGCAGCTGGGTAGCTCAGTGGATTGAGAGCCAGGCCTAGAGACAGGAGGTCCTGGGTTCAAATCTGGCCTCAGACACTTTCCAGCTGTGTGACCCTGGGCAAGTCACTTGACCCCCATTGCCTACCCTTACCACTCTTCTGCCTTGGAGCCCATACACAGTATTGACTCCAAGACGGAAGGTAAGGGTTTAAAAAATTTGGGGGGGATATTTCCTGGTTGTGTGACCCTGGACAATTCACTTAAGCCCAATTGTCTAGCTCTTCTCACTTAGAATTGATACTAAGATAGAATGTGAGGATTAAAAAAAAAAAACACACACACACACACACAAACCTGGATGCCCACACCAATGAGTGAATGAATAACCACATCTAAATCATCCTAGAAAATGAGCTAAGCTTTCATGCATCATGCATATTAAGCATTTATGGAAAGCACTGGTGACTAGAAAGACAAAAATGAAAAAGCCTCTTCCTAAAAGCAACTTAATGCAGTGTGTCTGGTGCATAACGCATACTATTTATTGACTGGCCAAGAGAATAGGGGGAGATAAGACCATCGGGAGCTAGAATTTAAAAGTGGAGTGGGGAGAGAGTATATTTTTGGTTTTGGCATGGCTTACAGATGGCAGGAAGTAATGTCCTGATTCTAAGACCAAACAAGATAGGGTGTGAATTCAATCAAAGTGCAGCCTTCCAGTGGCGAATGTCTTACTTCCCATGGAAGAAGGCAGATGAGGTAACCAGCAAAGCAGCTAGGTGGCCTGATGAGTAAAGCATGGAGGCAGGAAGACCTGAGTTTAAATCCAACCTCAGATACTAGCAGTATGACCTTGGATAAAATCAATTAAACTGCTTCAGTTTTTTCATCCATAAAATGAGGATAACACCACCTACCTGGAAGAGTTTTTTGAGGATAATATAGAATATTTGTAAAGTGTTTAGCACATTGCTAACACATAATAGGCACTATATAAAATGTTCATCCCCCCATATGCCCCCAAATATAAATTACTTAGGAAAGAATTCCTTATTTGACAAGAATTACTGGGAAAACTGGAAATCAGACTGGTAGAAATTAGATTTAGACCAACATATTACACCATAGATCAATAAATTCAAAATGGTTTATATTGTTAACTCTTGGAGATCAGTGATTCTTTTCATCTTTCTCTGTACCTACTGCTTAGTACAATAACTGATAGATAGTGAATGCTTAATAATTGCTGTTGACTTTTCTACCACAGAACAATATATGGAAATGATCATTTTATTTGGATTTTTTGAGTGTAAAATAAAATCTTCCACTAAAAATGGATGTATAACCTGAATATTAAATACCATAAGAAGTTAGGAGGAACACATCATACACACACACAAGTTTTCACCTTCTTCTCTCCTTTCTCCCATTTCTCCGATCCTTCTACCTTCATCCCTTCACCACCACCACCACCACCACCACCACACACACACTAAATAAGGTATTCAGGTAGAAAGAGTAGGGATAACCAACATTTACTTGAACCTCACTCTCATTTAAACTAGTCAAAGGAAGGAAGAGTACAATTAGGTACAGAAATACATTTCACTCAACAGGAGGAAAAGGGAAGAAGTAAGAAGGGGAAATTGGAAGGAAAATATTTTGAGAGGAATTCTAAGAATGTACAAAAATACTCATAATTCTTTTTGAAGTGGCAAAGAATTGGAAACGGGATGCCCATCAATTGGGGAATAGCTGAACAAGTGATGGTATGTGAATGTGATAGATTTCTATGATGTTGATCTTCAAAAAATGATGAGTATTTCACAAAAATCTGAGAAGACTTGTATGAACTGATAAAGAGTAAAGTGAGCAGAAACAAGAAAACGATTTATACAATGATAACAATATTGTGAAGACAGACAACTTTGTAAGACTTAGGCACTCTAATCAGCATAATGACCTAGCACAATTTCAGAGGGAGAATAATGAAACATGCCGCTCACTTCCTGATAGAGGAAAGAGGGACTCCTGGTGCAGAATGATAGACAGGCACAAGCAGATAAGATATGATTTTCCTTTTAGGTGCTGCCAATGCAGAAATTTGTCTTACTTGGTTATACATGTCAGAAACAGATTTTGTTTTTCATTTTTTTTTTTTTAGCCCTTACCTTCCATTTTGGAATCAATACTGTATATTGGTTCTAAGGCAGAAGAGTGGTAAGGGTAGGCAATAGGGGTTAAGTGACTTGCCCAATGTGAAAAGGGAATTGTGGCCTTTTTTTTTTCATTCATAATTGAGCAGGGAAGATAAAAAAAAAAGAGGACAGATTTTTGATAATTAAAAAAATTTATGTAGATGATATAAAGATAAAATATCAATAAAATGTATTTTAAAATAAAATTAGCTACCTACATTGCCTGTCCTTTTAATCTATTCTTAGCACCTTCATTATGGCTTCCAATCTAATCACCCAAAGGAAATTGCTCTCTCCAAACTGCCAGATGTAATGACCTCTTCTTAATCCTTATTCTTCCCAACTTCTTTGCAACATTTGACACTAATAGCCATCTTCTCCTCCTTGATATTCTTTTCTCTGGATTTTCATGGTACTGCACTCTTCCAAGTATCCTACCTACTCCCAAAAATCTTTTGCTGGTTTCTTGTCAGTGCCATGCCAACACTAAAAGGCTCTATCCTGAGCCTCTTCTCTTTTCCCAATATACTATTTTTTAATGACCTCAGCAGCTCCTTTGAATTTGATTATCACCTCTATGCAAATAAATCCCAAATCCATATTCAGTTCTAATCTTTCTTATGCATGCACTAAACATTTCAAACTAGATATCTGAAAGACATGTCAGACTCAGTAGGTTGAAAACAGAATTCAGTGCTTTTCCCTCAAACCTTCCCCTCTTCCAAACTTCCGTTATTGTCAACATCACCAGTTTTTCATTTGCCAATCAGTCCTCCTGAACTCCCCTGTTTCCTATTACCCCATATAACCAATTGATTGCTAAATCCTGACATTTCTATTTATCCAACACCTCTCACATCTTTCCCCTTATCTCCTTCATATGGGGCCGTCAGCACTTCACATCATCAGTCTGTTTTTCTCCCTACCTCCAACTTCTTTCCTCTCCATCCTCCCATACAACAAACAAAATAAAGTTCAGATCTACCCATGTTACCCTTCCTTATTCTGTTAACTCCAATGGCTCCCTATTGCCCCAGGAATATAGTTTACAACCACTATTATTCCTTTCTTGGTAGCCTTCTTATACATTATATCCTCAGAACACTCTTGTCATGCAGCCCTACTAACCTCACATATGAAGGTCTACATCCCATCTCCATGTGCTTGTCCTTGCTGTCCCTTTCATACCTAGTATGGAGGATGGAGTGGAAAGAAGTTTGACAAAAGGATCCATAGGAGAGGGAAATGGCAAACCACTCCAGTATCTTTGCCAAGACAGTTAAGTGGGCTGAACAAATTGTGGTATATGTTGGTGATGGAATACTATTGTGCTCAAAGGAATAATGAACTGGAGGAATTCCATGTGAACTAGAAAGACTTCCAGGAACTGATGCAGAGTTAAAGTAGAGCCAGAAGAACATTGTACACAGAGACCAATACACTGTGGTAAAATAGAATGTAATGAACTTCTGTACTAGTAGCAATGCAATGACCCAGGACAATTCTGAGGGACTTATGGAAAAGACCTACCCACATTCAGAGGAAGAACTGTGGGAGCAGAAACACAGAAGAAAAACAACTGCTTGAACACATGGGTTATGGGGATATGATTGGGGACGTAGACACTAAAAAATCACCCTAATGCAAATAATAATATGGAAATGGGTCTTAATCAATGACACATGTAAAACCCAGTGGAAATGTGCATTGACTATGGGAGGGGGTGGGGAGAGGAGAGGGATACAACATGAATCCTGTAACCATGGGAAAATGTTCTAAATTAATTAAATTTAAAATTTAAAAAAAAAAAAAGCTAAGGGGAAGGGTTTCATTTTTGTTAGAAGACATATTGTTGGCTGCCAGGTGGCACAAGTGTAGAGTCAAGAAGATCCGAGTTCAAATATGACCTCAGATGCTTACTAGCTGTGTGACCCTCTCAGGATAAGGCTGAACTATAAAATAAGAATGATAATAGCATCTACCTCCCAAGGTGGTTGTGAGGATTGAATGAAATAAATGTAAAGTGCTTAGCACTGTGCCTGACACATAATGCTTATTTACTTCCAAATTGACAGTAGTAAGGATAGAATAAGTGGGAGGAGGTTCTAGGTTCAAATATGACTTCAGACACTTACTTCTGTGTGACCCTGGGCAAGTCACTTAACCCCCACTGCCTAGTCCTTACGGCTCTTCTGCCTTGAAAGCAGTATACGGTATTGATTCTAAGACAGAATGCAAGGGTTTAAAAAAATTATTTATGCCTTTTGTTTGTTTCTTACATCATCTACATCCTATAGCTACTTCTCTATGTTAAGGTTTGTGCATACTCTCCTTCACTAGACTGTGAGCCTATTGAGTACAACTAGGTGGCACGATGAATAGAAAGCCAGGCCTGAAGACAAGCAGCTCGAAGTTCAGATGTGGTCTCGGATACTCCCTAGCTAGGTGACCTTGGGCAAGTCACTTGATCCCCTTTGCCTAGCCCTTACTGTTTCTGCCTTGGAACTGACAGGCAGTAGTAATTCTAAGATGGAAAGTAAAGGTTTTAAAAAAAATGACAGTCCTTTGAAGGGGAGAGTTTTTATTTTTGCCTTACTGTACCTAGCACAGTGCCTGGCACACTGCGGGTGCTTATTAAATGCTTGTGGAGCAAAGAGTTGAGTTAAGAGGGCTCAAAGGACTACCCACAGTCTCCCTCCCAGAGGGAGAATGAAAGCGCTCAGCCCCAGTGCATTCTGGGATTGGTTCTCAAACCTCACCGCGTAGTACTATGGGACCTGTAGTATCCATCTCTTTCCTCCTCCCACTTCCTTCGTGCCCAGTTGGCCAGCGACTGAGGCTGCCTCATTCTTCCCGAGGAGCTGCGCGAGGCCTCTGCCATCTGATTGGCTACGGCGGGGGGAGGGGGCGGGTGTCTCCACCGGCAGCCGTTTCCCGGCGTTTCCGGTGTGAGGCCTGAGCCGGTGTTAGTCTTGTGGGGGGGGCGGGGGGAGCATCGGCGGCAGAGGAAGGCGAGAGATCGACTGAGGTGGCTGTGGGAGAGGAGAGCGAAGACAGGACACGATCGCATCCCGGGAGGAGCGCGCGGTACGGAGCGCGTGGACGCGGCGGGGGTGGGGGCGTGGGGGAGAAAGGGGGAGAGGTCGGGCCTGGACTGGGGGAGGGGGAGCCGTGAATGAGGGCGCTAGCGCGCTTGCGCGGGCGCCTCCCGAGGGACGCGAGGCCGCGCGGGGCGGAGCCCACGTGGAACGTGGGGCTGGGGTCTCTTAGAGTGGCGCCCC
>NC_058132.1:75144933-75183391 GCF_016433145.1 Gracilinanus agilis | reverse complement strand
CGGCGGCAGAGGAAGGCGAGAGATCGACTGAGGTGGCTGTGGGAGAGGAGAGCGAAGACAGGACACGATCGCATCCCGGGAGGAGCGCGCGGTACGGAGCGCGTGGACGCGGCGGGGGTGGGGGCGTGGGGGAGAAAGGGGGAGAGGTCGGGCCTGGACTGGGGGAGGGGGAGCCGTGAATGAGGGCGCTAGCGCGCTTGCGCGGGCGCCTCCCGAGGGACGCGAGGCCGCGCGGGGCGGAGCCCACGTGGAACGTGGGGCTGGGGTCTCTTAGAGTGGCGCCCCTCCCCCGGCCGCCCCGAAAGGCGGGGACTGTGCGTTCCTGGACTACGTGCCAGGGCGAGGGAAGAAGCAGTTCCTTGCAGCGGAGCCGGGCTGGTCTCCTGGGTAGTTAGGCCCAGCCAGCAGGGCGGCGGGACACCTCACCATCCTTTCAACCAGCCTGCTCTCCTAGACACGTTTGCCCTGCGGTGCCCAGGAAAGTCTGGGAGCAGAACGGCGGCTGACGATAGAGAGGGCCTGGGGGGCTACGTCATTGTGGCCGCCTCCTCCCCCAGCCAGGCTCGGTTTGGGGGAAAATCAGCCTTGAGGGGAGGGGCCAAATTGCCGGAGAAACAGCAGATGAGTCCCCCGAAGTGAGTCAGGGGCCTGAGCAAAGTTTGGTTTAAAAGTTTAGAGCTGGTCTAGGGGCTCCTTGGTGTCGACAAGGCATCAAAACTCGCCCCAGAGCTACAAAGAGCCCAGGGCCCTAAACGGAGAGGGGTGTGGGGGTTCTTTTTGAAAGGTTGGCATCCAAATCCACCATGAAGAACCGGGACAAAGAGGGTGGTGCTTCGAAGCTGCCAGCCAGCCCTTCCAAAGCAAAATCCCGATCGGGGCCTCAGGAAGCCGATTTATCCCAGACTTCGAGGCCTGAGAATGACCAGGAAGAGAGGAACCAGTGTGCATCTGGGAACCCTGCTCCCAAAGAAGAAGGAAATGCAGAAGTCCGGGCTGGCCAGGTCCAAGAAAAGAATGAGGGTATGTGTTCAGAGGGCTGCCTACTTGTCAGGGTCACAGGTTGAAAGTTAAGTCTGTATGGGGGGTGCCCTTGGGCAAGTCACTTAACCCCATTTGTCTAACCCTTGCTGCTCTTATGCCTTAGAAGGCTATCATTTCTAAGACAGAAGGTTAGGTTTTTTTCTGTTTTGTTTTTTAAGGGAAAACAAAAGACTGAGAGGGGCAGCTAAATGCACAATGGGTAGAGCACCAGACCTGGGGGCAGGAGGATCTGGGATCAAATATGACCTCAAACTTCCTAGCTGTGCAACCCCGGCCAAGTCACAAACCCATACCTAGCTTTTGCCATTCTTCTGTCTTAGAATTGATACTGAGAAGGGGAGGGTTGGGGGTGGTGTAGGTCCGAAGACAACTGTAGGGGAGCTTTTGGCCACAGCCCCTGGAAAGCAGTGGAACAAAAGGAATTGATAGTGCTGAAGATAACTCCCATTCCCATTGCCAAGGTATTTAGGGCTTATAAGCTTCCTCCTCACAACATTTCTGTGGGTAAGGTAGTAGAGGGTTATTTTCCTCATTTTATTGGCCATAAACTCTATATATATGAGTTATTTTGTGGATAAGGAAATCAACTAAAAGAGGTTGTGATTTGCTCATAGTCACACTGTTGTTAGGGATAAACATGTTGGAGTTCCTTGAGAGTAGAGTCTGTCTTCATCCTGTTTTGGCCTCCCCCCCCTCCCCCCCAAGCACTTAGCACAGGACCTGGCACAATAAATGTTTATTGACTGACTGACTGACTACAATACTTCCCATTGATCTGTATTTCCTCTTCTCTACACACTGACTTGCTATTATCCTTAAAGGGAAGCCTAGACTAAGAGGATTAATGCCTAGATATGGCATTGTGGGCTAGCAGGTGGAGCAGAATTCTTCCAACAACTAGAGCCATTACCTTAAGAAGTTTACCTGTTGCTTTTATGCTTGTTTGGGAGAACATGTGAGCAAATAGCCAAAATAGAGGTCAGATTTTAGAAATCCTTGGGAACTTCGTTCATTAAGCTAGATAGATAGACAGTTTAGAGGACAACAGAGAAGGTTGTGTTTGGAATCTGAGGCAGTTCCTAGTTGTATAATAATCACTAAGCCCAACTGCTCTCAACTTCAGCAGTTTCTTTTATAAAAACACAGGAAAATCCTAATTATGACACATACTTCATAGGGCTATTATAAGGAAATGGTTTTGCAAGCCTTAAATGGAGCTAGTAGTTTCATTTTGTTCCCTGGCTTTCTGTTACAGGGGGACAAACCAAGAATTCTCAGTCTGGCCCTGTTTGTGATGTATCTGAGGAGCTGAGCCGGCAGCTGGAAGACATATTGAATACCTACTGTGTGGACAGCAGTCAGGAGGGTCCGGGGGATGATGGGGGCCAGAGTGAACACACAGAGCCAGATGAGGTCGAGAAGAGCCGGAATTATTCTGCACGGAATGGAGAACCAGAACCAGGGACCCCTGAAGTCAATGGAGTGAAGGAAATTACCAAGGGAGAGCCAGGTGTCGAAGAGATCCGGGCAAATGATGAGAGTGGGGACCGAGACCAGAAGCGGGTCCAGGAAAAGAAGAAGGCCAAAGGCCTAGGTAAGAAAGGTGGACATCCAAATATGTTGAGTTTCAAGGTTTTATCATATCCTGGGTATCATTCTAATCTGTGGGGCTGTTGTACCTCTTCCTCCCTCTCCCCACTTATATTGTAAGCTCCTTGTAGGCAGAGAATTTGAACCTTTGCATCTTTGTTTCTCAAGCACCAAACTTGCATGCAGAACATCAAATACCTGTTGGGTAGAAAATTTAGAGCAAATATTACTTATGGCCTGCCTGATCTGGAGCTCTGAGTAATAGTAGTTTCAGGCAGTACAGATTTTGAGATGCAGGATTTCTCTTTGTCTATATCTTCCTCATCTGCCATTTGTTTTCTGCTTAAAGAGGAATAATCTATAGTTACTAGTAAAGCATTTGGAAAAGAAACCCTGAATTTGCCAGGAATGTGCTAGGTCTCTGAGGAGAACTCCCTCAGCTTCTCACCTGGGTAGAGGAAGAAGGGCTGAGGCTTGCATGCCCATACCACTCCCTCCTCCATTTATATAGCAGAACCTTTGGTCTGAATTGAGGGTTGGGCAGTCAGGAGAGTTGGGGTTTTAAGCTGAAAGTCATCCTTTGGGCCCTCTGTGGCCTGGAGGCATATATGAAGAAGACTCACTCTGTATCCCTATTTTTTCCAGGGAAGGAGATCACTTTGCTGATGCAGACACTGAACACCCTTAGCACCCCAGAGGAAAAGTTGGCTGCGCTATGCAAGAAATATGCTGAGCTGGTCAGTTCTGGACCCTCCTCCCTTCTTCCTGTGGAATCTGGGTGACCTCAAGGTTGGCATAGGCCTGACCCTGAGAGTAATAATACATCCCAGCCAGGGGACAGGGCGAAAAGGTCTCTTTTAATTCCTCTTTGGTTCTTTGATGAAGAATATGGAATCAGGGAAGAGAGGAGTACCCCTAGCTGTGTTCCCAAGGGTTCTGAGAGAAAGGAGAGCATTTGCAAGGTTCATAGAAGAATTGGCCACAGAATGAGAGCCTCTGTTCAGGAGTTATTTCCCTTCTTTGGGGCTGTGAACTCATTCATGCCTGGCCATGATTACTGAAAGTAGCTAATGTGCCTCCAACACGGATGATGTTGCATCAAAAATGATGGGGAAAGGGGGAAAATGCCCCCTGCTCTTGCCCCTCCCCCATCTCAAACTTATCGTTCAACTTGGCTAGGACATTTGTCCAAGAACTCTACCAGAGCTTGACAGTCACCCTGTGGGGTAGGTGCTTATCAGGATTGTTGGCCTCATTTTAGAGCTGAGGAAGCCAGCTCAGAGATGGTTAAGTAGGACAGCGAAGGTCACACAGCCAAGAAGAGCCTGGCTTTCATGACCTTGACACATTGTTCTTTCTCAGAACACGACCTGGAACTTTGAATACATGAAATGTCCATCCTCAGGTCCTGTGGCTACTTTGTTATGGAGGAAACTAGAGATATCAAGGGAGGCTCTGGGCTATTTGCTGTTCCTCTAACCTTGGCTATAGGAGGTGGTTGGATAGCCTCTTGGAGTGGGAGGCCAGGCTTTGCCTCTGCCTCTTGCTCTTTTGCCTTGGGCATATGCCTCCTCATTTACAGGACAGAAGCGATATCCCATGCCCTGCCCATGCCCTACAGCTAATGGGGTACATGACAGTGTTGTAATAAGTATATGAGGCAATGTAGTTATTGGTGTTAGTGAAATGCTAGTCCTGTTATTCAGGGTTGTAAGTACTCTTCCTCCCAACAGCCCTGTAAGGCAGATAGTTTGTAAATGTTAGCCTCATTTCACAGATGACAAACAGATGTTCCAAGAAGTTCAGTTACTTGCCCAATATCCCCCAACTTGTAAGTGTCAGAATGAGTAAGAGAAAGGCAGGAAATGGAGAGATTGGATTAGGCAAGAGGAGAGAACAATTAAAAGATGACCGTGTTGCTGCATTGACCCCAGATGGGCTTTGGAAGACCAAGGACAGGCAGGCCAGTCTCCCTAAAGGAATAGCTTTGTCCACAAGAGATGTCTGTGTCTTCACCTGGCAAGTACCATATAGCATCCTCCCCTTTCCATCACCTGTTCCCACTTGTTTCTTATAGCTGGAAGAACACCGTAATTCCCAGAAACAGATGAAAGTCCTACAGAAGAAACAGAGCCAACTGGTGCAGGAGAAAGACCACCTGCGGAGCGAACATAGTCGGGCCGTTCTGGCCCGCAGCAAGCTGGAGAGCTTGTGTCGGGAGCTGCAGAGACACAACCGAACCCTGAAGGTGACCCCAGCTTGTAGTACCCCCGCTGCTCATCCAGTTGCCTGTGGCATGACCAGCCCCATGGTCAAGGAAGAATTTAGGCACCAAAGGACCAAACTAGAAGAAATGGGCAAAGGTTGCAGAGAGGCAGATTGAGGTTTATTATTAGAACTTGGCCATCATTAGAGCTGTCCAGAAATAGAGGTGCATTCTCCCTATGGAGGACAAATGAAAGCTAGATTGTGTACTTGTCAGTACTTAGCAATTCCTTTACAAGTCTAGGTTGGTTTGGGCCTTTCTAGCTCAGAATCTGGGGTGACCTCTCAGCCTTTTGGTTTCAGCTTCTTACCATTTAGCCAACTGTTGTTCATAAATCACTGCTGGGCCTCCTGCTGCTTCTCTGTTACCTTCTGCTAGGAGAAGGGTTGAGGGGAACCTTTTGGGGAAAAGGAAGGAGTTTAAGAGGTCCCGAGACACACTAGGCCCTCTCTCCACAAGTAGCCTGAAAGGGCCCTTCCTGCAGCATCTGCCATAACCTCTTAGCCCATGGCTGGTGGACTCCTTACCCATGTCCTTCCCCCTGCTCTGTAGGAAGAAGGTGTCCAGCGAGCAAGAGAGGAGGAGGAAAAGAGGAAGGAGGTGACTTCCCACTTCCAGGTGACCCTAAATGACATCCAACTACAGATGGAGCAGCACAATGAACGTAACTCAAAGCTTCGCCAGGAGAACATGGAACTAGCAGAGCGGCTAAAGAAGCTCATTGAGCAGTATGAGCTGCGGGAGGAGGTATGGCTGCTGGGACAGGGGCCTGAGTGCCACTTGCAGGAAAGCCCCTCTGTTCAAAGTGGGTCAAGGCCCTGGGAAACGAGGGGCATGAAGAGTATTGGCTGGGCTGCTCAACACTGTGTTCCTGGGATGACTGCCAAGGGTGCCAGGCTACCCTTCCTAGCTTCCAGCAGCCTGGTCACTTGAAGTGGGGGTGGCATTCCCTTCTCAGGCCTCAGGTTCATCTTCTGCAGAGAGGCTGGCTGAGGACCTCTTGGACTCCTCTCCAGCCTGAATCATGTGGGGCGGGATGACACGTGTGTTGCTGTTCCTGGGTGTGGCAGCCTCCCCACCCAGGACTCCTAACAGTTAGACTAGCGGTGGCATGTTGGAAATAGCCCAGAGGTGCCTCACTCTTCCCCTGGGAAAGGGGAGCATTGTTTTCCCCAAGCTTGGAGGGGTTTAGGCAGCTTGCTCTACTTAAGCCAGACAATAGCAGTAGGTCTTCTGGCTTTGAGTTTAGGGTTCTTCAATCCTGAAACACTTGGAGCCCACACTACCTTGTGAAGGGGCTGGGGATGAAGTGGAAATGGGTGTCACGTCATGCCCTGAGTGATTCACAAGGCAGTCACAAACCTCCCTTTGCTCCAGGACTGGGCAGGGCTTGTCTTCTGTATGGCACACAGCATCCCATTTGGTGCTGGCTCTGACTAGCAGTGGCCAGGCCCTCACCCCCCATGACCTGGGCTTCCCTTGGCAGCACATTGACAAGGTCTTCAAACACAAGGATCTGCAGCAACAGTTGGTGGATGCCAAGCTCCTGCAGGCCCAGGAGATGCTGAAGGAGGCAGAGGAGAGGCACCAGCGAGAGAAAGATTTTGTAAGTGTCCCCCAGAGAACCCCAGACAGAGAGGCTCACCAGCAGGGACTCATTCAGGGCAGACAGTGGGCTGGAGATGTTCATTTCATTAGCCTTTGGTCATATTTGTAGATAAGGAACATTGATGTGAACATTGGTTCACCAAACCTAGATTAAGGATTTGTTGGAAATGGATAAATAGGACCTGATCTCTGTCCATATCTCAGGCTAGAGGGCCCAGCCCTCATATAGAGGGGATTGGGAGACCAGTCAGGAATGCTGTGTGTGTGACCTGGCAATGGACAGGACACTGGGCTTGGAGTCTAAAGGTGGTGCAAGCTTGGACTCTACTGATGACCTTCTCTGAATCATAGTTTCCTTATCTGTAAAATTTAGGGGTTGAGCTGGGTGAATTCCAAGGTCTTCTCCAGCTTTGATTTTGTAAACACTGAGCTTGAATTCAGCTGTCAAAGGTCATAGAATTTAGAGCTAGACATCATCTGCTCCCATATCCTCAACCTATAATTGAGGACACAGACCCAGGGAGAGTAGTTAACTTACTAGCGTGGGATTGCCCTGGATGTGAGTGGCTAATGAAATTATCCAACATGAAGGAAAGCTTTGAACATGGCCCAAGTCTTGAGCAGCTCTCATTTTGTTAACAGATAGGATCCATTAAGGATTGCCAGGGAGCTGTGTTGGAACCAGATTATGGAGGGCTTTGAATCCCAGACAGAATGGTATAGAAATTAAGCAGTGAGGAGCTATTGATGGTTGATGCGTTGGAAAGCTATTCCTGTTTCTAGGGGGTGATGTAATAAAGGCCTAGTCAAAGAAAGAGCCTCGAGGATGGAAAGGAGTTGACAGATCCTTTGGGGAGGGAAAGTAGTAGAACTTGGTGGCTACATTGATGTGGGAGTAGGAAAAGTCAGATGATGGCATTTATAGTTTGTTTGGAGTGATACTGGAGTATCTGGATACTGGAGTAAGGTTAGGCAAAGAGGCTGGTGGTGTCTCTTTGAGACCTTGGCTAAGATGCATACTGTACACAGTCTTAAGAGAACCATTGTCCCTCTGATGGCAGTAGAGTTCTGATCTGTGCTGCCTTCTTTCTGAGACACTGACTGGAGGTGAGGGGACTCTCCTACTTGTCTTTGAAACAGCTGCTGAAAGAAGCTGTGGAATCCCAGCGAGTGTGCGAGCTGATGAAGCAGCAAGAGGCCCACCTGAAGCAGCAGGTAAGACTTTCTCAGCAAGGTGGAAGGGAGGTGGTAGCAGTGGCAGCAGTAAGACTGAAGCCTGGACTCTTGCCTTCACAGCTCGCGTTGTACACAGAGAAGTTTGAGGAGTTTCAGAACACACTGTCTAAGAGCAGTGAGGTGTTCACAACATTTAAGCAGGAAATGGAAAAGGTAACATCACTGGGCCAGCCTGGGGCTGCTGAGGCAGGCTCAAAAATGTTCTTGACTATTCAAATCTGGGAAGGGTCACCCCATGGAACTCAGGTTCAGCTCTTTCTTCACATCCCATCTTTGACTTTTAGGTACTAATTAATTGTGTCACCTTAGGCAAGTCTCTTTACTTTTCTCTGTGTCTCTCATTCATCTATAATGTGGAAACATCAATACTTGGCCCACCTCTCACAGGGCTTTTGTAGGAAAAGAACTTTGTAAACCTTGAAACATCATAAATATGTGAGATGGTGTTTTCTTCTGGGCCTAGGGCCAATTTGGTGACTCCATTTTAGTGAGGGTCATTTGGGGGGTGGTGGTGGTAAAATTTCGTTTATTTATTTTAGGAGGATTTTTTCTGTGGTTACATGATTCATGTTCTTACACCCTCCACCCCCCCCCCTCCCCGTAGCTGACTTACATTTCCACTGGTTTCTTCATGTATCATCTATCAAGACCTATTTCCATATTACTGATAATTGTACTAGAGTGGTCATTTAGAGTTTACTTCCCAAATCATTTCTGCATCAACCCATGTGTTCAAGCAGTTGTTTTTCTTCTGTGTTTCCACTCCTGTAGTTCTTCCTCTGAATGTGGGTAGCATCTTTTCCATAAATCCCTCAGAATTGTCCTGGGTCATTGTGTTGCTGCTAGTACAGAAATCCATTACATTCGATTTTACCACAAAGTATCAGTCTCTATGTACAATGTTCTCCTGGTTCTGCTCCTTTCACTCTGCATCAGTTCCTGAAGGTCGTTCTAGTTCACATGGAATTCCTCCAGTTTATTATTCCTTTGAGCACAATAGTATTCCATCACCAGCAGATACCAATTTATTCAGCCATTCCCCAATTGAAGGGCATACCCTTGTTTTCCAGTTTTTTTGCTGCCACAAATAGCACAGCTATAAATATTTTTGTACAAGTCTTTTTCCCTATGATATCTGGGGTACAAATCCAGCAGTGGTATGGCTGGGTCAAAGGGCAGACAATCTTTTAAAGCCCTTTGGGCATAGTTCCAAATTGCCACCCAGAATGGTCGAATCAATTCACAACTCCACCAGCAGTGCATTAATGTCCCAGTTTTGCCACATCCCCAGTGAGGGTCATTTTCTGAGTCCCAGCCTGCCCTTTTTTAGTTGTTATTAGAGCAGATAATTATCCAATTCTTCCCAGTTAGGTAGAGGTTTTGTGGATAAAGGACTTTGGACTACTTTTGGGAAAGACTCAAGATTTTTTGTTATCATCACTGGCAGTAGTTGTATAGCTATGGGAAAGCCTATGGTTAAGAACTAACCAGCCTTGCACCCTTCTTGGTGTTGGGGCATTGACCTGAACCCCATATGGTCCCACTGTCCCTTGTAGATCCCCTGAGTCCTTTGGAGGAAGTACAAGTAGACCCCCCTCTAACTTCCCTGGTTTCCTTTTATTACTCAAATGACAGATGACCAAAAAGATCAAGAAACTGGAGAAAGAGACAACCATGTACAGATCCCGATGGGAGAGCAGCAATAAAGCATTGCTTGAGATGGCTGAGGAGGTATGTGCAGTGATTGATTGTTCCTGTGGGAGAGCTCAGGTGGGCTCTATCTATGTAGGGGATGACTCCCTTCTCTTGGGCTGGGACTCTGGCTCCTGGTGCTTCTCTCTGTTCTTGCCTTAGAGATTGAGGAGAGAGAAAAAATACTTCAGTGGGGAAATAGTTCTCAGGGCAGTAAACAAAGTGTGTGAAGAGTGGGGAAGAAAACAAAAGAGTGAGAAATATTAGGGAGCTTCAAAGGATATGGTGTGAAATGTGTGATGGGGGATGTCTGTCACCTCATTCCTGACCTGCTTGAGGTTGCTGGACCTGAATTTTTTCTGGATATCTGTACCTGCAGGGTGTGGAGGCCAATGAGCTTTGCAATTCAAGCCTCCCCTGCCTCCCTCAAGTACATGGGGCTTGGGCTCCTCTCTTGCTTAGTTCAATAAAGGCACCTTTTTCTTTCAGAAAACTCTTCGAGACAAAGAACTAGATGGCCTGCAGGTAAAGATCCAGCGGCTTGAGAAGCTTTGCCGGGCCCTACAAAGTGAACGCAATGACCTGAACAAGAAGGTGCAGGACCTGAGTGCTCATCCCCCACCTGTCGAGGCAGACACTCCAGAATCCCCCAAAGGCACAGAGAGGGGCAGCAGTGCAGAGCCTCTGGCTGAGGGCCTGACCCCTGAAGGCCCTGTTAACCAGGTCCCCCAAGCCCTGTGTCACACAGATGCTGCCTCCCAGGGCCATGAACTCTGAGCACAGGTATTCCGGGCCAGATGGAGACTGATGCAGCCACCCCTTCTGCTGACTAGAGAGACCTTGGTGGAAGGAAGACCAGGGATGACAGGAGTGGGCTAGTGAATGTTACAGGCCCAGCTGCTGTGGCCCCACCTCAGTTTAGGGGCTGGATATAGGGAAGAGCTGGGACCCATCAGGCATTTGACACTTTCTGATTTAGGTTCTTGAAGATGACTTTTATACATATACGGCATATAAAAGTGTGTGCCAAGCCCCATACTTTTATATGCACACATGTATAAAACAAGTGCACGCTTTCCTGGGACTTGGGCACGTGAACAGATGTATGTGACTAATCTGTGCTTTGGAGGGATTTAGCAGGAGTTGTTGCCTGTGACTGCTGACAGTCAGGGCAGGTCATTCGGCGGCTTCTCCCTCCCTCCTTCCCCCCTCCTCAGTTTGCGGTTCACCTCACTCCTAGCCCCAGATCAGCCTAGTTTCTCTCGGTGTCCCAGTACACACTCACACACAGGTGCACACTCACACAAGTGCACACACACTCTTGTATCTTTGTTGAGAGAATTGGGCTTGCCATGGCTCAAAGCTCTCCCAACAGCCCTGAGAGTGTCTTTTCCCCTCTTGCTCTGGGAGTCCAACAGGGACAGGAGTTTGAAGCCCATTTATTTAAAGACCCACCCAGTGGGAGCCTCTTGTGCTTTCCATTTGGGCCCAAACTAGACTGCATCCCAGTAGCCTTATGTTTCACAGTTGCCTCTGCGTCCAGCACAAGTGGGATTTGAAAAAAGATCATCCAAAGGGTTGTTTCAGAAGGTGTTTGGGGTTGTCGGGTTTGGGGCGATTTTGCACACGAGTGTGTTATTGTTGAGGAATTCATGAGGTAGGAGAAGGACCATTAGCAATAGACTGGCTTCCGGACAGTTTTTTAACCTTCTGTCTACAATCCCTCCCTTCTCTGCCTCAGCTTTGGTCCTGTAGCTGAGTTGGTGGGTGGGGTGGATGCATGTTCCTCATGGAGAGAGACTGATTCTTTCCTTTAGCGTTGCCCAGGATGTGAGCTTGAATCACTACAAAGGTTGTAGGACCCCAAAGGGTGCCTCTTGTTACTTTAGCAATTCAGCTTCAGGACCCCAGCTACCACCCCATTTCCATGGACTCCTCAGAATGCCCCGCAGCCACCGGGGATTGCTCTGACAAAGCACCTTGATTCCCACTCTTGCCTGTAGACTCTTGAGCCTTCCCTAAACTAAGCAGAGGTTAAGGATCATAATCATAGGACTTGTTGCTCTTAAGGATGGCTCCCTGGACTTCCAGAGTCAATGGGCTCAGGGCTTTGGCTACAGGTCAGTCTCCACACTGGCTGAGGTGGGAAGGGCAGAAGATTTCTCCCCAAATTGGCAGTTCCCAGGAACATGCCAGAGAGCTGTCTCGTCTGATGAACCTGGTGACAAGGGAACTTGGCTTTGTCTATTCTTGACTGGGCTGCACTCTTGAGGCACTTAGTGATTGTGCCAGCTGTGGTATAGGCAGACCTGTTGTAGGAAGCAGTTCCCCAGGACCAACCAGGCCCCAGCTCCCAAGATAAGGGTGCCTTGACCCTCCACTCCAGCCTAGACAGTTTGCCTTGGGACCAAAGGAGCTTTAAAAACTGCAGGGTAGAGTAGACCAAGAGGGCAGGTGTAGAGGGCCTTGGCCCCTTGGTGTTTCCTCCTGTCCCTCTCCCCAGCCTTTTCCCATGTAGTCAAGTCCTAGTCACAGGCTAATCCTAAATCATGTTCTCCAACATCAGTCTTCCCCTCCCCCCGGCGTTCTTTGCTTCTGCCTTTTGGCTCTGGACTGAATCCTTCCCCAGAGGGGCCCTAGGCAGAGGCCAGAGGGTCATCCTGCCCATGCTTTGTGTGCCTCCTATCTGTTGTCTTCCTAGCCTGACCTGAAGTAAGGGATTGGAGGGGTCATTGGGGCCTCAGGAGCTGGAGGAGGGACGTGGTGTGAATGGCTGCATGTTGCCCCTAGAAGGGACTCATTCTGGACTTCAACCAGCATTTGGTCTTGTGTTCCGAAATGGGAAGCATTTCCCCACCTCTGGGGCGGAGGGATGGATCCGTTTCTTTTCTGTCCCTTTTTTCTTTTTCAGTCTTCCGAGGTGCCCTTTCTAACTGCCCCTCTCCTCCGTGAGTGATAGCCCAAAGCTTCCTCTCCAAGGTACCATCTGGGTAGTCACAGTCTGGGCTTCTCTCTGCATAAGGAGGGCATGGATGGCACTTATTGCCCAACTCACTCTGGCTACCTCTCAGCTGCTGTAGATCTGGGGCTACAGAAGCAGCCTCCGACCTTCCATGTTGGGGCCCTTTGCTGAGAAGCTACACCCGACAGCCCAGATGCTTCATCTGGCCAGACTGTGACTCCTTGGTTCAACTCCCAGTAAACCCCTTCTCAAGAATTGTGTGAGAACTGAGTTTTCTCCCAGGTGGCAGCGGCAGCCACCACCACACTAGAGCCTCCTTTCCCTCCTTGACCCCTCCTCCCACTAGTGACCAAATCTCAGAGTTCCCACACCTGCTGTTGGCTGCTTTCCTTAGGGATCTGACCCAGACTTCAGCTCCTTGGCACCTTAAGGGGAGGCTTACCCCTGGACAGGCCCTGTGCTGGGCCCAGAGAGCCCTGAAGCTGGTGGCTTTTGTTTCAGGGATTCACTTCAGTGCGGCCTCTCCATTGGGCCTACAGGCACAGCATGATCATTCTGGAGTTGGTTCTCTGTGGGTCAGACTGGAGGGCATTTTCTGTAGTGAGGGACCGATTTAGAATGGCTTGGTGTGGGGGCGGGACGCTTCCCCCAGTCTTGCCAATGGCACAGCAGGGTACACAGGGTTTTGGGGGAAGAGCAACAGGGACAGCTTCCTGCCTGTGGGCCCTCCAGGCAGCCTGAGCCCATGGGTGTTGGGAGCTACATGCTAACAGCTGTCTTTTTCCTTTTCACAACAGACGGGGGATGATTTTGATGTATTTTTAACCACATTAAATAGTCTGTTGCCTTAATTTGACCCCGTCTCCTCGTGGCATAGAGCGATTGATTCAGGGGCCGCTGGCCGGGTGATTTCCAGCCCCATCTTATAGCCAAGTACCAACATGTTCAGAGATGTCCACAGCCCAGGCATCATCCTGGCCCTACCTTGGCGTGAAGTCTTGCTGGACTTCAGACCTAGCACAGGATTCTGAGACGAAAACCAGTGGCCCAACTTCCATGACTATAACCGGCTTGAGGTTCATGGGAGGTTTAGGGTTGGCTTTCCTGGCATTCTAGGTCCAGGGAGCCAGTGTAAGCAAAGGCCCAAGGGCAGGAAAATAGAGGATGTTTCTGGGCCAGAAGTGTGAGGAGGAGGTGCAGAACGGGAGAGAGATGCAAGAATTATTTTACATGGGACACTAAAGCCTCACTGTTTATTTTCTACCTGAATGGCTGAGACCATGCGGTCTGTGACTCATGGGTGCCTGCCCAGCCTGAGCGGCTCACAGTTCTTAGGGGAGGCCCTATGGGGCAGGAGAGTCATTGCTCAGCCACTTACTTCCCCTGAAGAATGAAGATAATGGGGTGAGGAGGGGCTGTGGTGGGAATACCACCACCATGACAGGCAGACGAGCCCTGCTATTGCCAGCCGTCACCTCTGTCCTTTCATTAGACCGGCATAGAGATGCCTTCCTACGGCCTACTGGGGAGCTAGAAAGTCCACCATTCCTGGGCTCATGGCAGGGCAGGGTTTCAGGTTGGCAGTGACTTGACTCCTGGCTTGCCGTATTCTTACAGCCATATTTCACGTCCTCCTTGGGGTAAGGTAGAAGCAGTGGGCGGGAGGTTCCTAGAGGATCAGGTCAGTGGACTGAGATGCCACTCCAGGCCTTAATGGGAAAGAAGAGGTAAGAGGCAGCCCAGGCCATTGTCCCCAGGGCAGAATGTTTCTGGCCAGCCCCGCATTGTAAGAGATTCCCAGGAAGATCAGTAACACTGCCAAAGACACTTGAGTTAGAGCAAGGCAGAGCCCATGTTTTACCGGCACCAGGCTCTCCAATGCCTCTAAATCCAGGACTTCCGGAGCTCCCACACTGCTACCAGGTGTTTCCTGAATTCCATTCCCAATTCCCAGCTCTGGTTGGGTTGCTTCTCTTACCAAAATCCTCAATTTCCCCCTTGCCCACTTATTAAAAAACAAAAAATCATCATCTTGGCATCCAAGGTCTGTCATCTAGCATTGACCCATCTTGTGTTCTGTCATTTTCAGTCACATCCCACTTCCTCCCCCCCACCCCCCAATTTGGGGTTTTCTCAGCAAAGATACTAGAGTGGTTTGTCATTTCTTTCTTCAGCTTATTTTATGGAAGAGGAGACTGAGGCACACAGCTGAATGACTTGCCCAGGGTCACACAGGAAGTATCCGAGACCAGATTTAAACTCAGAAAGCTGAATCTTCCTTGAATTTAGGCTCAGCACTCTGCACTGTGCCAACTTAGCTACCCAGCCATTAACCTTAATGCTAAAGAAGCAAAGCTTTCCAGGGAAATGATTGCCTCTTGTCCTGCCTTTTCTGCTGTGCTAACATTCCCATGACTAGAATGGACTGTACCGCTTCCCTCAGTTTCCTGGTGTTAGTGTGCCTAATTTCCAGATGCAGCTTAGGTACCTACCACCTCCTTAATGACCAAGGTGGAAAGGCTCTCTTCCCATGTCAAGTAACAGGGCCTGGCATTAAGCAGAGTGGCGTCGGGGCTTTATAAACTAAACACTATAACTTTCTGAACAGATAATCATTTCCTGTTCCCAAACTCTCTAGGAAAAGTGAATCTTCTATATTAGCAGAAGTGGAGTCCTGGATCTGTGGTAAGGCAGGGAGTGGAAGGAAGCCTGAGGCCCCAGTTTCCCAGGAAGACAATCCCTCTTCTGGTTCTAAAGGAGACCTTCTACAGGTCCAATCTGGATTCAGATCTTGCCTCTTGACCCTAGCTGAAAAGCCAGGCAAATCCCCTACCTCAGACAGAGATGGGTATGAGATTTTGCTTGGTCTTCAGAAATATTTGGGAGTTTTGAAACATAAAAAGATGCAATGACAGGAAACAAAGGTTTGATCCTTTGAGTTTATTGATTTATTAAGCAACACGTGGCAGCTGCCCAACAAATCAGGACTAGGTCCCTTCTTCACTTGGAGCTGGGCCCTGGATACAGGGAGAGGCATAGTTTTTATACATTAAAAACAATAAAATAAAGCCAACTAATTATAAAAGGAAACAGTGCAATATTAGGTCATTTCACTTCTAATTGGAGGAAAGATTAGGGACTTTCCAAGTTGGGTGGTGGAGAGTAAAGAGGTACAAATCCCTGAATTTGGAAAGAGGGACCCACTCAAGAGTCTGGACAAAGAAACGTGGGAATGATAACTTATCAGAATTGGGCCAGTTTACAGATACTCATGTGAGTTGCTTGAGATGTAGAGTTATGAGAAAGTTCCTCGCATCAGTCAGTCTTTGGATATGACTGCGTTTCTGGACAACACAGCCTTGGTTCTTGGTTAAGGGTCTCTGAAGAGCCAGTAGAATGGTCCAGTTTCCCAACCACACAGGGCGAGGTTCAAACAGTGCAACAAGATTTTTTTTCCCAATTCTCACAAGACAGATGTTGGACTAGACCCCTAACTGAACGGAAAGGGAACCAAGGTAGCTCTAGAATTGAGTCAGAAGATAGAATCAGTGCAGTTCACTTCATTCCCACAATTAACCACTACCACTTCCTGTCCTAATCCCCTCAATTCTTTCAATATCAGGGGAAAGACCTTCTTCCTCTTCCTCCTCCTCTCCAAATCCTTTTGATTCCTTTTTCCTCAGTGCCTCACCTACAACTTGGCCTATGGACATTCTTACCTTGCCAATCCCTTACTTTGGATTACCCTTTTCCCACCGCTGCTGCCATCTGCCTTCTCTGATCACACTTTGCCACCGACTTCCATTGGAGGAAGTTACAAACCAAATTAAACAGGTGTGCCATTTGCCATAAATTCTACAAATTTATATTATCAACGTCAACGGGTTGTTGTCATTCAGTCATTTTTCAGTTGTATCAACTCTGTGATTCCATTTGGGGTTTTCTTGGAACTTATCTATTTTTATCAATTACATGTAATAACAAATTTGCCAAAGTTATAAAATCCAAATTGTCTCCCTTCTTCCCTTCCCTCCCCACTTCTGGAGCTGGCAAGCAATTCGATCTGGGTATTGTCGTGCAAATCATATTTCCATATTGTTCATTTGGGACTTTCTTGGCAAAGACATTGGAATGGTTTGCCATTTCCTTCTCCAGCTGGAGATGAGGAAAGAGGCCAACAGGGTTAAGTGATTCACCCAGACACACAGCTAGCAAAGTTTCCGTTTGAGATTTGAACTCGGGTCCTCCTGATTCCAGGCCCCAACTCTACTGTATTGCCTAGTGGCTCAAAGTCAACTGGACCCTCCAGTTAATCACTGAGGATAGATTGCAGCCCATAAATCCCATGTAGGGTCTCAGTCATAAGGAACATGAAGCAAGATAAATCTTCCCAGAACCTTTGTGTTCCCAAACTCTACTGCAGGGCAAACTTTTATTCCTAATATCTTCATTTTTTAAATGAAGCGTCCATCTCTTCTCTGTGCTCCTCCCAACATCTATTCTAAATCGCTCTCCAAACCATCTGTAACAGGGGTTGGCAACCTTTTTGGCCATGAGAGCCATAAATGCCACATTTTTTAAAATGTAATTTCATGAGAGTCGTACAGTGCTCACAGTGCTGCTCCTGTAACAGCACCTGAAAAAAAAAAAAAGACTTTATGGCTCCTGCAGAAAGAGCCTTATCTGGCCCTCAAAAGAGCCAGATATGGCTCGAGAACCATACGTTGCCGACCCCTGATCTATATCATTTCCCTCCCTTCTGCAGAGGACTTAGCATCCCATTTTACTAAAGAAAATCACTGTTTCAGTCTGCTCCTGGGCCATCTCCCTCTCTTTCATTCTCCCCATATCTAGTGGCTCCTTTCGAGCTGCTTACAAACATGGCTGAGTCCCCCTCCTCCCAATCCTAGTAAGTAACTAGGTGGGTCAGTGGTTAGAGCACTGGTCCCCGTGTCAGGAAGTTGACTTCAAAGTCTACCTCAGATACTAAGTGTGACTCTGGCTAAGTTGCTTAACTTCTGCTTGCCTGAATTTCCTCATCTATGAAATGGGGATCATAACCAGTCTCCAAGGTTGCTATGAGGATCAATGAAACGGTACTTATAAAGTGCTTTGCAAACACCAGCTAGACATTGTTTTTATTCAAAGATAGTCTTTTCCCAATTACATATAATAAAAATTCCCAACATTTTCTGAAATTATGAAATTCAAATTGTCTCCCTCCTTCCCGTCCCTCCTCCCCTTTCTCAAAATGGAAAGCAGTTCAGTCTGGGTTATACATGTATAATCATGCAAAACATACTTTCGAGTTGTTCACTTTTGTAAGAGAATACTCATATAAAACCCAAACCCCCAAGTAAAGCCATAAATAGATGTGAAAGATAGTGAGCTTTGGGTCTGAATCCATCTGACTCCAATAGTTCTTTCTCCAGAGGTGGATAGATAGCATTCTTTGTCATCCATCCTTCAGAATTGTCCCAGATCATTATATTCCAGCTAGCTATGATTGAAAACCCTTCACTCCATCCTGCCATCCTACCTAGAAACTGTAGCCTTTAACTTGTCCTTTTCCCAACATAGTTCCTAGAAAATTTTCTGCATTCAGTGTCTCTCCTTCTTTGTGCCTTTTCACTTCTCAACCCTACCAGCTCAGCTGAAACTGCTCTCTAATCTCAGTAAGCATCTCTTAGGTGCTAAATCAATGGCTTTCCTCACACTCCTCCTCCTGGATATTCTACCTCCGTTTTCTTGGTCCTCCTCCAATTTGGATGACTCCTTTTCATGTTGGTTTTCTGGATCATTATTCCTGCCCACCTCCCACCCACCTACAGCTGTGGCAATCCCAAAAGGCTTTGTCCTAGACCCAATTCCCTTTCTGGTGATCTTAATGGCTCCTGGTTCAAAAATCCCCAATCTATATGTCTAGCTCGCCCTCTAATTCCATGTCCATAAGAGCCAGGAAAATGTATCTCCCCCCCCCCCCCCAATCTCATCAACATCAACTCAACATGTCCCTACCTTCTTGGGTTTATCAAAAATTCCCTCCTTCCTTTGTCCATTGTTCACACAGCTGACATCCAAAAGCACCAATCCCTCCATACCACTCCCCTATTCAAGAAATTCCAATCTACCTCTCCGGTCCCCACATTCGGCTTCCCACCCCATTCCTTTGTCTAGGTCCCAGGCGCTCTCTCCTCGTCCTCACCTTAGGTTCTCAGAATCCCCAGCATCCCTCAGGACCCAGCTCAGGTTGGACCTTGGAGAGGCTTGTCCTGTTCCCCAGAAGGTGGTTAGTACTCTCTCCAGAGACCTTGCATTGACTTGACTATCATCTGCCCTGTATAAGTTCCTTGGGGTGGGCTTTTGGGGTCAGTAGTTCCAGGACCACACTGGAAGGCATTCCAGAAATACTCCTGGGAGTGGCTGAATTCACAGGGTGATGTGGTGCCTGAGGCCATTCTGGGAACGCCGGTGTGCCGGTGGCTAGAAGCTTTTACTAGCTACCTCTTGATACTGTTGGGAGAACCCATGAGACCCTTTGGGGGCTGCTAGGTATTAATTAATAATAGAGCTAGGTATTAATTATCCTGTCTCACAGTGGAGTTTCCCAGAAGCCACTAGGGCCAGTCAGTTCCACTTGGGAGAACAATAGCCCTAGTGAGAGCGGAGTCTTCTGGATTCCAAGTCCAGCCTCACTAGCAGACTGAGTCTGGGCAAGCCCTGACTTCCCTCGCCGCCCAGCGTGGCTGGGAGGATCGAATGAGGGCGTGAGTGCAAACCTTACACTGCTATAAAAATGCTAGCTACTGTTATTGTTGGCATTCCGGCGGGCTCCGGTACTGTGTCTCACATTCCTAACCGGCTATTGTTCTCTAAAGTGGAACGGACTGGCCCCGGTGGCTCCTGGGAAACTCCCCTGGAGACGGGATCGCGAATGCCTCCACCCGCCCAGTCTCCGGCTCAGGCCAAGAAGGGGTCCTCTTTCCTCCTCCCCTGGGCCCCCTCCCTCGGGGCTCATTCCCTGCCCTGCCCCGCCCCGCCCCGCCCTGCCCCGCCTTAAAGGAGAGCTCCAGCCGGGCTTCCTAAGGGAGGAGCATCGGCGTAGTAGAAAGCCTGGGCCTGCTCTGCGTCTCCTTTAAATGCACATCACTCCCAGCTCCATAACTGTGGACACACACACATCCCTGGGAGTGGGAGGCGGGGGAGCCTAGGCCGGACCGCGGCCCCAGCACCGGCAGCAGCAGGCGGCGGCAGCGGCAGCCCGAGCAGGCGCCGGGAGCAGGCGGCGGCGGCAGCTTCCGCGGGAATCTGTCCAGGTCGGTGTTCCTTCAGGGGCCAGTTCCCGGAATCTGGGGGATGGAGCGCGAGGGTCGGCCCGAAGGTTCCCTTTGAGGTGGCTGGCTGCTGGCGGAGCGCGTGTTCCATTTTGGAATGGTGAGCTTTGCCCGGTGATAGAGAGCACGTTCCACGCCCCTTGGCTGCTGCCTAAGTAGGGCAGGACGTCTCTGGGCGCCTCGGCGGCTGCGGGGGCCGTGCTCTGGCTCGAGGCTGACCCCCAGATGCAAATGCTAGTAGACATACCCAGGCACCCGCACACTGACACAAATGCTCGTTCTCAGACGTGGGGCATTATATCCCCGAGCACCTAGGACAGTACCTGCCTGGGAAAAACATCACTTTCTCGAGCACTTTCAGGTTTAAAAATACATCGCCCCGGGCCAGCTGGAGTGGTTCAGGGGATTGAGGAACAGGCCCAGGGACAGGAGTCCGGGTTCAAATGTGACCTCAGACACTTCCTAGCTGTGTGACCCTGGAGTAGTCACTTAACCCCCAGCGCCTAGCCCTTACTGCTATTCTGCCTTGGAACTAATAGAAAGTATTGATTTTAAGACAGAAGGTAAAGATAAAACACACACACACACACAAATAAACAAACACCACCCACAGCCACCCACCAGTATAACTCTCCATTTTACAGGCAAAGAAATGGAGATTCAGAAAATTATTTGTCCATGATCACAGAGCTAGTGTCTGGGACTCTCTTGAACCGGGATGTCCTGATTCCAGTTCCAACATTCTTTCCACACTAGCCATTGGCACATAGAGAAAAACACATACAGAACCACATGCAGGAGACTGATACCAGTTCCTGTCCCTGAGTTAGAGGGGAAGAGACTGGGTGAGTGTCAGCAGTGGCCCCTTTTGCCTGGAGAGAACAGTAGAGGGGATTCCTAGGATGAAGAAGAAAAGAACATATTGAAGAAGCTGTGTACCTCTGATGAATATTCACACACACACACACACACACACACACACACACACACACACACACACACGAGACTGAGAGAAGGAACTGAGGCCAATGGGGACCCAACTAGGCAGGGAGATCTTTAGAAGGCTAGAGCTCTGGGCATAGAAACAGGACATTATTCTTAGGAGATGGCGTGGTGGCCTTGGTCACACTAACCAAGACACCCCCTTCATGAGGCTTCATCCGCTACTTGGCTCTAGGGCCCATGAATCCCTTCTCCCAGCACACTTGTTCCCTACCACATAGGAGCTGCTGTCCCTCCTCTTTCTTGTCCTGGACTGATTCCCCTCTCTTCTTAGGAGGGTGTGTGTGTGTGTGTGTGTGTGTGTAGTTCCCCATATCTCTCTGTCCCATCACCAAAGCAGGAGCTTGTCCCGCTGCCTATAGGGAGATCTGGGGTTGATAGCATTAGTAGGAAGCTCAGCCAATGAGCAGAAAGTGGGTCAGAAGAAAAGCTGGTGGATACATCCCTAATCATCCCTCCCAGCATCAGAGTGAGACTCCTCAGACTTTCTCTCTGGTCCAGAGTGCCTGGAGCCCAGAGCTCTGTCCTTTAAGGAAAGGGCCTGAGTTCAAGACCTGATTCTCTGTTTGCCATCTGGCAATCACTACTGCAGTTGAACACTAGACCCTGTTCTTACAGATCTTACAATTGGCCCTGGGAGTGTGTGTGAAATGCCCATTTCTATAGCAACTTGAAATTGGCAGGTTTTTTTTAAACCCTTCTGTCTTAGAATCATTACTAAGTATTGGCTCCAAAGCAGAAGAGCAGTAAGGACTAGGCAATGTGAGTTAAGTGACTAGGAAGTGTCTGTGGGCAGATTCGAACCGAGGACCTCCCATCTCCAGGGCTAGATCTCTATCCACTGAGCCACCTAGCTGCCCTCAGAGTTCTTTGTACACAACAATCCTATAACAGGTTGTTTGTGAAGTATTAATATTCTCATTTTACAAATGAAATGAAGGTAGTGAGTGGGCCAGGAGTCAAACTCTGGCTTCCTGGCACCAAGCCAAGGGCACCCTCTATTGTGTCTCTGAAAAGGGCATAGCAAAGGGCTTCTGAGAAGGCAGGGAACACTCTCACCTGGGGGGAGGGAGAGAGCTTGGGAAAGGCTTTTAGGGAGAAGGACACACTTGTGCCGTCTTGAAGAGCAGGTCCAGATTCAACAGGGTGAAGATGGTGAGATGAGGAAGGGAAGAAGCTTTGATTAAGCACCTACTATGGGCCAGGCACTGTGCTAAAGGCTTGGCTAATATAAGCCATTCCTGGCATTGTCAATGATACAGATGAAGCCACTAGAAACTGGAGAGGGAAGGGCAAGAAGGTGGCCTAAAGGAGAGTAGAACAGACTAGTCAGTACATGGAGAAGAGAAGGCTGGAAATATATTTCGAGCCATGTTGTGGAACACCTTGGATAGGTCAGGAATTTTCTACTAAAATATAAACTTCTCTCTCTGGCCTTCAGTTTGTTCATCAGCAGTACAGCCCAGCAAGGTTTAAACTAGGTCTCCCCTGACTCTGAGTCCACTGTGGAGAAGAGAAGGCAGAGAGCTGGGGGGTGGGGGGGATGGAGGTCGTGGAACAGCTCCATGGGACCTCTCCTAGCTTGGGATTCCTGGTCCCAGGGACAAATGTAGAGTCTTAGCCTCCTGGGCCAGTTGAACTTTTCAAAGAACCAGTACCAGGAGGGGTCTCAGTTGGCTTCTAATTCAACCTGTACTTGAATGGCAGTCTCCTCCATATCATCTCTGATCAATAGGTATCCACTTGGCTTCAAGACCTCCAGGGATAAAGAACTTGCCACATCTTGGCATAGCCCATTCAGCTTTTGGTCAGCTCTGATTGTTCCAACGTTTCTTCTTGCATCCAGTTAAAACCTGCCTCCCCACAACTTCAGCCCATTGCTTCTCATTCTCCTCTTCTGGGGCCAAGCCAAGATGTGTGACCCCCTTGCCCCATGCCACTAGAACTTGACTCCCAGTCTTCTCTTCTTCAGGCTTACTCCCCAAGTGCACTCCCACCTTTTGAGAGCCAAGCCTGAACACCTCCAAAATGGATGACAAGAAGAAGAGGAGGAGCCCCAAGCCCTGCTTGTCGCAGCCTGCACCCCCTTCCAGTTCTCTGCGCAGGGTCCCAGTCCCTACCAGCCGAAGTGCCTCCTTCTCCTTGGGGCTCCCCCACCTTCCATCCCCAAAGCAGCGATCCAAGTTTAAAAGGTCAGTCTACTGGGGGATTCTGAGTGTCTTATGATGTCCTTCTCTCTTTCCATGACAGCTGAGAGAAGAAGCTTGTCCAAGAGTCACCCGAAGAGGCAAAGGGGAGCTGGAACTGGAGTCTGGGTGGTGCTGCCTCCCAGGACTCAAGATAAGAGTAGGGAAAAAGGGACTTGAGGGCAGTCCTGCCGCCTTCAGATGTCTTTGAGCCAAGAGTTATATATCCTAGAAGGGTCAAGGGAAAAGCCGCCTGTGACTAACCAGTGGCTCCTCTGACCTACCCAGGGTGACCAAGGAGAAGTGCCGCCCTGTGCTTGCTGGCGGAGGGGGAGCCCCAGCAGGCACACCCTTGCAGCACTGTTTCCTGACAGAGGTGACTGGTGTCTATGAGATGGAGGGAGGATTACTCAACCTACTCAATGACTTCCATTCTGGACGGCTCCAGGCCTTTGGTAGGTCTGTAAGGGGGGCTGGGAAGGAAGAGGGGGAATCTGTTGAGGGCTCTTGTTGGTCCAAGATCTGGGGAATCAGGAAATGAATTTAGTTTGAGGATTTGGGAGTAGAATATAATGTCCTTGAGAGCAGGGATTATAATTCCCATTATATATATATATATATAAAAATTATAATTTCCAGAATGATGCCTTGCACATAGTAGGTGATTAGTAAATGTGGATTGCTTAGGCTTTAAGGCTGAGATCTGTAGTTGGGCCCCCTGCAGGATGAGCGCTTTGGGCTCCCAGGGCTGTGCCATGGTGGAGGTTCATCCCCCTTAGGTGGAGGGCTATGACTGGTATTGGTCTTCTTGGCTGGGCAGGGAAGGAATGTTCCTTTGAGCAGCTGGAGCATGTTCGGGAGATGCAGGAGAAGCTGGCTCGGCTGCACTTCAGTCTGGACGTGTGTGGGGAGGAGGAGGACGATGAAGACGAGGCTGAGGCTGAGGGGCTGCCACAGGAACAGAAGAAAACAGTGGCCGATCGTAACCTAGACCAGCTGCTTAGCAATGTGAGCTGGGAATGGGACTGTGGGGAGGCTGGGAGTGGGAATTAGAGTTGAGTCCCATGATCCCTCTGAGCTGATAGGCACCCTCAGTGGTGCTGGGGCTGGCCCTGGGGTCCTGAGTGTGGATGTGGGTTCCAACTTCCCCCAAACCCTTTATCTTGACCCTGGACTACCTAGGAATGTCTCCATGACCCAGAGTTCAGGCCTTTCCCTATGACTCCTCTCTTCTTTTGCAGCTGGAGGATCTCAGCAACTCTATGTATCCTTTCTTGAGGGGGCTTTGACAGGGTCTTCTTCTCTGCCCCTCTGGAACAGAACTTACTCAAGATCATCTAGTAACAAATGTAGGATTCTAATCCAGCTCCTGACTCCAAATGCCCATGGATGCTGGCCCTGCCCCTTTCCTCCCCCCAAAAGGAGGGAGTTTGGAGGGAGCAAGGTTTAGCCTTGTTACAAGAATGATTTTCAAGAACGTCAGACAATTAGCTTAGATCAGAGGCAGTATAGATTTGGGGAAAGAATATTGGACTTTGATTTAGGGACAGACTTTGGCTCAAATATTGACCAGTGCTTCAGAGCCTCCTTTTCCTTAAGTTCAGCTTATGGATAATAGCTGCCACAAATGGCTTTTTGTAAGCCATATCGTTTCTAGGACATGAATATAATCATCACTTATCATCAGAGCTGAAAGGGAGCATCTAGTCCAACCTTATTTATTAAATGATGAAGCTGAGGCCCAGAGAGGGGGAGGAATTTTCTTAAAGTCACAAAGCCAAACCTGGCTGTGGGAACCTAGATTAGCAAGGGGCCCTTTGGGCCATTGACTTGAGCTGTCTTATTCAGGTCAGGCTTTTCCGGAGTCCTTAAAGCTTTGAAGGGAGAGGACTCTGGGGAGCTTGGGTAGAGGTAAGGGGAGTAACAAACTAAGCATATGGGCTGCCTAGGCCATGCCTCCAGTTTCCCTTAACTCTGACTGCCTCCAGACAGAAGCTGCATCTGGCTGAGAACACAGAACCAGAGGAGGCTCCCACAGCCTAAGTGGAGGCCCTTGGTTGGGATCCTTTAGAACTTCCCCATGATGGCTGAGGTGAGCAGCTGGCCTCTCTCAGTTCGGAGGGTATGAGGAAGGCGCCCAGGCCCCTTCATGACCTTGACTGTGACACCGGCCCTCTGAGCTGCAGGACCCTGGGCCTTCTGATGCCAGAGACCCAGAGCTCTGACCCTGGCTTGGGCCTCTAGGTCCTCTGACCTCACATGATCCTGAGCTCTGACTCAGGCTGTGCCCTCAGGCCTTCTGACTTTACTGGCCCCGATCTCTGACCCAAGCTGTGATCTTCGCTGGCCCTACTGGCTCTGTCCAGACTGGGCCTCTGGCAGCTGAATTAAACGGAAAAATGGACGGGTGTCCGCTAGGCTCCTGTGTTTTCTTTGGCTACTCCCACTCAGTCCCGGCCTGAGATCCTGAGCCTTTTCATCCGGAAGATCCGGCCTGGGGTGCTGGAAGGTGGTGGGGGTGGTGGGAGGATGGCTTTGGTTGCCACGAAGGTGGGGGGTGGGGCGGCGGGCATGGTTGCCATGGGGACGGCGGTGACGTGTTTTCAAGGAAACGCGCAGGCAGAACATTTCCCAGCAGCACCTTGGCTCGGCCATTCCGTTTCCATGGAGACGCAGGCGGGGCAAGGCCGTGACGAGTTTTGTAGGCGCCGGGAGCGGCAGACGGTTATCCCTCCAGTCGGGATATGGAGCTCCAGGAACTAGTTCGGCGTATAACGCTGCTGCAGGTGCGGCCAGGACTGCCACCCTTTCTAGAGAAGCCCTGGCCCTGGGACTCCCTGCTCGACCCCGGGCCCTCTTCCCGGCGGTCTCCCGGATTCCCCACTCGCGGGCCCCCGGATTGCTGCTCCTGCCTGACCACGGCCACTTGTGTGTCCACCAGGCTTGCGTGAGGGGTCGGCAAGTCCGGAGGCGGCTGCAGAACTTGAGAGCCGAGTATGAAGAAGTGGTGCGGCAGGTGGAGGGTGACGACTTGGGCGGGCAGCTGCGCTGGGTGGGGCGCTGGCTCCCGAGGCCCGTTTTTTCTCCGGACACCCGGGTAAGTCCGCAAGGCCTCATGAGGCCTGAGCCCGGAGTGGGGCGATTCGTGGCTCTTTTCCCTAGGAGTAGGCTGCTACTGTGGCTGTCACGACCCCACCCCGCTGTCAGGGAACCCCGATATACATACCCATTTCTTCTCACCTTCCCCCTCCAGGGGTGGGGGCAAGGAGAGGTTTGGAAAGGACCCCAAACTGTCCTCCCAACAGAGAAGGACCTTTGTCCTAAGGGCGGGGGGAGACAGCAGTCTCAGCCCAGTTCAGGAACCCCCCAGCAGACTTCAGGATGAAGAGCCAGAGAGAGATCAAGGCTGGAAGGAACAGCCGAAAGTGAAGGAGTCTGGCCAGCAAGATGGTTCTGGCCCTCAACTGGAAGGCGGTGACAGGATGCTGACAAGAAACCCAGGTACTCCCTTCTCTTCTACAAACTACTCCCTAATCCCAGGCCTGAGCTAAATGGGAGCAGGGGATATTTTTTAGAGGGCACAGGTACTTCTGGCCAGTTTTGGGGCAGTCTCTGATGTACATTTCAATGGCTCCACATACACAGAGACCCCAGAGCTAACACTACCCTCCCAGCCTGCCCAGCTCCAGAGACTTCAGAGACACCTGGCCATGGAAATGCTATGGCTACAGCAGGCCATTGTCAGTCGAAAGAAGGTGAGGTCTCCCTTAAGTACAAATGCACTCCTAGTCATTCTCAGCTTCCCTTCACCTCCAGTCTTCCACCTTCCACAGTTCCTATATCCTCCCCCTCCCCATTTTGAGCCGAGTAGAAAGGGAAGCCTCAGAGATCCTTTGGCTTCCCCCTGACAGCCCCACTGCCTCTCTCTTCCACAGTATCTGCTTCTCAGACAAACACTGGATCTCCCGGAGGATTAGTTGGAGAGGGCTGTACCTCAAGTAATGGAACCTCAAGAACATCTGAGTGACCAGGCAATTGGCAGGACTGAGAAGCAGATACTGCTAGGAAGGGCCTCACTCTGGCTTCTTACTGTGGACTTCGGGTCCCTTCCAATGGGGCAGAGTGAAGTCAGGATACAACTAATCTTCAAGGCTTGGTCACTGCTTTGTACACCAGAATCTCTTTCTCCTCCTGGCTCCAGGAACCATATTGGTATCAAGGATTTCTAATCTTCAGTACTACAGATCCTATGTTGAGAATTGGTAGGCCCGGGGCTAGGTTAAGGCCTAGCAACTCTACACTTGGAGAGAGGTGGAGTTTTCTTTGTTAGCCCACAATCCTGCTCTGTTGGATGGACCCTGCTTCAGAGGGCTTCCTTTAGGCAGGAGGTGTTAGGTAGACTTGGCCATTCTAGTCAAAGCACAGTAAAAATTGGAGGAGAAAGGAAGAGAATCAGGCCACTGGGTTAAAGGAGGAATAAAACTTTTCATTTTGCAACTTGGCCATCTCTTTCTCCTTCCTTACCCATGTGTTTGGCCTGGTACTTCAGTGTACCATGAGAGGTACTCTTTGGACCTGGCCCTCCTTTCTGTTGGGATATGGTACATGCCCCAAAGCCACAGTCAGCTGGTCTCTGACAGTTGCCCATCATTTGCACAGAGGTGGGAAGTTTGTGTGTGTGTGTGTGTGTGTGTGTGTGTTGCTCAAATAGAAGCTGAATCACCAAAATCTTTTATTTAGAAACGGAAAAGACTTTCCAGATTATCTAGTCTCTTTTTCACAGGGAAAAACAAGACCTGAGGTTTTGAACCAGTTGATAGGGATGATTTGGAGGGGATTGTTCCTCAGAGAACCACTGCACCACGTAATCAGAAGTCTCCTCTAGCTTGGAGATTCTAGGGTTCTCTATTCACAAGGCTCAGGCCCTCCCATCAAAATTAGGTCCCTCCCCCAATCCCCCAAATTATGCCTCTATATCTGTTCCAAAACCTAAGGTAAACTCTGTTAGGCTCTCTCTCAGCTTCCAACTCTGTGGTCCCTCTGCCACTTTTTATGACTGACTAGAAGAGGAAGGAGTTAAGCCTGTCTTCTATAGTCAGGGCTTGTAGCTCCTCCCTTCTTTGTCCCACCTGCCTAGCAACGCCTGAGCGTCTCTGGCCTGCTTAGGTCAGCAGCCCAATGGCTTCCACTGCTCCTGGGCTCCCTGTGGCCAGGAAGGTAGTGGTATACCGGAATGGAGACTCCTTCTCCCCAGGACGCAGGCTGGTGGTCACCCACCGACGCTTCCCCACCTTCGAGGCATTTCTTAATGAGGTGACGGCAGTCATACAGGCTCCTCTGGCCATTCGTACCCTCTACACTCCTCAGAGTGGCCACCTTGTCACTGACTTGTCAGAGCTTCAGAGTGGTGGGGAGTATGTTGCTGCCGGCTTTGAGCGTTTCCAGAAGTTGCCGTGAGTGGGCTGGGGACCTTTGGGGCAGCTAAAAAGTATTACCCATTTCCTCACCCCCACCAGACTTTTTAGGAAGCTCTCTTTGACTAACTTCCACATCCCCCATCATCCCCCTCCTTAGCTTGTTAGACAATGCTTTTTTCCATTATCTGTGGGCTTGGTTCCGTGCTCTGCCTCTATATTAAACTAAGAACTTTCCAAGCCTAATGGCTGCCTTTCCTTGAATATTGTCTGCTCTGGTGATTTGGCCTTGGCCAAAAAAAGGATCTATGTGTGAAGAGGAAGGACTGATTGCACTGACCCTGAAGTGCTACCAGTTTAGACTTTTTCCACCTTTGGAGGAGGAATCCCGGAGGCCCAGGCTCCACCTTTGTTTGGATCAAAAAGATTACAACTCAGATAAATACTCACTACTGAAACCAGACCCAGTGGCAACTCAGTTCAAGGGCTAAATGGAATCAAGCTGCAAGTTTTCGAAACAACAGGATGGAAAAAAATTGAACAGGACTGTTCCCAAAGCCCTATCTGATGCCTGAAAGCTCTCAGGACTCCTCCTCTCTAATCTTGGAAATGTAAATCTGATATACCCATAGTGCTGAGGAGATTTAGCTGCGCAATCACAGAAGGGAAAGGAAGAGAGGAGAGGGTGGTATTGATAGGAGGTGCCATGACTAAGGTGATCACATTTTCTGTGTCTTCCAGCTATATCTATCCTGGAGGGAAAAAACCAGGAAGAAAAAACATCAGGTTGCTGGTGGGTTCTGAAGAAGAAATTGTTCTCACCCTCCCTGACCTGCCCTTCCCTCTTCCTACCAAGACCTTCCCATGTTTGCCACCTGACATCTTGGATCCAGTAGGCTTCCAGAGCCAAGAATGTGGGTCTGCCTCCCTGAATTGGCCATAGCTCCAACTTTCACATGAAAAAGCACTGGCTTTGGAGTAAGGGGAGTTTACGTCCTACCAGTGGTCACTTCTTTTGTTACCCTGGGCAAGTTGCTTAACCCCGCTGGGCCCCAGTTTCTTCAAGAGGGGATCATGAAATGAGCACTATCAATTGTCCTCCCCACACCCAGGCTTAAGTTGGCTATGACCAACAAGGCAGACTAAAGTAAATAGAAGGCTGGGATGTGGATTCTTTTTGCCTGGAACTTTTCAGGTTTGGCTAATTAGAATTAGGGACTATTCTAATTAGAAGGAACTATGCATAGGCCAATGGTGGGAAGGGACCTGGCTGAAGTTAGAGATAGCACTGAGCTTTACAGACCCCTTACCATACTCCTGGGGATGAAAGGCATTATACACTGTAATAAAGGGACTCTGGGTTTGGAGTCAGGAGCTTCTCCCTGCTTCTCTCATTTGCTAGCTGTCACTTCAGTCTTCCCTTCTGTGACATTCAGCATCCCTAGAAGTAAAGGGAATGTTTGCCCACTACAGAGCACCACTAAGTAACTGTTGGCTCCTGTTTTATCAGGCTCCTCCAAATCTCCCAAGACCAAATTACAGATCTCCTGGAAGGAGGATTCCAGCCTCAGTTTCCTGCACAATTCAGTGAGTGCTTGAGGGTACTTCGAGAATGTAATGGAAATTAGGTGAAGGGAGACTATGCTATGGAGAGTGGACTTGTTCCACCATGGCAAACTCATTAGTCCATCAAGGGTCTCCAAACTCTGGGCCTCCCTCCCCTCATCCTGATTTGGAGGCAAACTTCTAAGGCCCTAAATGGCAGTCAACACAGAACTTTGTGAAGTCCTCAGATGGGGTGAGAAGGGCAAGAAGGAACAGGAGTCTTCCCTCTTAGATCCCCATTCTATTCTTGTTCTAGGGTATTCAGAAATGGGGACCTGCTTAGCCCTCCTTTTAGCCTACACCTGCCAGTTACCCCCCATCAGGACTGGGGAGCAGTGCTGAAGCAACTGACTGAGAAGCTGAAGGGTGGGGCTGTGAGCAGGTGGGTGCTGGGCTCAGGGAGGGGAAATAAGGGAACTTCTTTGGTGACTCTCAGGGTTTGGCTGTGTCACCTGGTGACCAGTGGAAAGAAAGGCAGAAACAAGGAAAGAGACCCAAAAAAGTCAACTGCCCAAGATCACCTACTGAATTAGAGACTAGTAGTTAGGCCTTCAGACTTGGCTTGCCATTGTACTACAGGGAGTTCCAATCCTAGGATTCAAAGCTAGAAGAAACCTTTGAGGAAATGAAATTTGAACTCGGTTCCCTTGTTCCAAATCCTGGGGAAGAAAGGCCACGTGGCCCAATAGACCGGGTTCTGGCTTTTAAGTTTATGAGTTAAGGGACTATGAGTAAGTCAGTAACCTCCAGTGGCTCCCAGTTGCCCTCATAATCAAAAACATCTTCTGTTTGAAATTCAAAGTCCTTCATAACCTGGCTCCCTCCTTCTATATTAGTCTTCTTACACCTTATTCCCCAGCATGTACTCTTCAATGACACTGGCTATTCCACAACCATGTCTTATTTCTGGGCATTTTCTCTGCCTGTCCCCCAGGCCCCGAATACCCTTGCTCAACTACTGACCTCTCTGGCTTCCTTTTAAGTCCAAACTAAAATTCCATCTTTACAGGAAGCCTTCCCCAACCTCTCTAATTCTAGTGCCTTTTTAATTATCTCTAATTCCTATTTATCCTGTGTATAGCTTGCTTTGTATGTATGTATGTAAATTATATATGTATTTGCACGTTTCCTCCTCTACTACATTCTAAGCTCCTTGAGGGTAGAGGCTGTCTTTTGCCTCTTTTTATACCACTAACGCTTAGTATAGTGCCTGGCCCATAGTAGATGCTTAATAATTGTTTACTGATTGAAAAATAAGGGCATTGTGTTAGATGGTCTCTAAGGCCCCTTCCAGTTCTAACTCTGACTTTAGTGGTGTCAAAAACCTTGGTTCAATCCTAACACTGGGTCTGTTCTCAAACAACTTAAGCATTTTCTCTGGCTGTCTTTTAAGGTACATCCCTGCAAGGGAGGGCCCTTTACTTTCTCTCCTGCAGACTCTGCACCCTAGAGGGGGTGCCAGTATTGGGCAGAGAATCCCTAGTGAATGGTGGTTACTATGTGGCTGTATCAGATGATGAGTATAAGGCCCTGCCTTACCTGGAACTTCTGGTGCCAAACCCCTCCCTGCCTGGTGGCTTCTGGTATGTTGGGATTTGGGAAGTGTTGCTGAAATGGATAAGGATGGGATGGGGATGGATGGACAGTGAGAGGAGAGAGCCTTATCTCAGAGTGCTGGCCTAACACCTTTAAATTCTTCTGAATCTGAGCAATCTGCTCAAATCCTTACCTTCTGTGTTACAGGCACCCACCAAGACTTGAGCCCAGAGCCTATGGGCAGAAGGTAGGTGGGAGAGCCAGGGAAAGGTGGGGAAGAGCATAGTGGTGAAGCTGAAAGAGAATGTAACTGATAAAGCAAAAAAAGACCTGGGAAAGCCAAATCACTTTAGGCATTTTACCTATGAAGAAACTAAGACTTGGAAAAAGTCCTACATTATATAGTGATACAGGTCTTAAGCTCAGGAGTCCTGACCCCTAGTCCAGGAGCTATCTTAAACATTATCCCTGTGACTGAGGCCACCAGTATGTCAATAGGAATGACACCTGTAAAGGTGCAAAACAGGACTATGGGAATTGGAGAGTAGGTAGAGGGGGTTCTAGCTGTGTCTCGGGCTTCCTATCAGCCTGGCCACAAGAGCTCTAGACCAAGATCTCCCCTTCCTCCCCCAAAGGCAGGCAGCTTCAGGATTCCAGTGACCCAGCCTTCTAAGAAGGAATCAGTTTTCTTTACAAGACCTACAATGGCCCGACCTCATCTAAGAAGACGACGCCCCCTTCAGCCTGGTAAGCTGTCCCTGCCTCCTGGAACAAATCTATGAGCCTGGGGCTGGACATAGTGAGCCTATTTTATAAATAAGAAAACTAAGATTTAGAGAAGTCAGTTACATAGCTATTACATGACCAAGGTGAGAGTCAAACCAAGGTTTGTGACTCTGTCTTCATCCTCCCTTCATACATTCACTCTATAGGAGGGGAGGGAAGGAGAAGGGATCCCCAGAAATAGGGCTGATCTTGAAAGGAGCAGTTTGTACCTGGGTCACAATCCCAGCATTGTCCAACCTCCAAGGCCTCCCTTGCCCTTGTATCTTACAGATGGACTGGGAAAGGGTGACTGATTCGAAGCTGTGTTATAATGGGGGAACCTCCCAAACCTTTCTGAGGCTCTCTTTCCCCTCCTCTGAAGCCAGTCTGCAATCCCCTCCTTGAGGATTAGTGAGAAAAGTGCTTTGTAAACAGATGTAAAAGTGAAGTGTCACACCTGCTAGAGGGGCAGCAGATGCTTTCAGATTCCACCTCACAAGCATATATCTGTGAGGAAAACTTTGGTTTTGAATTTAACCAGTGACTTAGCAATGTATTGTGTTCCTCAATCCCATGGGTCTATTTGGTGGCCAAAAACAACTAAGGTAGGGAGTCAGTGTAAGGAAGGAAGTTTAAGAAAGACTAATTTGGAGAGAAAGGAGGAAAGAATCCTTGACTGTGGGACAGAGGTGAAAAGGAGAACCCAGTGGATAGGAGATAAGAGAAGAAATCCAGGCCAGAGGCATTCTTCTAGCTCATGTAGTCCCAAATACAGAGTCAACATGTACCCCCATCATTCCTCTTAGGAGAAAGGGGTGTGTATGGTGCATCCTACACCAGGAGGGAACTGGCAGGTGCCCAGGAAGTACAGGAGGATGGAACTACTCTAACAGAGGTTCCCTTGGATCAGGTAGGAGGCTTATGTCCTTAGGAAAAAAACAGCTGTGGATTCAGCTGGAGAGGAATGTCTAACAACCAGGCCAAGAGGAAGCCAGCCTAAAACTAGCTATCCAAAGGTCTGGGTTCTAATCCCGTATCTGCCATCACATTCAAATGGATCTAGATTCACTTATCAGTGATGCGGACCACTCCCCATCCACGCCTATCCCTCTGGTGGACTGGGTAGATCTTCCCATGATTTCACCACTAGGGGGTCTATCCTGAACCAGGGGAGCACTCAGGCTGTCTACTGAGCTCTGCTACCTTTAGCAAATATCATCTTTGTACAGTAAATCAGTCAGTCCCTTCATCAGTTGAACCAGATAGTCTCCAAGGGCCCTTTGCAGTACTGACAGGTTAAGGGTCTCTGCTCTAGGACCCAATTTGGTTCCCTTTTGCTGACTGATCTCCTTTTTCCTCCAGAGGGCAGCAGAAATGGTAGAAGAAGCCTGTTTCTTGGAAAATGCTGCCTAGGGTAGGTGGTGTGGAACTAAACTTGGATGCTGCTCCAGAAAACCAAGAGACCCATCCCCACTTGCCTCCCTCCCTCCCTTAACTCTGGCTCCCAGCCAGCATTCCATCTGCAGCCATGGCACAGCCTTTTATTGAACCAACCCACCCTCTTCTGCAGTGCCCTCCCCCCCACCCCCCTCACCAGTCTCTTGCTGGGAAGTCATTGGAGAGATCCAAAGACCTTTTTAGTCTGCCTAGTCCACAAACCTGCAGTGAGCCTGCCTAGGGAAGGGAAAGCTTTGACTTCCAGGGGAAGAGATGGGCTACCATTCCTCTACCTTGTTAGGCCTGACACAAGGGGGCATGGGGAGGACATGGGAGCCCCCACACTTTGGGAGAGGATCTGGCTTAATAGAATAGTTTCCTCTGCTTCTGAGTTGTCTGAAATTTGTTTACCCATCTCTCTGGACAGCAACCCTCTTTAAAGTCTGGGCCAGGAAAAGCTAGAGGAACAAAAGCTTGTGATGGAGATAGCCTCTTCAGTTTAAGGCATGAGGGCCCCCCCCCCCTCCAGGGCTGCCAGTGGATATAGGGAGGAAGGGGTCTAACTGACTGCAGCACCTGTGGGCTCTGACTCATCAGCATCCCAAGAAAGCCCCTAAGTTTGAGCTTGAGGAGTACCCTGCACCTGACACCCCAGGGTGCTCTGCATAAACCACAGTATTGGCTGCAGGCCAAGGTTGTGAGAGATATTAGGTCACACACTGAAGTAGAAAGGGGAGGAGCTTCTGGGGCATGAAACTTCAGGCTCAAAGTGGTAAAGTCCCTGAGTCCATCTTCCTCAGTCAATAATCAAAGCAAAGGCCACTGCCAGGAAGATGGCAAAGACAGCTTTCTCCAGGAAAGCTCAAGCATAGGTGGCTCAAGATCCCCCAGCCTAGGGCTCCCTGCTCCAAGGCTCCGGCGTCTCTGGGCGGGGCTGGCCACAGGGTCCTGCTGTTTATTCTGTCTTGCCCACTGAACTTGCAATGCAGAGCGTGATTCCGGAGACGGTGAGCACCATTCCCAGGGCAGCCCCTGGGTCAATCAATGATCAATAAACATTAAGCCTACTATGTGCCAAGCACTGGGTTAAGTGCTAAGTCAGAAAGGGAAAGGACACAAGATGGGGTCTCCTCATAGTTCTCAGTCCCCAACAACCCTGATTATTGGGAAAGAAGGGAGAGGTGCTGAGAGAGACTATAGATAACAAAGCCTAGATTCACACCCCTCTAAGGACTATGGGATTTCCAAATGCACCTAAGTAATCCAGACACAGCTCTTAATAACCTGGAAAGGGATCTCCCCAGGAGCAATTTACTTACATTTTCCACCAATGTCTTCACCAAGGAACTTCCCGACAACCAGGGTGACAACAAGAGCCAGGGAATTACTGATGGGCACAGCCAGGGACAGATCTGGAGAAGAACATTTTGATATTCCCTAGGGTCCACTCTAAAGCAGGAAATGTTATTCTCTCCTCACAAAGATCACGTCTGATAGGAGAGATATGGGTGTCTATCTAGGTTAGAAAGCAGTGCTGAATTTCGGAGTTAAGAAGACCAGGCCTCAGCTCAGACACTCATTTCTGGACAGAACATCTGGATGAGTCACTTAAATCTCCTTGAACATCAAGTTCTATGTGAGTAAAACTGAGATAAGGCCAGCACCTTCCGCACAGAGGGCTGTGTGGATCCAATGAGCTACTGTGTATAAAGTGCATTGAAAACTTTTAAGAAGCAATAGAAATGCCAACAATTTTCATTTTTAGGATAAAGAAAGACACAGCTCTGACAATTAAACAGAAATACAATAATGCAGAAAACTCAGCTAAATGAGTACAGCTCAATCCAAACCACATTTCTGATCTCTTGGGTGGATTCAAGTCCTCAAGAATATTAAGGTTTAAGAACTCACAACTTCCCACTGTAAACATCAAAGTCATGGTGTCAACAGTATCTGAATTCAAGTTCTACAGAGCAAATTCATTGAGTAAGATATACTAACAACTGATTCCCTGTCCCCTGCCTCATCCCAAATGGAAACAAGAAAGACTTTAAGACAAGCTGTGATTAGAAAACCAACCCAGCTAGGTGTATCATCATGGTGGGGTATGAATGTTAGCATGAAGAAAGCCTGGGAAGCACTATTTGCTTGCATGTAAATCAAATGGCAGAGTAGGAGATCTGTCCAAGAAGCAAAGCATTCTTAGTGGTGCCATCTTGCCCTCCAAATATCCCATGTGGGTATTCTCAGTGATGCAGATGCAACGGAACCATCCCTGCCTATCCTGTGCAATCCACAAACCCATCCCCTCCAGCTCAACTAGCCTTTCTTCCCTTTGTCTAGAGGTCCATAGATTTAGAGGTAGAAGGGATATGAGAGTTCATTCTTGTACATTTTACAGATGAGAAAATAGGCTCAACGACCATAAGTGACTTGCCCAAGGTCACACATTATATTAGAAATAGGATTCCAACTCGGCTCCTCCAACACTAAATCCAAAGTTTTGTTACACCACATAAATGAAACTAAATTTTCTGGTTCAGAATTAGACCCCATCTTTCATACTCACAATGCCTGTGAACTGCCAAGGTTGCTAGGGTAGGTAGGCCAGTCCTACAATGTAGCATAAGCTATAGCTGCTAAGGAGGGAGGTGGAGAAAGAGAGATTAGGCTGCTAAAGGAACAACCAATAGAGGAAGGCATTCTGGAACCTGTTTTACCCATGCCCCATCCAGGTGACCAGCACTCAAAACAGAGACACACCTACCTGTTGATGCCAGGGTGAGGTAGTAGATCAGGGAGCCACACTGGTTGAGGCAAAGGGGCACCAGATACTGGGGTTGAGGGTGAGAGAAAAGCTAAGGTCAGTATACACAGGCAGCACTGAATCATCTGAGAGAGTGTCTTCCATCTCAGGGAAATGGAGAGTCATGCTAAGTAAGAAATGGCATCCTATTTCAGACAAAAAACTCAGGCATGGAAAGAGGTGGGCAACTGAAGAATTTCGGACCAACAGCTTCACATCTGGTCTGATACACTGAGTCCTTAGTCAATTTGGGAGGGCAAACGTTGGAGCTGGAAGAGACTTATCTCAGAGAACCTGGTTCCCTGTCACACAAGTGGGGAGCAGCAGGCCAGACTTAGATGGGATTCGGAATCCAGGAGAAGCCTTTTGTCCCCCACACATCCAGGGCGCCTTCTAGCCCTGCCTGTCCTGTCTAGGAGTCTGCCTGTTCCTACTAATGGCGGATGAACCTGGAGAATACCAAGCACACAGCTCGTTGCTTGCTCCCCAGGCCCTACCTGGTAGTTGAAAAACAAGGACTTGGTCTCCCGAAGCAATTGCACCAGTCGGTTCCCCTCCTGCACAGGCTCCATTTTCCCCGTGGCCCTCTTCAGCAGCGGATTGGAGCCGCCCCACAGCAGCGCCACCAGCACCAGAGCACAGATTTGCCCTAAGAGGGGAGGGGGCATCAGTCCCCATCCGGAACAGTGATTGACCCTCCCTCCCCGTAGGGGCGAGAAATGAGGGTCACCCTGGGCCAGCCTGTTGCCCAAGGAGCCTCCACTTCCCCATTTGTAAAATGGAGACAATAATGATTCCCAAGGAGGTAAGTAAGGCAAGCTGTGGTTAGAAAACCAGCCCAGCTAGGTGTATCAACATGGGGGATGGATGCAGCAACTCACGAAGGTTATCTGCTAAGTCCCAGAGCTCCCATGAAATGCTTGACTAAAGCGCTCAGTGTCGGCTATCCTCCTTATCTTAGAGGAGGAAAATGAGACATGGACATAGGTGATGGTATGGAGCGGAGGGATTCCTCACCCAGAGTCGCCGCCATGACAACGCCGGAAAAGGAAAGCTTTCACTTCCTGTGCCGGCCCATAGTTGGGACCGGAAGCATAGCACAGTCCTTTTCCGGTCGGTGCTTCACGCTGTCTCGCTGTCTGATAGTGCCTGAGTCGTAGCCACCGCCGCCGAGATGGTGAGTCCGGGATGGGAGGGCGAAACAGGTTGGGGTGGGGACCGAGGTGTCGAAGCGGGGCTCCCACCCCAGCCCATGCTCTGACAATGACTCCCCTCCCGGTGCCGTCCCTAGAAGCCGATCCTGCTCCAGGGCCACGAGCGATCCATCACGCAGATCAAGTACAACCGCGAGGGAGACCTGCTCTTCACTGTGGCCAAGGACCCGGTGAGCTTGTGCGGCTGGCGGGGAGGGGAGGACCGGGAAGGAGAGAGAAGCGATCGAGGGGTGGGGTGGGGATGGGGGACTGGAGGTAAGGGGAAGTGGAGGGAGCAGGGTTTTTGGAGGGAGGCGGCACTAGAAGAAGTGAGAGAGAGTGGAGGTCTGGGGTGGGGTCGGGCGGAGCTACTGGAGTCTATGGGGTAGGTGGGAGGCATTGGAGGAAAGGGGAGAGGATAGAAGGAGTGAGAGAGAGTGGAGGTAGAGGGTTGGGGCTGGGGAGCTGAGGGCAGGGCTGGAGGGGGAGATTGGAGACGTGGGACACCTGAGAGAGGAAGGACCTGGGTGCCTGAAGGAACTTCATATTTTAATATGGTTGATATTGACTATTCGGTGTTCCTATGGATAGATCACTAGCCTAGGAATTAGAAAGATCCGAGTTCGAATCCAGCCCCAGAACATTATTTACTCTCTGACTCTGGGCAAGTCACCTAACCTCTCCCAGTCTCTTGGTTTTCTTCCTTCCTTCCTTCCTTCCTTCCTTCCTTCCTTCCTTCCTTCCTTCCTTCCTTCCTTCCTTCCTTCCTTCCTTCCTTCCTTCCT
>NC_058132.1:75128141-75144670 GCF_016433145.1 Gracilinanus agilis | reverse complement strand
TCCTTCCTTCTCTCTCTCTCTCTCTCTCTCTCTCTCTCTCTCTCTCTTTCTCTCTTTCTCTCTTTCTCTCTTTCTTTCTTTCTTTCCTCCCTTTTCTCCCTTACCTTACGTCTTGGAGTCAATACTGTGTATTGGCTCCAAAGGCAGAAGAGAGATAAGGGTAGGCCATGGGGGTCAAGTGACTTGCCCAGGGTCACACAGCTGGGAAGTGTCTGAGGTCAGATTTGAACCTAGGACCTCCAGTCTCTAGGCCTGGCTCTCAATCCACTGAGCTACCCAGCTGCCCCCTCTTGGTTTTCTTAACTGTAAAAGGGGAACAATAATCAAACTTATTTCACCAGGTTGTGAGACTTGAATGAGATCATGTGTAAGGCAATTGTAAACTTTAAGGAGCAATCTAACTGTTAGCTAACATTAATATTCTATTCCTATTTTACACTTTGGAGGTCTGTGGGCCAGGACTAGAACTCGGGAGCCCTGATTTTTAGGCTTGGGCTACTATACAAACCTTCCCCATTACTAGTTGGGCTACACTACCCCTTCCAATATGCTCAACAACAGTTAACACCATATCACTGACCTCCAGCCCATTGCTGGTATCACCTAATGAGAATTCCTAGTCCTTGGGCATAGATAATGAATGAGTTGGGTTGAATTTTACTTAGAAGTCTGGGTTTTAACCTTCTTCTGACTCAAGGAGTTGAGAGGGCTAATGTGGTGGTGAGGAGGCCACCTCCTATCCTGCAGATAGGGGGCCCTTTTACAGGTTGTCATATTTAAGAGCCATGTTAGAGAAAATGTATCTGCTTAAGTAGACTCAACATTGGATAAATTACATTCGATACATAAGTGACTGCCTTGAAAGAAGACATGGAAATGGGGTTTGGGTACCAGGGAGAAAAAAGTAATTTAATAACCATTAATATACAAAACATATATAGCTTAATAATAATTGATGCTTAAAAGTTTACTAAGATTTTAAAGAATTGTGTCCTCAAATCATTTGTATGAGACGTGTTACAGAACATAATTTAATCTTTTTTTTTTCTTAAACCCTTACCTTCTCCTTTAGTATCTCTTCTAGAGATGGAAGAGTGGCAAGGTTGAGGTAATCAGGATTAAATTACTTGCCCAGGGTCACACAACTAGGAAGTGTCTGAAGTTGGATTTGAACACAGGTCCTCTTGACTCCAAGCCTAGAATTTTGTAGTTTAATTTTTTTTATTTTAATTTTGAATATTTTCCCATAGTTACATGTTTCATGTTCTTTCCCTCTCTAAACTCCCCTTAGCCGACACAAAATTCCACTGGGTTTTACATGTATCATTGATTAAGACCTAATTCCATATTATTGATAGTTGGACTAAAGTTATTGTTTAGTGTCTTCATCCCCAATCATATTCCCATCAACCCATGTATTCAAGCAGTTGTTTTTCTTCTGTGTTTCTGCTCATCACAGTTCTTCCTCTGAATGTGGATAGCATTCTTTCTCATAAGTCCCTCAGCATTGTTCTGGATCATTGCATTGTTGCTAGTAGAGAAGTCCGTTATGTTCGATTGTGCCACAGTGTATCAGTCTCTGTGTACAATTGTAATTTGATTTTAATAGCCCACTCATACAGTCTTTCACAGGAACCTCATTTGGGAGCTTCTCTGGTGGGGAGGCAAAGGAAAGGGAGGATGGCCTATAAGGAGGTTTGGGAGAGAAAAGGCAAAGGGTAAGAGAACAGGCTGGAAGCTGCTGGAAGACTCTCAGGGAAAGGAAGGGAAGGTTTTTACTTTTTTCCTGGTTACCTCTTTTAGGGGTTAGGTACAAACTGATATCTTTGCTTCACTAGATTGTCAATGTGTGGTATTCAGTGAATGGCGAGAGGCTTGGCACCTACACTGGACATACTGGAGCTGTGTGGTGTGTGGATGCTGACTGTATCCTTCATGCTCTGACTATTCCTCTAGGGTAAGACCCTAGGGACCTCTGAGAGCTTCATGTTCCTCTAATGTTACTGTCTTAGAGAAAGAGCTAGTACTTTATGCTGATCAAAGATAGAGTACCTGGCTGCATAGGATGTCTGGATGGTTTTAAAAAAATCAGACAGCTTCCCCTGCCACTCGTGGAAAAGGTGCCAGATGAATTTGGTGACTTTCCTTAACAACTTCTCCAGGGGACACCAAACATGTCCTTACTGGCTCTGCTGACAACAGCTGCCGTCTCTGGGATTGTGAGACAGGTAATCATCTACTACCATCAGAACCCCAACATTACTGCCTTAGCTTTCCAACTCTGGTAGCTGAATGGAGTTTATCATTTGGGAGTGGGCTTGACTGATGTCAAGGGGATATTAGGAATCAAACGGTCTCATAAGAGTGTCAGAACTGGAAAAGAATTTGGGAATCCTATAGTCTATCTTCCTCCTTTTATGGAGGCAAAAACTGAGGCCCAGAGGGAAGGAAATGACTTGGCCAAAGTCACAAAGTGAAGGCTAGAGCTAGGCCTATGCTCTGGTTTTTCTGGTTCTCTGTCCACTGTGCTTTTTAGCACATCCTACTACTTTCTCCAAAAAAAAGATATATATCTGGTATATTTGATGGCCTCTTTTTTTCTGGGCTCCTAACATCAGTTTTTAAAGGCAGTGCCTGGGGGAAGCTAGATGGCTACTAGATTGAGAACCCTTGGATTGTCACAGATACTTCCCTGCTGTGTGACCCTGGGCAAGTCACTTAAATCCCTTTGCCTAGTCTTTACTGCTCTTCTGCTTTAGAACCAATACACAGTATTGATTCCAAGGGGAAGGTAAAGGTTTTTGGGGTTTGTTTTTATTAGTGGGTTTTTTTTTTTTTTTTGCTAGACTACACCTATTCCTAGTTGACCAGATTGGTCAGATACATCAGACTTCCTGTTCTGGTATTCTTCTCCCAAGTTGGATGAAGCAGTTTACTTGGTGTCCACACTTTAGGGATGGAAGTCAAGCCCAGAATGAGGGGACCAAATTTTACCTCAATTTATGAGAAAACTTATTAACAATCAGAGGCTGCTCAATGTGGAATGAGCTGTCTTACAAGACTATGTATTTGTCTTAGTGGAGGGCTTTAGCAGAGGATGGATGGTCCCTTGTCAGGGATTTGGAAAGCATTTCTGCTCATGTATCATTTGGAACTGATGGCCTCTGAAATTCTTTGACAAGAGTACTTGAGAGGCGGGATTGGTGTTGCCTTATTTAATCTCTCTTTCTGAGAGCTGAGCCCAGTTTCCTGGGGAGCCATTTTCACCCATGGAAACAGAAGGAGCAATAAAGATGGTAGAGATAGAGCTGGGACTTTTAGGGGGATGAGGAGTGGAAGGAACAGTTACCCAACCTGTACCCATCTCTAGGGAAACAACTGGCTCTATTGAAGACCAACTCAGCTGTCCGTACGTGTGGCTTCGACTTTGGGGGCAACATCATCATGTTCTCCACAGACAAACAGATGGGGTACCAGTGCTTTGTCAGTTTCTTTGACCTACGAGACCCTAGCCAGATCGGTAATGACTTGAGATGGTATGGGGATCCAGGGACTCGGAGAGCAAAGGTGGGGCCCAGTGTAGCCCCAGGGCCAGTCTTCACCATCTATCTATTTCCCACACACACACACAGATAGCAATGAACCCTATATGAAGATCCCCTGTAATGCTGATGCTAAGATCACAAGTGCCGTGTGGGGACCCTTGGGGGAATGCATCATTGCTGGCCATGAAAATGGGGAGCTCAACCAATACAGTGCTAAGGTGAGGGCTGGGGAACCAGGGAAGGTCCTGGATGGTGAGATTGGAAACAAATGGTGGGTTTGGGAGGATCAGGATATAGGGAGAGTGGCTGGTGGCAAGACAATATTACCAATGCCCATTCACCAGAGAGCAGAAGCTTTGGACTCCTGGTGGTAGGAAATGAGGCCATGGACCTTGAGCTATGCCTTCCCCCCCACAGTCTGGAGAAGTGATGGTGAATGTTAAGGAACACTCAAGGCAAATCAACGACATTCAGACCTCTCGAGATATGACAATGTTTGTCACTGCATCCAAGGACAATACAGCCAAGGTGAGTGCTGGGGTAGAAGCCAGAGGCATACTTGCTCCAGATCAGGGGCCCACCCTTATTCTCATCTCTCTTTCCCCTTTCTAATATGTATTTTTAGCTCTTTGACTCCACAACACTTGAGCACCAGAAAACATTCAGGACTGAACGACCTGTCAACTCAGCTGCTCTTTCCCCCATCTATGACCACGTAAGGCAGTCCTTGGCTTTCCTGCCCATCCCTTAGTCATCAGGAATCTCCCAAGATTCCAAGTGTCCAACTGGCAGCCCTGCCCCCCAGACATGGCTTCTTACAAATCTTGCAAAAACTTAACTTACAATAGTAAAGGCTAATGGGGATTTTTACAAATGGTAGCTGTGACTAATGGCAAGTCGGGTAGGGAGAAGAGGTCCCATAGTGGCTCTTAAGTCCACAACAAAGGAGCACTCTGGGAGAAAGGGGCTGGGCAGTAGACTTAGGGAAAGCTTCCCAAGTCTTTCTGATGGGAGAGATAACAGCATTATCTAAAGGGTAAACAGATAATGTTACCCCAAGAGGTAGCCCTAACCTAAAGCCTGGGACTGGGCCTCCTCCTTTCTATAGGTAGTCCTAGGTGGTGGACAGGAGGCCATGGATGTAACCACAACCTCCACCAGAATTGGCAAGTTTGAAGCCAGGTAAGTGGGGAGCCTGTTTCCTGGAGAAGGGAGGACATGGAGAGTTACCAAAGGGTGAAGCTTTGAAGTCTATATGTGTCCCTATTTTCTATTCCCAGGTTCTTCCATCTTGCCTTTGAAGAGGAGTTTGGAAGAGTCAAAGGTCACTTTGGCCCCATTAACAGTGTTGCTTTCCATCCTGATGGCAAGAGGTAAAAACCCTTTAGGGAGGGGTTAAGACAAAGTCCATCTCAGTTTCTCTGTGAGTGGAGCCCTTCAGGGTATATGCAGACTTGTCTAACTGCCCTCCCCCTCTCCTTATAGCTACAGCAGCGGTGGAGAAGATGGCTACGTCCGAATTCACTACTTCGATCCACAATACTTTGAGTTTGAGTTTGAGGCGTGAGGAGTTGGAGCTGGAGTCAGCTGACCCTCCTGCCCTCTGCTGAAAAGTTGTGGACACTAAAAAATAAACCAAATGGGATATGACAATGTCTTATTGTCCTGTGAAGAGCTGTGGGGTAGAGCAGGGTTTGGTGGTCAATGGAGACTTGCCCATCCCTTCTTCCCACTGAGATTCCAGGAAACAGAGGATAAGCACAGGTCCATTTATTGTCAGCTTTTTCCTCTACTTCATGGCCCTGGAAGTAAAAAGGTTGGGAGTACCTGCAGCTTAGCCTTGGAGCTGCTAGAGTCCCTGCTTGGGCTTTCAGTCTTCTAGGCTGCCAGCTAGGGACCCTGGGGCCTGAAAAGTCTGAAGCAAAGGCTGGAAGTGGGCATTAGAGTAAGTGCCCCTGTGCTCAAGGATGGAGGCTTCAAAAGGTGTCCACCACTTCTTTCTCTGTCACTATTTTCCAGAGCTGTGTCCACGCCTCTTGGACAGGCTCAGGTGGACGAGTCCATCGGAGGAAAAGGCCTAGAATTGGGTGTGAGGATGAAGCTAGTTAGAGCTGAGCCTGTACTGAGGGCTGGCAGGGGGACTGGGAGGGACATCTTACCTGCCCACAACTGAAGGCTCTGGGGCTCCACTGAAGGCCATAAGGCCAGGGGGTTGGGTGAGTAGATGGGGTTACAGAATCTTTGTCGTTCCTTTGATTGGTTCATACTGGACCACAAAGAGTGTGTCTTTGTCTTCACTTCACACAAGTACCTGGCCAGGGAGCAGAGTAGGTTAGGCACATTTTTCAGAGGCCTCTGGGGTTGAGGTTCCAAAAAGGGAGACCAGCCCCTGCTTTTGAGTGGGCCCATGCACCATCTTCTGGGGCAGACCTCGCTTGAAGGGTTAGATGGGTAGGAGCTATAGGGCTAGAGCAGACAGCTAACTGGTCACCACCTCTAGTCAGTGTCAGGGGCCACTTGGGAGCATATGATCTTCCAGCCACTGAAGGCTTTCTCCTTAGCAGAATTCCAGGGAGGGCGGAGAAGCAATATTTCATAGCTGAGAAAGCCTTGAACTGGGGAGTCAGGAAACCTGGTTGGAATCCCAGCTCTAGCACTTAGCGGCTGTGAAACTGAACAAATCATTTCCCTTCCTCTTCTGTAAAATGAGGTAGGATACTGGAGTGGTTTTGCCATTTCCTTCTCCAGCTCATTTTACAGTTGAGGAAACTGAGGCAAACAGGGCAAGTTGCTTTATTCCATTTGCCTAGCCCTTACTCTTCTGTCTTACTGAGCGTTAAAAAAAATTCATCCAAGGGTACCCTATATCCTTGACTTGCCCAGGTTCACCCAGCTCGTATGTGTCTGAGGTCAGATTTGAACCCAGGTCTTCCTGACTCCAGGTCCAGCTCTCTATCCACTACACCACTTAGCTGTGTTCCCATTACAAATGAGAGCAGCTCACAATTACAAGTGCTTGGAAGATCTGTAGACCTTCGTCCTTAGGTATGGTCTCATTTTATCCTCATAACAACCTCCTCAGTCTACAGGTGAGGAAACCGAGGCTGAGAGGTCAAATGTCTTGTTCCACATCACACAGCTCCTTAGGAGTGGGCTCGTGGTTGGAACCCAGGACTCTCCACTGCATCTAATGGGCCACCTGCTGTGATTCTCTCCCTAGAGGCCTTTGGGCCAGAACTGGGTCCTCCTCATGGTGCTGTTTGACTCAGTACCCTCTGAAGCCGCTTTCTGCTCCGCTCCTGGGATTCTATGATTTGAGGCCTTTGGCTTTCATTTTCCCCCAGATTGGCATGGGGAGGAGAAGGGAGTTGGACAGGAGGGGCCCAGCCCACCTCCGGGTCTCACCTTTCCTTCTCACTGTTGCAGAGAAAGGTGCCGAAGGGTGAAGCATAAGCGTGCTCAAACAAGGCCAGCAGCATCCCTTCCCCAAACTCCAGGGAAAGTGGGAATTGCCGGCTCAGCTGCCACACGCAGTCCAGGAAGAGCAGGAAGGTGGGCGCCTCATGTTTGGGGCGACTTTGGGCATAGGCCGAGTGAGCACAGCGCTGCTGGAAAGGGTGGCCAGCCTGGGGAAAGGGGCAAAGGGATAAGCAGGAGCCAGCTTCAGAAAGATGTCCCTGACATCCCGGACTCCCACTGGGTCCAGGACCTCTGGGTGCCTCCTACCTGGATCCATTCCCGTTCCAGCAGGCTTTGGAAGCCATGCGTCGTTCTGCATTTGGGATCCAGGATGAGCTGTGCCAGCGAGGTCACAAGGAGGGTGGCATCGGTGCCCTCAGCCCCATGGACCAGGAAACAGACCCCTTCCCTGCATGGACCCAAGAGGCTCCATCAGTAGGAGCCCCCCAGTTCCCCATATCCAATCCTGACAAGTCAAGCCAATTCTATCCAGGGCATGTAGCTCAAGAGGAACACTAGCACACACTGCCGAGAACAGAAACAAAGGGACCTTTGTGGAGGGACAGAGCCCATGGGGGAAACTTCAATGGGGTAGCAATGCCAGGAGTGACCCTATGCACAGCAATACCCTAGCTCAGCCTCTCATCCGGACGACTGGAATGGCTGGATCAGTGGTCTCCCTCCTGCCCACCCAGAGCTTCTCCCTCCACAACCATCCTTGACACGGCTGCCCAGGTAGGGCTGACTAGCACATTGCCCTGGTGGAAGCTTGCAGCAGCCTTTGAAGCCTTCCATAATACCCCCTTAACTTCCCTTTCTAGCTTGGTCTCACACTCCGCCCCTTCCGATGCTGTTTCAGTCAAACTGGAATGCTTACTGTTTCCCCATCTTATTAATTCCTGTTTGCTAGCCTGGCCAGAGGCTGGGCCTCCTGTGGGACACACTGGACCAAGGCTGGGGGTGGGATTCTCAACTATCGCCTGGCTGAGCCTGGGGCACCTCCTCCTCCGAAGTCGGGCATGGTCCTCTTGCCCCATGGGCCTTACCTATCCATGCCCTGGGCCACCAGACAGGCAGTGGTCAGTGCTTCCTTAACGTGTGTCAGCCATTGACAGCCGTCCAGCCTGCTGAGCCAGCGGTCCATGCTCAGGGAGGGATCTGTACAGGCCTCTACCAGACGCACAAAACTGTCCTGCAGGGGCCGGCCCCTGGGGGGAGAAGGCAGACTGGTTACCCCTTGCCCCCAAACCTGAGAACTGTTCCTCAAAAGAGTCACAAGACGTCCAACACACCTATCCACCTCCATAACTCATCCAAAAGGTTGGCTAGGTGACACAGTGGATAGAGCACCAAGCCTGGATTTGGGAGGTCCTGAATTCAAATGTGGCCTCAAGACACTTCCTAGCTGTGTGACTCTGGGCAAGTTGCTTTATTCCATTTGCCTAGCCCTTACTCTTCTGTCTTACTGAGCGTTAAAAAAAAAATTCATCCAAGGGTACCCTATATCCTTGAACTTTTCAACCAGTATTCCTTTCCCTCTGCTTGCTTTTCTGAAATATGTCACCGGTTGCAACCTTTTTCATAGGTAGCAACTACTGTTTTCCTCCAGATCTCCAGACCAGGAGGAGGAGGCATAAACTCCTTACTCCTCACTGAGGTTTCCCTGGGGCAGCTGGGTGATAAAGTGCTTAGAGGGCCAGGGCTGGTGTTGGGAAGATCAGAGTTCAAATGTGGCTTCAGGAACTACTAGCTGTGTGACCTTGGGCAAGTCACTCAACCTCTGCCTCAGTTTCTTTATCTGTAAAATGAAAGTAATATTAGCACGCCAGGGTTGTGAGGATCAAATGAGGTAATAATTGCAAAATGCTTAGCATAATGCCTAGTGCATAGCAAGTGCTATATAAATGTTAGCTATTGCTATTTAAGTCTTTTTACTCTATTTTGTTTCTAACTACATGTAAAAACACATTAACATTATTCTTAAATATTTTTGAGTTCCAAGGTCAGCCATTTTTAAAATTTGACCTACAGTTGAACTCTTCTCTATGTGTTTCCCTCCAATTATTAGTGTCATCTCCTCTAGGTAGTAGACTGTGAGCTCCTTGGGAGCAGGAACTACCTTGATTGTCCATTTTTTTCATTGATTCCTTTACTGACCCACACAATCTCAATGACCTTTCAGGCTTATGTTTATTCTCTCCATCCCATTCACCTCCTGGTACATCTTCAGGGGGCTCAGCGCTAAGAGTCTGGCTGCACGATATCTCAGCCTGCTCTCTCCATCTCGCTGGTGTGGGGTCTCTAAGGTCTCTCCATCCTTCCTCCCAGAATGACTGAGATGTTTGAAATTCCACTCAACAAGTCCAAACACCAGTGGAGGAGAATCCACTCTATCTCACCCCCCCACTGAAGCTAATCCTTAAGCCCTAATCAGGATCTGAAAGCCTTTTCCTATGGTCCCAACCCCTCCAGTTTCCCCACTTTGATTTTGCTTTCTCTCATGCTAGCCTTGACCTGGTGACTTGCCGCTCATTTCCCACCTAACTGCACTCCTGGACTTCTCCATTATGCCCTTGGAACGTCTCTCCCTGCTAGATCACCTCCACCAGGGATTTACACCTTATCCTCTGATAGGAAGGTGGAATGGCCCTCCCCGTGCCCCAGAAGAGGCATGTCTTCATTTCCCACCTGGCTGCACTCTTTCATGTCCCTGCCTTTGGGATATCTTTATCCATCCCCCATTAGAGGATTATTTGTATTCTCAGCTCTTAGCACCATTCTTGGCACATAGTAGGCACTTAATAAATGTTTGTTGACTAATGGCAGTAGGGCCATCGCCTGGAATCCTTTGTCCCTGAATCACAAATTCCTGTGCCTGTAGAACGTCCATCATTCCATTCTTTTGCTTCCAGAGCTCTTGAAGAAATTGTTTGGCAAGAAATGGTGTGTGTGAGTCGGTTATTTACCTCTCCAGGGGCCGGTGCAGCCGTTTCCAGCCCGGGTAGGCTGCCTTGGCCTCCGTGCCACCCCCGGTTATTCGGGCCTGCTTGACAGCCTGGGCCGAGCGGGTGTCCAAGACTAAGCCCTGATGACCGCCCAGGGCCAGAGCTGCCCGCAGCAGCTCCTCGTCTTCTGCACAGCGTCGCCGATTGGCCCCCTGCAAGGGCTGGCTGGAGCGGAGCATCACCTTGGGGTGGGATGAGTGACCCAATTTACCGCCCAGGGATAAGGCCACCCGGTCAGCTTGGAGTGAGGGAGGCAGCCAGAGTCGGGGCGAGCCGAAGGGGCTCGGGATAGCAGGGAGAATTCCGGGGGTCAGGTCTGGGTGGGGCAGAGTTGGAATCCATCAGGGAATGAGGCTGAAGGTGCGCGGGGGAGAAGCCTAAGCAAGGCGCGGGTTGGATTCCCCGCGGTGGGGGTGGGGGGCGTGGTTCAGGTGTTTGGGTGGAGCCAGGGGGCTGGGAGAGGAGCGTGGGCGCGGGGTACAAGCTAGGCTACAGCGAGGGCTGAGCGATGCGCAGGATGTGGGACTGGGAGCCGGTTCCACACTCACTGTGCCGTTGATACTATGATAGTAACTGAGCACAGGGAAGCGGCCGCCTTGGCGAAAGCGGGCGCTCCGTGCCAGGACCTCGTCCCCGATCCCGCGGGGCACCACCAGGGCAGGCGGGTAGCTGGCGCACACCTGAAAGTCCCTGTTGACTGTGCTCAGGCGCCAGGCGTCTGTCTGTAGGAACGGAGGAATCTCTGAAGTCTCCCTCCCACCACAGCTCCCATCCAGAGGCACAAACCCTTTCCCACAGCCTCCCCAAGTCCCTCCTGCGGCTGCCCTCATCCCTGTCCCTGGCACTTACCTCGAGAGCCACCCGCCGATAGAAGTGGTCCGGGGGGTACAGGTCCTCGGCATCTCCCAGCCTCAGGCTCTGGGGCCTGTAGAAGAATGGATAGGAAGTGCTGACAGATTCCAGCGAGGACAAAGCCTTGAGGAGAAAGGCAGGAAGCACGTCTGGGGATCCCTGGCTCGACACTCAAAGCCGATGTTCTCCCCCTGCCTCCCTCTGCGCCCGACACCCTCCTCCTCCCTCCGCAATACCCGGGGGTGGATTTGCTGCCCTAATCCTGGCACACCCTGCCCACCTCGATGGAGCTGGCGATGTCCAGCGTCTCCTCCAAACCTTCGATCTCCAGCTGCAGAACCTGCAGGTCCTTACACTTCAGGGTGATGGTGCCTGAGTTTCCCGCCACCCTGAGTGAGGGGAGAAGCCGGGCAGGAGTCAGTGGGCTAAATGGGCACGTGGGAGCCATGGGGGAGAGATACTGGGTCTGTATGGAACTCCTAAGGGCCAATGGAGGATCACGGGGGAGAGGTGGGGCTAGAGGGAGAACAAGAATGGAAGGACACCGAGGGCGGTATTGGACACATAGGACAAGTGGAACAGGAATCAGTAGAGGAGGGGGAAAAGCGGGTCAATGGGGAAAGAAATCAGAGAGGTCTTTGGGGAGGGGTACATTTCAGAGTTCATTGAAGGGATACAGGAGTGGGTGGGGGAGACCCTTGATTTCGGAAACAGTGAGGAAAAGGAGACAAATGAGGACATGGGACAGAAGTGGAAGATAAATAAGAAAGTAAGGCAGAGGTAGTTCGGCTCTTTTTGGATAGAGGATCGAGCCCTGATGATTCCCAGCCAACAGGCGACACGTTGGCTTTCGGTCTGGCTGGCTCTGAGCCCCGAGTATTTTCCAACTAAGCAGTTCCCAATCTTCCGGGGATACGCCTCAGCCCTGATAGCCTCTCCTCTGCAGGAAGCACCCCCAGCCACACACACACACACACACACACACACACACACACACACACACACACACAGCAGCAGCATCCTCTCCACCCGTCACCATGTTCCCTTGGTACTAACAGCGTGCTCTTGCTCCCTGCGCCCCACTCCTTTCCCTTGCGTCCATCTGGGACGCTGCCCTTGCCCCTGCCCCTCTCCCCTACCCCCAGCTAGGACCCTGCCCCGAACCCAAGCCCTCTCACCGCTTTTCCACCGTATCCACGTTGCGCAAGAGCAGCCACAGGTCGCTAGGGCTTTCCTGCCCCGCAGACAGCAGCAGGTGGTGGCTGGTGATACACAGAGTGCCCCTCACCGGAGACTGTCCAGGACCAGGCAGGAGAAGCGCCTCTGCCCGGGCAGTACGGATCAGTTCCGAGAACTCCATCCGGGAGGCCCAGGACTGGGGGACAGGGGAGGGGGTGAGTCTGACGGTGTTGTGATTGTTGTCAGACTCAAAAAGGCTGGGGTCTCAGGGTGCTGCAGCCCCAGGGCACAGGCAGTCCTCTCAGTCTAAAAGGAGGACCAGAACAGGAACCCAATGATCTGGACAGTCCCTGGGATGGGGTAGGGGAACAGGAACTGCCCCTGGGGCGGGTGAAGCTTGCAAGATGGGGCTGTTAAGGTGGCCCCACAGCTAAGGGGCTTTGGGTGCTCAGGTTTGACACTGCTTGGAATCTAACTGGAGACCCAGGTGTTCTTGAACCCAGTCCACCCAAACAATTCCCAAACACAGAGCTCTCTTCTCCTCTGCCTTGCTCCTTAAAATAATGGGCCAGGCAACTGTCTAATTCGTCCTCCTCCCTTCCTCCTTCTCCTCTCTCTGGCTCACCCCTTCCCTCTGGACTTGAAGGCAGAAGTGCTGGATAGAAGTCCTGCCACTAATTTTTAAATGAATGCATTTTAAAATATTGCTTGTTTTTCTATCACAGCCATTTCCAAATATCCCCCTCCCCATCTCCAGTGAGCCTCCTTCCCTTACAAGGAGACACAGTTAAATCAAACATTCTTGGCAGTGCCAGGAAATGTATAAGATATTTTGCCCACCTCTCCAAGGAAGGGGGAGGAGGGGCAGAAATGAATTTCCCCTTCCCTTCCCTTGCCCCTTAGTAAGGGGCCTTTTTCCTTTCACTCAGAGCCAATGTGTATGATATTCTCCTGGTTTAGCTTCCTTCCCTTTGTATCAGTTCATTCATGCCTTCCTGTGTCTTATTGAATTCCTCCTGTTTCTTGTTTCTTACAGGGAGACATGAATATACCACAATTTGTTCAGCCATTCCCCAATCAATAGGCACACACTTTATCTCCAGCTTGCTTTGTTTTGCCACCAGCTAGTCCTAGATTGTCAAAATCCCCTTCCTACTCTGATCCTCAGTCTCTTCTCTGAAGTAACAGATGGATTAGCTGGTCTCCAAGGTCCTATCCAGTACTTAAATTGAGTCCTCTCTGTTGGGTCCCTGCCGGGCTACCTTAAATGCTGACAGTATCTGTCAGCTTATCTGGTAATCGTTGGTTAAGGAGCGCCCCCTGGGGGTAGTTGGCTCATCACTTAAGTGCCCTGATCCTTGGCACCCAGGGTGCCACCGGGGAGGCCACCCTGAAGCCCCTCCAGGCTCTTCTCCAGGATCAGTACTTTCAATCTCCTCCAACCCCGAGAATTCCATCTTTGACACCTATCCTGAGTATGCCAACCCAACTAGCACTTGCCCCCCACCAGACTGGGCACTTATTTCCTTCCTTTTGGCTGGGACCGGACCACCTTCACGGTCTGTTCTTCTTCCTCAAATTTTGCCTCCATCAAGTCTTGGATCCTATTTCTATGATGGGATCCCAACCCAACCTAGCACTTGCTCTCCCAGTCTACCCCACAGTCTCTACTCCCCCATTAGAATCTAATACTCTGCCACCCTCCAGACTGGTACTTCCCATTTTGCCCCCTGATCCAGCTTGAGGTCCCACATTCTGCCCCTATCCCAAGCTGAGTTTTGGCCCTCAGTGGTACCCCTCAATCTGGTTGGAAGAGATAGGAAGGAAAGTTGGGAGATGCCAAAGGGCAGAGCCAACATCCCCAGTAGTTCCCTGGCCTGGACAAGTTTCCTTTCAGAGAACAGGGTGTCTCCTTTTGGGCAAAGACAATTAAACTTGACCTTGAGGCCAGAGAAACTGAGATCCTGCCCCCCCTCAACTCCCCCATTGCTTTCCTCTGGGGGTCACGTGAGTTCCCATTATTATAGAATTCCAGGGAAATCAGCCACACACTCAATCTTACACACTCACCTCCTACTCCTAACTTTAGCCACAGATTACCCATCTGTCCCCTTCAACACAAGGACGGAGGTCTCTGGTCCTGCCAGAGCGGCCGTCATCATGTCCCTGGGGTCTCTGTCATTTGGGGCCCTGGGTGAGGAGGAAGAACAAGAGGAGGAGACACTGGACAGCTTGAAGGCTCTCACTGCCAAACTGAAGCTACAGACCAGAAGGCCCTCATACCTCGAGTGGACAGCCCGGGTCCAAAGCCAAGCCTGGCACCGAGGTCATGCCAGGGATGAACTGGAGGAACCAGGTCCTGGGGCCATCTGTGGTTTTCACACTCTGGATGATGCCTTGCAGTGGCTCAGAGAGGAGTTGGTAAGTCTGGGGTGGGGGGCGGTCTTGGTAGAGGAGGATAGTATGAAGTCACTGTCCGGGAGCCCCCACCCCCATTAAAGAGAGAGAGAGGCACAGGGGGAGGTCCTAGGCGGAGGAAGAGGATGTTGCCTTGCCCTTAGGGAGTTCCCGATTTTCAGAAACCCTTTTCAGTTCAGACTGAACGGGACTGCATGTGAAAAAAAATGGGCTTCTTGAGTTAGAGGACCTAGTTCAAATCCTTGTGTAGATCTCTTCCCCCGACTGTGGACAAATCACTTCATCCCTCTGGGCCTCAGTTTCCTCATCTGTCAAGTGAGGGTGTTGGACTAGGATCTTTTTTCTCTCTTCGTCTATGATCCCGATTTCTCTAGGGGAGGCTGAAGTCTGTGGTAGGGTGGAGACAGGAAGAGTGAAGTCCCCGTCCTCAAGAAATAACTTAGCATGCAATGTTTGACCCCCCACCCCCAACCCCAGGCTGTGCCTGGAACCCAACAGGTGCTTAATCAGTCTTTGGTGACAAAGTGAAAAGCCCCTGACTCCATTCCTGAGGCAGGGGAACAGAGTCTTGGATTCCAATCTTGACTGCTCCCCTCCTGGACACTTGTGAGGAAGTGCTTTATAAACCCTCAAAGGCTACGGCCATGGGAGTTATTATTATCATTCCTGGAAGAGGAGGAAGAGGAGAGGGTGGAGCTGGGCTCGGGAGAAAGGAGGAGCCAGGAAGAGCTGAGCTGGACGGGTCAGAGAAAGTCAGCGCTTCAAGGGGCTGGCCAGCTGCCGGACACAGGATGGAGGTGGGGGAGAAACACCTCTGCCCACAGCATCCCTGGCTCCCTGCCCAAAGTGGCGGGCAGCCAGCCAGGGCCCCAATCCTCAGCCTGAATCATTTCCCCCAGAGGCAGATGCGGGCCCAGGACCGGGAGCTGGCCGGGCAGCTACTGCGCCTCCGGTCCCGCATGCACCAGCTCAAGGTGGAACAGATCTGCAGGCAACACCAGGAGCTGTTAGACGATGCTGAGCTGGAGGCCGAGGCCGAGGGGCTGGGCTTTGGAGAGGCCGCCCAGCTACTGAGCCCAGGCTCCCTCCGGCCCACTCGCCTCCTGGCTCCCCCGCTCAGGGACATCGGCCTCACGCGGATGAACATCAGTGCTCGTTGGTTCACGCTCTGCTGAGCAGTCGGCCCTGCTGCAGAGAGCTGGGCATCCTCAGCGCTCCCTCAGGGCTATCCCACCCCAGCCCCCACCCCCAGTGACCCTGGGCAGGAGAAGGGTCCCAGCTCACAGACTGGAGGGAGGGAGGGAGCCCTGCTGCCTTTCCAGGGCCAGTTCTCCCCACTCTCCAGGAGACAAGGGCCCTTTGGGCATGTTCACCCTTACCCAAGCCCTCCAATAAATGCCATTCCTGCCTGCTGTGGGCTCCTGGGGCTACTCAGCTACCTTGTCACTGGGGGATGGAGAGAGGTCACCAGGTGTGCTGCAGGTTTTCAAGGGAGGAAAACCTGTTTCTGTCTCAAACCCCCAGCTTTTCTCTCTCATTTAGCTCTGTTCTCTCTTGTCATCTGCTTTTGGGGTTCTGGCTCTCTGCCTTGTGTGTCTGCCTGTTTCTCTCTCTCAGTCTTTCAGGGTTTTTTCTGTCTCTCTAACTGTCTCCTCTCTCTATCTCTGTCTTTCTATTTCTCTCCCTTTCCTTCTCCCTCCCACTGTCTGTCTCTTTCTCTGTCTCCTCCCTCTCCCTCCCTTCCTTCCTCTGTCTCTGTCTTTCTGGCTGTCTCTGTCTCTCTCCTTCTCCATCTCCCTGTCTCTCACTCTCTCACTGACTTCTCTCTCTCTTTCTCTTTCTCTCTCTCCCCCCCCCCCCCATGCCTATCTCTCTGTCTCCTCCCTTCCTCTGTCTGTCTTTCTGTGGGTCTCTGTCTCTCTCCTCCCTCTCTCTGTTGCTCTCTTCCTCTCCCTCTCCCTCCTCCCTGTCTCTATCTCTGTCTCCTCCTCCCTCTCTCCCCTTCTCTTCCTCTGTCTTTCTGTCTGTCTCTGTCTCTCTCCTTCTCCTCCTCCTCTATCTGTCTGTCTGT
>NC_058132.1:75086951-75127838 GCF_016433145.1 Gracilinanus agilis | reverse complement strand
TCTCTCTCTCTCTCTCTCCCCTTCTCCCCTTCTTTCTAACTGTTTCTACCCCTCTCTGTTTTTCTCTCCCTCCCTCCTTCCCTCCTGGTCCCTTTGTGTCTCTCTCCCTCCTCTCTTGTTCTCTCTCTTTTTCCTCCTCTATTTCCTTCCTTCCCTCTCTGTCTGTCCCTCTCCCCCTCTCTCCTTTCTGTCTCTCCTTTTACATTTGTGTCTCAGTCTCTATGTTTGTCTCTTTGTTCCTCTCCCTCTATAGCTTTTGTTTCTGCTGTTCACCTCTCTTTGTCTGACTTTCCATCTTTGGCTTCCTTCCCCTCCCCCATTTCCTGCCCCCCTCACCCGCCTCAGTTGAGGTGAGCAAGACCAGCACCAGTTTCCACCTCTCAAACCCCAACAATGTCTCTGTGGCCTCCTCTTCCCCTGTCCCCTCACCCCTCCCCTTTCCTCAACATCTTGGCTCAAGGCGAGGTTATGGGAGCTGTTTCCAGCACAGCAGTGAATCCACCCTGGCAGGGTTCACTGAGTTGAGTGATTCTCTGTGGCCTTGAGGGCAAGGAGGCCTGTTGACTCATCTCTGCCCCTTACTGAGCTTCGTGTCTGAGCTGGGGTGCCTCAGAGGCCTGCAGGGAGCCCAGAGCTTTCCCACAACATTGCCAGTGTGCGCTTGTTGTCCCCAAAGGGAAGTCAGGGCTGAAAGGACCCCTAGAGGCCATCTAGTCTGAAGGAGGTGCCGTGATACAGTGGAAAGTGTGTGGGGTCTGGAGTCTGAGGACCCGAGTTCCAAAGTTAGTTCTGCTTCTGATCCTTTGTAGGATCTGGGGCAAGTCACCGAATTCCTATAGATCCATTTGGTGGGAAGCTCCTGTGGGCAGGGGTTCTTTTTTTGCTTCTTTCTGTATCCCCCAGACCTTAGCACAATGGCTGGCACTTAGGAGATGTTTAATAAATGTTTAGTGACTGTTTCCTCATCTGTAAAATGGGTGGGTTGGACTAGATGGCCTCTGTGGTCTTTCATCTCAAAGTCTGTGATTCTCTATCATTTCAATCCTTTCATCTAGAAAAGATGGAAATTCAAACTCAGAGACAAGGTCACATAGCAAGCCAGTGGTGCATCAATCAGTCTATGTGGGAGGAGTGGGCTAGGGATGGAAAGGGAGATTACTTCCCCTGGTGGTCCAGATGTTCCCAAGGTCCTCTTCTTTGTAGAGACCTTTGGGCACCAGACGACCAAGGTTTGGGAATAGATTTCCTGGGGGGATCCTTGGATGGGAAGAAAACAGATCTTTACTTTTACTACTCTTTAAATAAAATGTATCATTTCCTTCAATGATGATTAACAACAACATTCTGAGAGGGAATCCATAGGTTTTACCAGTCTTCCAAAGGGGTCCATGGTACCAAAAAATGCTAAGAACCCCTGATCAAGTCCAACCAGCTCACTAAACAGAAGAAGAAACCTCTTGAGGGGAAGTGACTTACCCAAAGTCACACAACTCCACCCTACGTCTTCTGACTCCAATGCTCTCTACAGTCTGTCCCCCCCTTTCTCCACCTGGTGGGGAAGCCTGGAACCCCCTGTGACCACAGCTCCCTACTACCAGGCCCCTGGATATTGGGGGGCGTGGCTGGCACTGTTGTTCTGGGCTTGTGGTTGAGGGAGGGCCTGACTTGGGTTCTGGGGTTGGCTGCTGCCTTCTTTCTCACTCACTCTCTCAGAAGGAGACAGGAAGTTGGGGTTGGACGTGGGCTGGTTGCTGAGAAGGCAAATTGAGGCAGTGACAAGGAGCTGGAAGCCTCGTCCATCCTCCGGGGGGTGACGGGGCTGATGGACCAGAAGGACCATGTGAGCCGGGCTCAGTGAACATACCAGGCAGGAGCCCACCATAGGCAGGTAAGGAAAGGGTGCCCAGCGCTTCCAGGGGCATCCAAAGGGAAGGGGATGGCAGGAAGCCTTGAGAAGGGTCTTGGGAGAATCTGGGCCCTGTGGGACACTAGTGACTCTGGACTAGCCCCGAGAAGGCTGCAGCGCCGCCTCATCCCCTGGCATCGGCCCCATGGTAACCCCACGATCGTTCTGGAGATCCCAGACTTGTCTCTGGGGATCCCCGACCTTAAGCCTGTGTGAGAATCTTGACCCCAGCCCCACAGGGAGGTAGCAGCGGTCCCCGGGTCCTGGGGGCAAAGGCTGCCTTCTCCAACAAGGCTTTGGGGAAGTCCCTGAAACTTGGCCGGGGCACAGGGGAGCTGGGTTTGGAGCCAGAGGAGCTGAGTCCAAGCAGGGGCAGCATCACAGGAGTGAGTGCCCAGGAGCCAGCGGCAGGAGGGAGGAGAGCGGAAAAGCTTTAGACTGTATCCGGGCTCTTGGGATGGGGTGGGCCATAAGGTGGGACCTAAAGTGACCCTTTGCCTGGGTCAGGTGAGACTAGATGAGCCGAGGCTTTGGGGAATTCCCCAACTGCTTTAATGTGCATTTACAAGGGGCAGCTGGGTAGCTTAGTGGATAGAGAGCAAGACCTGAAGATGGGAAGTCCTGGGTTCAAATGTGGCCTCAGATACTCCCTAGCTGTGTGACCCTGGGCAAGTCACTTAAGCCCAGTTGCCTAGCCTTATACCTCTTCTGCCTTGGAATTGAGAATTAGTATCAACTGTAAGACAGAAGGTAAGGGTTTGGGTGTTTTGTTTTGTTTTAAGTGTATTTGGAGACATTTAGTTCAGACCTCTCATCAGATAGAAACTGAGGCCACATGACTAAGTAATGCAAGGATGGGGCTATAAACCGCTTCTGATGGTGACTACTTTGTCCCCTGACTAAAAGGAGGGCTCTGGACTAGATGGCCCCTGAGATCTCTCCTAGTTCTGGATGATGACCTCAGAGGCACGGAGGAAGCTGGAGTGTTCTTTTCTCCCATTTGTTTGGACAAATAGAGGACAGTTTGTTCAGCAAGCCCAAGGAGGGGAGTGTTAGGGTCACAGTCCTGTGGGAAGGAGACCCTTAGCTGCCAGAGACCCCTGGGAGAGGGAAGGCTTTTTATCCCTTTCCCAGAGCTTCCGGGATACGCATAGCAAGGAAGATTTCCAATGTGGGATGGAGAGTCTTCATGAAGAGGCGGCCCAGAAGGACCAGGCACAGGAAGGGAAGAAAGGAAGGAAGGCTATTTTAACTGGGGTGGAGAGAGGATAAGGGGCATGATTGGCAGTGGGAGCTTGACCCTGAAGTTCCTTTGGAAAATTTCCTTTTCCACTGGATGTTGGCTAAGGAAATCTTTTGGTTGGTTTGTTTTTTTAACCCTTACCTTTCATCTTAGAATCAATACTATGTATTAGTTCTAAGGCCCAAGAGTGGTAAGGGCTAGGCAACTTTCCCGGGGTCACACAGCTAGGAAGTGTCTGAGGTCAGATTTGAACGCAGGACCTCCCGACTCCAGTTTGGTTTGGTATCCACTATGCTACCTAGCTGCCCTTAGGATGCTGGCTGGCTAAGAAGTCGTTCAGGCAAGTCTCCAAGGGCCTCAGAGAACTAAAGTCATCTTCTCTGGGGTCTCCAAACCATGTGCAATCAATCTTTTCGATTTTTTATCACCTGCCTTCAGTGGCCTCTCCAAACATCCTCCTCCCTCCTCAACCTCTCTTTCCCACTGGGGACAGTCTTAGCAGAGTTTACTGGGAATTTCATCATCTTTCTCCCTTCTTCATCTCTGCTGCCTACCCCCATGACTCCCATATGTCTCCTAAGCCAAACAGAGAGAGAGAGAGACAGACAGACAGACAGACAGACAGAGACAGAGAGACAGGGAGAGACAGACAGACAGACAGACAGAGTGAGACAGAGACAGACAGAGACAGAGAGACAGAGAGAGAGAAATACCAAACCAAAAGAACTCTAGCTGGGTCAGGAGATCTGGGTTCGAGTCCCTGATGGATTGGAAAGTGTATGAATCAGGAATTGGAAAACCTGGGTTCAAATCCCTGATATGCCCCTTACTCACAATGTGAGCTTGGATAAATTGCTTCACATCTCTGGCCCTCAGCTTCCTCCCTGTAAAATGACGAGGGTTGAACCCAATCACCTCCTGTACTAAAACTGAATCTGTGATCTATGTTCCTAAGCCTCACCTCTGTGACTACCATGATAATGTTTAGAGGAACCTCTTTCTAGAGCTGTTGTGAGGAAAAAAAAAAACACCTTCCAATATATGATGAAGCAAGATAAGAATGTGAGCGATAGATGGAAATTCAGGAAATGAGGGAGATAATTTGGGGTGCAAGGGGAAGCCCCCACTCTTACTGATCCTTCTGAAGTCCCATCTTTCTTGGGGCCCTCCCTGCCTGCTCTCCACCCCCATTGGAGTTTTCTTTGACACACAATTTCCACAGACACATTGCTGACCCAAGAGTACAGTACAAACGAATGAGCACTAACCCTGGGGGCCCTGAAATCTGGGTTCGAGGCCTGCTTCAGCCCTTTACCAGTTGTATGAATTTTACCCCTCTGGGACGGAGGAAATAAGTTTCTTCGTTGATAAAACAAAGATGGGGCAGCTGGGTGGCTCAGTGGATTGAAAGCCAGGCCTAGAGACATTCAAATCTGGCCTTAGATACTTCCCAGCTGTGTGACCCTGGGCAAGTCACTTGACCCCATTGCCTAGCCCTTACCACTCTTCTGCCTTGGAGCCAATATACAGTATTGACTCCAAGATGGAAGGCAAGGGTTTTTATAAATAAATAAACAAACAAACAAACAAATAAAATAAAATGGAGATGATAGCTCTTGAATCAAAGGGTTGTTGTTGAGAAAATGCTTCATAAACCAGAGAATTAGAGAACCGAGGAGTTATTTAGAACGTGAACGTTATTTTGCTGACTACATTCTCTCTCAAGTTGGGGACGAGGGCAATAATGGCATCCTATGGAATTCAGTGACATACGCCTGTTGTTGTGTATTTGATGGGGGCCTGGACAGCAGCAGGGATGGACTAAGAGGGCCTGGTTTGCCATCCAGTCTGCGCTGCTTTAGGTCAGCTTCCTTAGATATAAAAAAGGAAACTGGACAAGAGGACCCCTCGGTTTCCTTCTCAATCTCCTATTCAACAGTCCTGTCCTCTTCTGTGTTCTAAGATTCCTTCTGTCTCTGCCATGCTGGGTTCTAAAGCCCCTCCTGGCTGTCAGTTCATCAGCCAGCCATCGGGTCAACAAGGATCTATGAAGTGCCTGTTAGGTGCCGGACACTGTGCTAAGCTTTGGGGATGCAAAGAAAGGCAAAATGTGATTCCTGCTCTCGAGGAGCTCCCCGTCTCTTCTGAGAGGCAAATGTCCAAGTAACTAGGGACGGTGGAGCTACATCCAGGCTACGGAGGAGATCATTAACAGCATTAAGTGGGATTAGGAAAGGCTTCCCGAAGAAGGAAGGATTTCATCTGGGCCTGGAAGGAAGTCGGGAGACAGAGATGAAGCAAGAGAAAACGCCTGGAGTCAGGATATCCTAAAGATGGCCCAGATTTCGTTTTCTCTGGTCTAAATGCTGACATTCTAGGTCCTATGAATCCTATCCGAAGGAAACTGTGAGTAAATTAAGTGAATACAGAGTAGTGTACTTGTCAGATCTCTGGGAAAGGAAAGATTTTAAAACCAAGCAAGAGTTAGAAAAATTACAAAATATAAAATAAATAATTTTGATAATACTAAATTAAAAAGGTTTTGTACAAACAAAAACAATGCAACCAAAATCAGAAGGGAAACAACAAACTGGGAAAAAAATATTTATAACAAAAAACTCTGACAGAGGTCTAATTACTCAAATACACAAGGAGCTAAATCAATTATGTAAAACATCAAGCCATTCCTGAAGGTGGGTGAGTGTTTGGGGATGGAGGTAGGGGCTGGGGAGAGGACCCTTCCTGCTGTCATCCTCAGGGTATTGTGGATACTGGATGGGGGGGCCATGGGACCTCAGATGCCAGACTTTCCTCTCTGCCTGACTGAAGTCCCACCGTTCCACCTTCATTCCTTGGGAGTTGGTCCTACCCTCTTTGGAAAGATGGGAGAACCGGATCTCTGGGCAGCACGAGGAAAGGGAGATGGGGCAGGGCTGGGGTCCTGCTGCAGACTGGAGGCTCACACACACAAACCTCCAATCTCCCCTCTACCTGGGAGAAGGCGGCGCTCGCCCATGCCACTTCCCATGTCCTGTTGCTGTAGTCTTCGCTTTGCGCCTGAAGTGGCTTCCTGTGTTTTCTCTGAAAACAGTCAGCATCAGAGGGGGAACCCTCCTGGGTGAAGGCAGCTGGGGGTGGAGGGTTCAGAGCACCCACAGCTCTCACCGAGGGCCATCCTTTTTATACACAGTAAACACACCTCTTATTCCCAAGCATAGATGCTCAGGCTTACAGATATGTGATCGCCTCAGGTGTGACAACCCTACACACATCCAGACACCTCCATTTACATGTCCACCAAATGGAGTCTCTCTCACACACACACAGGCATGTGGTATTGGGTTGTTTTTGTTTTTGTTTTTTTAAACTCTCACCATCTCTCTTAGTATCAATTCCAAGGCAGAAGAGTGATAAAAGCCAGGCAATTAAGGTTAAGTGACTCTCTCAGAGTCACCCAGCTAAGAATTGTCTGAGGCCAGGTTTGATAAGATTTTATTATTTTTAAAAAATATTTTTCTATGGTTATATGATTCGTGTTCTCTCCCTCTCCTCTTCCCTTCCCACTCCCAGAGCTGACAAGCAATTCCACTGGGTTTTACATATATTATTAGTTAAGACCTATTTCCATATCTTTCATTTTTGTAATGGTGTAATGTTTTAAACCCAGAACCCCAAGTCCTATACCCATATAAACAAGTGATAAATCATATGTTTTCTTCTGCATTTCCACTCCCACAGTTCTTTCTCTAGCTGTGGATAACATTCTTTCTCAGTAAGTCCCTCAGAATTGTCCTAGAGCAGTGATGAGCAAACTATAGCCTACAGGCCAGATGTGGTCCCCTGAAATGTTCTATTCTGCCCAGCGGCATTATTCCTAATCTGACAAATACAATGAGTAGGATACAATACAATGAAACTTCGAAAGAGTTGCCTTAGATACAGACTGACAGATGAGCATTTCCTTTCCTTTGGCCCCTTCTTTAAAAAGTCTGCCCATCACTGGTCTAGATCATTGTATTGCTATTAGTAGAAAAGTCTGTGACATCTGATTGTCCCACAGTGTTTCAGTTACTGTGGGTAATGTTCTGCTGGTTCTGTTTATTTCACTCCACATCAGTTCATGTAGGTCTTTCTGGTTCTTATAGAAATCAAGTAGTTCAATCATTCCTTATAACACAATAGTATTACATCACCATCATATACCATAATTTGCTCAGCCATTCCCCAATCAAGGGACATTTCCTCATTTTCCAGTTTTTTTGCCACCACAAAAAAAGAATGCAGCTATAAATATTTTTGTACAAACAGGTTCTTTCCCATTTTTTATCTCTTTTTTTGTGATCTGAAAAAATTTAATTAATTAATTTAGAATAGTTTTCCATGGTTACATGATTCATGCTCTTTCCCTCCTCTCCTCCCTCCCCCCTCCTATAGCTAACGAAGAATTCCACTGGGTTTTACATGTGTCATTGATCAAGACCTATTTCCATATTATTGATATTTGTACTAGGATGATCGTTTAGAGTCTACATCCCCAATCATATTCCCATTGAATCATGGGATCCAGCAGTTGTTTTTCTTCTGTGTTTCTACTCCCACAGTTCTTTCTCTGTATGTAGATAGTATTCTCATAAGTCCCTCAGAATTGTCTTGGATCACTGCATTGCTGCTGGTATAGAAGTCCATTACATTCAATTGTGCCACAGTGTATCAGTCTTTGTGTATAAAGTTCTCCTGGTTCTGCTTCTTTCACTCTGCATCAATTCCTGGAGGTCTTTCCAGTTCACATGGAATTCCTCCAGTTCACCATTCCTTAGAGCGCAATAGTATTCCACCATCATCATATACTACAATTTGCTCAGCCATTCCCCAATCAAGGGACATCTCCTCATTTTCCAGTTTTTTGCCACCACAAAAAAATGCAGTTATGAATATTTTTGTACAAACAGGTCCTTTCACATTTTTTAAATCTCTTTAGGAAACAGATCTAGTAGTAGTATTACTGGATCCCTTTGGGCACAGTTCCAAATTGCCCTCCAGAATGGTTAGATCAGTTCACAACTCCACCAGCAATGCATTAGTGTCCCAATTTTGTCACATCCCCTCCAACATTTATGATTTTCTTTTACTGTCATATTGGCCAATCCGCTAGGTATGAGATGGGGGTATCTCAGAGTTGTTTTGATTTGCATTTCTCTAATCAGGAGGGATTTAGAACACTTGTTCATATGATTATTGATAAGTTTTGATTTCTTCACCTGAAAACTGCCTATTCATATCCCTTGTCCATTTGTCAGTTGGAGAATGACTTGATTTCTTGTAAATTTGTCTTAGTTCTTTATATATTTGAGAGATTAGACCTTTGTCAGATAATTTTGTTATACATTTTCCCCCCAGTTTGTTGCTTCCCTTCTAATTTAGGTTGCATTGGTTTTGTTTATACAAAAACTTTTTAACTTAACATAATCAAAATTATTCATTTTACATCTTGTAATATTCTATATCTCTTACTTGGTCTTAAATTCTTCCCTTCCCCATAGATCTGACAGGTATACTATTCTACATTCACCTAATTTACTTATAATATCACTCTTTATATTTAAGTCATATATCCTTTTTGAATTTATCTTAATATAGAGTGTGAGATATAAATCTAAATCTAATTTTTGCCATTACTGTTTTCCAATTTTCCCATCAGTTTTTGTCAAATTGTGAGTTCTTATCCCAAAAGCTGGGGTCTTTAGGTTTATTGAACACTAGATTGCTGAGGTTATTTCCCCCTAGTCTATTCCACTGATACACATCCCTTATCGAGTACCAGATTGTTTTGACGATCATTGCTTTGTAGTACAGTTTAAGATCTGGTACTGTGAGGCCCCCATTCTTCACATTTTTTCTTCATTAGGTCCCTTGATATTCTTGATCTTTTGTTCTTCTAGATGAACTTTGTTATAAATTTTTCTAATTCTATAAAAAAAATTTGGTAGTCTGATAGGTATGGGGCTGAATAAGTAAATTAGTTTAGGTAGGATTGTCATTTTTATTATATTAGCTCTTCCTAACCATGAACAATTAATGTTTTTCTAATTGTTTAGATCTAGTTTTAATTGTGTGAAAAGTGTTTTGTTGTTATGTTAATATAATTCCTGTGATTGTCTTGGCAGACAGATTCCCAAATTGTCTAGAGTGATTTTAAATGGTTCTCTTTCTAACTTAATCTCTATTTTTAACTTTCTAACTAAACTCAATTTCCAACTTTCTAACTTAATCTCTCTAACTCTTGCTGCTGAGTTTTGTTGGAGATATGTAGAAATGCTGTTGATTTAAGTGGGTTTCTTTTGTATGTGGTCAAATTTGAACCCAGGTCTTCCAGACCCGGTACTCAATCCACCATGCTGCCAAGTTGCTCCTAGCGTGTGATACTAAACATGGAAAGTCTTACACACATGCAAATGCAGAGACACTTGGTTGCTAACATATTACATAGTCTCAGAGGAATTTCTATTCAGATATTGATTGAACTGGAAAGTTGTGGGGTCTGCCTACACATGAAGTCACATCCACCCCAGGGTCTTATCCACAGAGATGCACTCTCCTAGGCATCATTATTCTCTTCCCCCACCACATGCATATACATTTACTTATATAAAACTCACCAGGCACAACCAGGCACAGCCACATGTTTACATACATCCCAAACCAAATGGCAATAACAATGAGGTCTGAAGCTCCAAGAAAACTTTCAGGGTTTCATCTTGACCTTCATTATCTCCCCACCTAAGACTGTGAACTTCTTGGGAGCAGGGACTGTCTTTTGTGTCTCTCTGAATCCTTAACACTGAGCACTGTGCCTGGCATGGAGTGGCGCTTCATAACCATTCATTGGATGATTGGCTGACTTTGACCCTCCCAAGATGGCAGGAGGCAAGTAGCACAAATATTATTTTTGCCAGTCAATAACTGAGGACTTCAGATTCAAAGGTGAGTCCACCTAAGATCTAAAAGCAAATTAGAGGCAGATCTGGGACCTACTTTCCCCACTGCACACTTACGCACGTGAGTCCCTTTTACATAAAAATCTAGTCCTTTTTTCTCTTATGATATAGCAACTTGCTGTAATCTTGGCTGCCAATGTGGTAAGTGCAATATTACTGCATTTTGTCTTATAGATTTATGGTACAGAATTTACTTTAATTGGACCTTAATACAAGGGCCTGTTATGAATTTATTCTTGTTTACTTAAAAATTTTACATACATAGATTTTTGATATTTTGATTCTTATTTTGAATTTTTATTTCTCCCAAAATTTAATTTTCTTATGTTTTTGGTTTTTCTTTTGATAATTGACTCATACACCCCATAACTCAACGATGTATTCTGAGCTGATCCGGGTGTTTCTTTTTTTTAAACACCCTCTTCAGGGGGGGTTGTATTTTTATAAAAATCCAAGATAAACACATATATGGCACAACACATTATAATAGAGAAACCATCTCTGGGTATGAATGAAATCTCATGTCCCACCAAGGCCAATGTTTCTGGAGGGCCTCTTGACCTTTGATCATTTGCTAACTAGCCAATGAGATGTTTCCCCAGATAGTTCTGAACTCCACATCTGTCCCACCACTATGCAAAGACCTACCTTGTGATCAGAACCTGAACCTAGCCTCCCCAGCTAGGTCTTCAGTATCAGGTCAAGGGGACTTCTTAAAAGCACTTAAATATATATGTTCATTATATATCCATATTTTATTTATATATTTAATATAAAACTCACATATTAAATCTATTTATTATATGCCCACATTTATTTATGTGTTTAATTTAAAATTCAAGTATTAAATCTATTTATTATATACCCATAATTATTTATATATTTAATTTAAAATTCAAGTATTAGATCTATTTATTTTATACCCATATTTATGTATATATAATTTAAAATTCATGTATTAAATCTATTTTTCATATCTATATTTATATTTATGTACTTAATATAAAATTCACATACCAAATCTATTTATTATATTCATATTCCTATTTATATATTTAATATATTGAATCTATTCATTATATTATAGATACATAAATATTTATAGATATCTATTCACATATTATTTTATATATAATAAAATATGGTATATTTATATGTCATATGTAAATATATTCAATCAAAATTATTTATATTAATTTTATTATTATTAATTATTATATTTGTTCATATTATTTATAATTATATTTGATATAAAATACATTTATATGGAACCTATTTATTATATTATAGATATATAAATATTTATAGATAGCTATTTATATATTATTTTATATATAATAAAATATGGTATATTTATATTCATATATAAAATATATTCAATATAAATGTATTTTATATTAAATATGTTTATCATTTATTATATATAATAAATATATTAAATATGTATAATGTTTAAAATAAACTTTTAAAAATGTTTAAAATAAATCCTTAACTTACATCTTAGAATCAATACTGTGTATTGGTTCTCAGGCAGAAGAGTGGTAGGGGCTAGACAATGGATATCAAGTGACTTGTTCAGGATCACACCACTAGGAAGTGTCTGAGATCAAATTTGAACCCAGAATCTCCCATCTCTACATTTGACTCTCAGTCTACTGAGCCACCTTGATGCCCCTTAAAAGTACTTTTCTAAAGTTCTGGTAATTTATATAAATTCGAGTTGCTCTTAAAGACAGATAAATTATAAGTGTTCGTCTTAGTCAGTCAAAAAATACAGCTTGTCATGCCAGAACCTAAATATGAGGCTTTTTGGCTATAAATATTCCCCATTGTCCTAGGCTCTATCTTTTAGCCCCAGTCCTAGAGAGAAGCCCTGGACATCTGCTCCCTGGATTTTGCTCCCATATCCTAGGATTCCAATGTTCCCTTAGACAGTCTAGCCTTGGCCTGGATCCTGGATTTCCAGATTTTCTGCTCATCTTTTATCTTTCTGCAGTTTTAACCCTCTCAATCTAATCCTTTCTCCAGCTCTCTCCAAAGGCCAAATGCCAGACCCTCCTGTTGTAGGCTCAGTTCTTCTTTTCTTCCTCTGATATTTAGTGGGTTGCAAACTCAAATTCAGGTTTTAGCAGACAGCTAAGCGGATCAGTGAATGGAACACTGGATCTGGACTCAAGAAGGCCTGAGTTCAAATCTACTTTTAGACATTTTTGACAAGACACTTAATTTCTCTCAGCCTCAATTTCCCCAACTGTAAAATAGGGGATAATAACAGTATCCCAAGGTTGTTGTGAGGATCAAACAAGATATTTGTGAAGTGTTTAGTGCTGCATTTGGCATGCAGTGTACCCTATATAAATATGAATTCCCTTCCCCTAATGCAGTGGTTCCCAAACTTTTTTGGCCTACCGCCCCCTTTCCAGAGAAAATATTCCTTAGTGCCCCTGGAAATTATTTTTTTTTAAATTTTAATAGCAATTAATAGGAAAGATAAATGCATCCGTGGCCATCACTGCTTTCCTGGATTGCTGCAGCACCCACCAGGGGGTGGTGGTGCCCACTTTGGGAACCACTGCGCCTAATGTGAAAGGGCATCCAAGAAAAGTCTGTATAATCTTATGCTGCATTAAGAAAAGGAAAGCATTCAGATTGAGGGAGAGGTGGGATTGGTGTTTCCTGCCCTGGTCAGACTCCACCTGGAGGCTTCTGTTCATTTGTTGGGGGGGGGAATATTTTGGGTAAGTGCTTAAGAGGATGATCTTGACTGGAAGAGATCTGGAGCTAGAGGGAAGAGTTTGGGATAATCCAGGAGTAGTTTCAGGAAGACAGACTGATCTTCCTGGATGGAGGGGACTAATGAATGAATAGAGCTATCCCAAGTGGGATAGTCTGGTTAATGAAGTAGTGAGCTCCTTGTTCCTGGCAGTGTTAGAGGCTATATAACCACTAGTCTGAATGTTATTATTTATTTTTGCATTTACTCTGTTTTATTTTTTCTCAATTACATATAAACAAAAAGTTTAACATTCATTTAGAAATTTTTTGAATTCTATATTCTTTATCTCCCTCTTTTTCCCCTTCAGGTTATACATGTACAGTCATGTAAAACATTTCCATTTCAGCCATGTTGTCCTCTCTAAAAAAATAATAAGCATTTAAAAATACTTCAATTTGCATTCAAATTCTATTAGTTCTTTCTCTGAAAGTGGCTAGCATTTTTCATCATAAATCCTTCAGAATTATCTTGGATCATCATATTGCTGAAAACAGCTAAGTCATTGACAGAGGATCATTGTACAATATTATATTACTGTGTACAGTGTTCTGGTTCTTCTCACTTCACTTTGAATCAGTTCATGTAAGTCTTCTCAGGTTTTTCTGAAACCATCCTGCTCATTGTTTCTTAGTGCATTACATCATAATTATATATCACAACTTATTTGGCTATTCCCTAGTGGATGGGCATGCCCTCAATTTCCAATTCTTTTCCACCACAAAAAGGGCTGCTACCAATATTTTTGTACAAATAAGTCCTTTTCCTGTTGTTTTATCTCTTTGGGTATACACTAATAGTGGTATTACTAGATTAAAGGATATACACAGTTTTATAACCCTTTAGGCGTAGTTCCAAATTGCTCAGGATCAATTCACATCTTCAACAGTGCATCCTTTGCCCCAGTTTTTTCACATTCCCTCCAACATTTGTTATTTTCCTTTTCTGTTATATTAGCAAACTTGATAGGTGTGGGGTACTACCTCAGAATTGGTTTAATTTGCATTTCTTTAATCAAGAGTGATTTAGGGGAGCAGCTAGGCATCACAGTGATTAGAGTACCAAACCTGGAGTCAGAAAGACCTGGGTTCTAATTCTATTTCAGACACTTCCTAGCTGTGTGACCCTTAGAAAGTCACTTAACCCCATTTGCTTAGCCCTTGTCCTAGAGTTGTTACTAGGAGAGAAAGTAAGGGTGAAAAAAAATTTTTTTAAATAGCGATTTAGAGCATTTTCTCATCTGACTACAAAATAGCTTTTATTACTTCATCTGAAAACAGCCTGTTCATATCATTTGACCATTTATAATTAAGGAAATGACTTGTACAGTATTCTAAAAGTTGAGTCAGTTCTTTATATATTTGAGAAATGATGCCTTTATCAGAGAAACTTACTATAAAAAATTTCCCCCAGTTTCCTGCTTTCCTTCTAATCATGGCTGCGTTGGTTTTATTTGTGCAAAACATTTTTGATTTGTTATAATTTAAATTATCCATTTTACATTCTGTACTCTCTATCTCTCATTTGGAAATAAACTCTTCCCTTATCCAGAAATCTAACAGATAAAATATTCTATGATCTTCTAATTTGCTTATGATATCTCCTTTTATGTCTAAATCATATACCTATTTTAAACTTATCCTGGTATTACAATATGAGATATTGGCCTATGCCTAATTTCTTTCAAATTGCTTTCTAATTTTCCCTGGAATTTTTGTCAAATAATGATTTCTTGTCCCCAAAGTTTGGATCTCTGGGTTTGAAAAACATTAGATTGCTAGTCATTTACTACTGTGAATCATGTACCTAATCTATTCCACTAATCCACCACTAGCCAGTACCAGATTGTTTTGATGATTACTACTTTGTAATATGATTTGAGATATAGCACTTGCTTCGCCTACTTTCCCCCCCCACATTGATTCTCTGAGATTCTTGACCTTTTGTTCTTCTAGATGAATTTTGTTATTATTTTTTTTAGCTTTATAAAATAATTTTTTGGTAACTTGGTACGGCACTGAGTAGGTAAATTAATTTAGATAGAATTGTCATTTTTATTATATTGGCTCAGCCTTCTCATGGGTAATTCATTTTTCTACAATTGTTTAATCTGACTTTTTTGTGCAAAAAATGTTCATTTATACAATTCTGGATTTGCCTTGGCATGTAGATTTCCAAGTATCTTATATTGTCCCCAATTATTTTATTGTTTTATTTTTAAACGCTTAACTTCCATTTCAGTATCAATACTGTGTACTGGTTCTAAGGCAGAAGAGCTGTAAGGCTAGGCAATGGGGGTTAAGTGACTTGCTCAGGGTCATACAGCTGGAAAGTGTCTGAGGCCAAATTTGAACCCAGGATCTCCCATCTCTGGGCCTGGCTCTCAATCCACTGAGCCACCTAGCTGCTCCCCCCACTGCAATTATTTTAAATGGAATTTCTCTTTTTATGTCTTCCTGCTGGACTTTGTTGATAATACATGAAAATGCTGATGACTTATATGGGTCCAGCAACTTTACTGAAGTTGTTAATTATTTCAACTAGTTTTTTAGTTAATTCTCTAGAATTCTCTAAGTTGTACCCTCATATCATCCATAAAGAGTGATAGTTTCACTTCTGCATTTGTCTGTTTTAATTCCTTCTATTTTTTCTTCTCATATTGTTTATAACTAGCATTTCTAGTACAATATTGAATAATACTAGTGATAATGGGCATCCTTGCTTCATCCCTGATTTTAGTGGAAAGACTTCTAGCTTATCCCCATTACAGATAATATTTGCTGATGGTTTTAGAAAGATACAACTTATCACTCTGAGGAACATTCCATTTATTCCTTTTGTAACATCATAAGAGGAACTGGATACCCTGGGAAAGACGTCAGAGGTCTGAGATTCTGTGGTTCGGCGATGCTTCTCCTTTCCCCTCTGGCTTCAGGCAGGCTCAGACTGGCAAGCTTATAGCCAGGCTCTGGCTTCAAGACCAAGAAATCACCCTTGCCTTCTTTCTGACTCTGAAAAATTAGACACAAAGGATGGCTTTTTGGACCCTCTATCCCTTGTAATTACAAGAACTCATGTTTCCACAGTGTCTTGAGCTCAAAAAGCCTCTTACTCACTAAGGCTCTAAAAATCACAAATGCATGTATTATTAGCCCCGTTTTACAGATGAGAAAATGGAGGTTCAAAGAGAAGTGACTTGGCTTAGGGTCACATGGCTAGAAAATGGTAGGGCTAAGCCTCACACCCTAGTTGCTCTGATCTCAGGGCTGTTTGTAACCATTCTCTTCCTTTCCACCCTACCCTGTGCCTGGCTCAAAGGAGAAAGCCACCTGTGCAGGAAGGAGGCTTCCTAGCTCTAAGCTTCTTCTCTTTTACCCTTCTCCCTACAGACAAGGCCCCCACTCCCCAGCAAAAGAATCCTCCAAGATTCCTCAGGGCTCCATCTGTAGGGAATGACCTGCTCCTTGGTCTCTTCCCTGAGATAGGGGTTGCCATGGCTCTGATCTCCTTCCTTCTTCTTGGCTTAGGGGGATTGTACTTGGGAGCTCGAGACCTAGAGATATGGGGGAGGGGTGGCAGGAAGTAGCCTTGAGAAGGGCAAAGGTGTAGATGGCAGTTTACAGAACCCAGGTGGCAGGGTGGAGACCGGGCAAGGGAGGGTGGGCATGGGGAGGAGGGACCCGACGCAAAAACCCAGGTGTCTTCCTGACTTTGCCCATACTTGTACCAGAGCTGGGCAACCTGGGCTCTCTGTGGCTGGGCAGCAACGTTTATTGGGGCCATGGAAAAATGACCCACTCTCCTCCCCTTCCCTCTTCTTCCTGCAGGGACCATGGGCTGCTGCTGCAGCTCCAGCCTCGATGAGGACTGGATGGAAAATATTGATGTGTGCGAACGATGCCACTACCCTATTGTTCCATTGGATGCTAAGGACACGGTGAGAGCCTTTAAAGCTTTAAAACTGTCCTCGGGGGAGAAGGTGAAAGCTGGCCCCCAAGCTCCCATTTGAAGTGACCCTAGAGATCCCTCAATCCCCAGAGAAAGACGTGGAAGCTCAGAAAAAGAAAGGAATGTCCCCAAGATTTCACAGCAAGTCAGGAACAGGACAAGAATGAGCATCAGACAGATTTCCTCACAATCTGGGCTGCCCTTTTGGAGGAGAAGAAGGCTGGGTGTGAGCCTGGGACCAGAAGCTGTAGTTAGAGATGGGACTCTTTGCCCTTCTCCCCATTGAGAGTTACCTGCTTGGTCATCCTTTTCCCCAGCTCCCAATGAGGAATGGGTCTGATGTGCGGGATCCCTTGGTCACCTATGATGGCTTGGACCCACCTGTGTCTCCGTTACAAGGTACCTTACATCACCACTGAAGCTTGTATGTCTGTGTGTGGAGGGAGATGGGGCAGGAGATTCTGGGACATGGGCAGCCCAGATATCTTGAATTCATTCATGAAGCAAGACTCTGATGTACCTTCTCAACTCACCTGGCCTGCTCTCTCCAGACCTCGATTCATTTAACTGTATGCCTCCGTTTCTCCCCGTCTTCTCTCAGGGGTTTCTGGCTCCCCTTAGTCTGTCTTTGACTTTTACCGGCTCTCTAACTTTTTGGTTTGTTCTCTTTCTAGTTTTTTAAGTTGCATGCCCTCTCCCACTGATCTCTTACCTCTCTGATTTGTCGATATATACATTTGGGGATATAAATGCTGTCTGACTTTTCATCCATCCCTGTCCCTGTTCCTTACCCATGGATCTGACCTTCACAGATAACCTGGTCATCGCCCTGCACAGTTATAAACCCTCCCATGATGGGGACCTGGGCTTTGAGAAGGGGGAGCAGCTAAAGATCCTGGAGCAGTGAGTCTTCCCCAGCCCCTCTAGGCAGGGAGGGCAGAGTCCTGGATCTCCATCCACCCAGGGACCAGGCTGAGGGTGGGCTCAGATCTTAGGACACATTGCTTGGGCCAGTCTCTAAGGCTTGATTGGGCCCCTTCCATCTGCAGGAACGGAGAATGGTGGAAGGCACAGTCCCTGACCACTGGCCAGGAGGGCTTCATTCCCTTCAACTTTGTGGCCAAAGTTAACAGCCTGGAGCCTGAGCCGTGAGTATCAGGATGGGGAAAAAAAGTCACATCAGGACATTTGAGGGAAACAGAGACTTCCAAGCATTCATAGCCCAGGGGATTGGGTCTCTGCCTGACCACATCAATTCCTAAGGGTACTTTCTTAGCTCTTAGCTTTTGGATGTAGGGCTTTCAGCTCTCACTGCTTTCTAAACGTTCCCGGATCCCAGAGCCCCAAATCCAATTCATTGATCCTGTCCTATGATTATCCTGGCCCTGATATTTCTTAGCTCCTTGGATCACAGAGCTGGAAGGGACTTTACAGATCTTCTAATCCCACCCTTTCATTTTACAGAGGAGAAGACTGAGGCCCAAAGAGGTTGAGAGACGTACTGGGAGGGAGCAGTTAGGTGACTCAGTGGATTGAGAGCCAGGCCAAGAAATGGAAGGTCCTAGGTTTAAATCTGGCCACAGACACCTCCTGGCTATGTGACCTTGGGCAAGTCATTTACCCCCCCATTGCCTAACCCTTACTGCCTTTCTGCCTTAGAATCAACATAGTACTGATTCTAGGATGGAATTTGCTCATAGTGAGTGAGATTTGAACCTAGAACCTCTAACTCCAATTGCAATATTCTTCCCAGATCCCCAGTTACCTTCACTTTCCAATGAAACCATTACTATATAACTAAATCTTGCTCCACTCCCTCTGCCTAGTTTCCTTTCTTGCTAGACAATTTTTCTAGGATTTATTGGCCAGGCAAAAGAATAAACAGAGAAATAACCAAAACAAGGCTTCCAGATACCCAGAATAGAGGTAAAAGAAACTCTAAGTAATCAAGAAATCTCACAGAACCCTGGAAGTTCTCATTTAATTCAATTCACTAAACATTTATTAAATGCCTACCAAGAGTCAGAACTGTACAAGATCCTAGGAATTCATAGACAAAAACAAAAGGGTCCCTGTCTTTAAGGACTTATATTCCACTTAAAATGAATGCTGGATTTAGAGACAGGTTCTACCTTTGTCATTTTACTAACTAGATGACTTTGGACAAGTTCCTTCTCTTTGGTGTTTATATTTCTTCTTCTATAAAACAAGAGGGCAGGATAAAATGATCTCCAAGGTCCCCGTGAGCACTAACAATCCAGGAACAAACTTGGACTTAACCAGATGAGGTACCAAGATACCCTATTAAAGTTTCCCAGGCTCATCCTGGCCCTCCAGGGTGGAGGTGACATTGGACTGTTTCCTACTGGGGATATAAATATAAATATAAATATTCCTACTGGCTCATTCCCAGTCAATGAATGAATTCCCTGGGCATTACAAAGGGAGAAACATAGGGAGACCCTGGTGTGGCAGGGGAGACTTTTTTGAGAACTATGGGAGAGAGACCTGACTGGGTCTTGGTACAGTTGGTTTTTCAAGGACCTGAGCCGGAAGGATGCTGAGAGACAACTTCTGGCCCCTGGGAACACCCATGGATCCTTCCTGATCAGAGAGAGTGAGACAACAGCAGGTAAGGGGGTTAGGAGAAGAAGAGAAGGGAAGTCAAATGGTAAACAATGCTAGATAGGAAAGTAGGGTGTAATTGTTCAGAGCTTGGATCATAGAATCCCAACGTCTCAGAACTGAAGGGTTCCTCAGTGGACATTTTAATCAACCCATACCTGAAAAGAAATTCCAGCCTATGTTTGAAGATCTCCAAAACAGATGAACCTATCACCTCCAGAGATTGAGCCCATTTAACTTTGGGACATCTCTAATTATTAGGAAGGGTCCCCCCCCCCACACTAAATATTGCTTTTTGTAACTTTTACCCATTGTTATTCCTTCTGAAGTCAAATGGAACAATCTAATCCCTCTTCCACATGACAGATCTTCACATACTTGAACACCACTATCAGGTCCCTCCTGAATCTTCTCTTCAGGCTAACTAGGCCAGATTCCTTTATCCAAGCTCCATATGTCATGGATTTAAGGCCCTTCACCATCTTCATTGGTCAGCCTCCAAATTTTGAGTATCTTTTCTAAAATATGGTGCCCCAAACTAAACATAGTACCTTAGATATGGTCTGTTGAGGGTAGAGTATAGAAAGAATACCAATTCCTTTATTCTCTAAATGTAGCCCACGATCCTATTAGCTTTTCTGGCTGCCATAGCATACTGTTGACTCATTGAACTTGCCGTCCATTAAAACCTCCAGATCTTTTTCAGGCAAACTGTTATTTAACCATGGTTTTTTCCCCCTATCTTCTACTTGTGAAATTGAATTTTTTGAACCCACGTATAAGACATTTCACTCATCTCCATTGAATTTCATTGAATTAGATTAAGTCCAATGCCCTAGCCTAGGTCTTTTGGGACTACAATTCCATCATTCAGTGTGTTAGTTGTCCCTCCCAGTTTTGTGCCATCTGCTTGAGGGTAGAGGGTGGAGGGATAGGAATGGCTCCTGACCTTGACTATTCCCATTCCCTGCAGGTTCCTTCTCACTCTCAGTGCGAGACTTTGACCAGAACCAGGGGGAAGTGGTGAAACATTACAAGATCCGCAATCTGGACAATGGTGGCTTCTACATTTCCCCCCGAATCACCTTTCCTGGTCTGCATGAGCTGGTCCAGCATTACTCTAGTGAGCCCTGGCCACAGCCCCAGATTTCCCTGTCCCCAGTCCACTTAGCTCTTTAGCCTCAGATCTTCAGTCCCAACCTACCTGTTCCCTCAGTTCCGTACTCCCAACTCATCCAGAGCTCCTTCCCCAAACCCTTAGCTTTCAGCTTCAAATCCTCAGCTTCCCTAAACTCACCCAGGCAGGGCCTTCAGCCCTAAGATCCTAGTTGTAGGCCCACACAAACATCTACGCTTCACCTCTCCAAAATCACCAGCATTCCCACCCTTTAGCTTCTGCCGAACCCAGACCCACAGCTCTAGCTAAGGGGCCCAAATGAATCTCCCACCCCAAACCTCTCTCTATCTAGCCCCTCTTGCAGTCATTCCCCTGTGGCTGAGGTGTCTCCACAGTCTTCATCCCTGATCCCCAGCCCCTTGGGGAAGGAGGAGCTGTTGTGTGTTCAGGGCTTCCCCTCACCCAAGCACCCCTTTGGGCCCACAGAAGTCTCCGATGGGCTCTGCACCCGATTGAGTCGGCCCTGCCAGACCCAGAAGCCGCAGAAGCCCTGGTGGGAAGATGAGTGGGAGGTACCAAGAGAGACGCTGAAGCTGGTGGAGAGGCTGGGAGCTGGCCAGTTTGGGGAGGTCTGGATGGGTAAGTGAGGGCTAGCCCCATGGAACAAGGTCCAAAAATAGAGGACTGAGAGCTTCCCAACCGATTACCTGTGGCAGGGCCAATATTGAGAAGCAGCTGCCAGAAGAAAAAGGAAGGAATGACTTTGTTCTTTATCCCCCTAACAAATATGGAGACATTCAGGCACTGGGCTGGAGCCAAAACCTTAAGCTTCCTCCAAGCAGGTGCCTGGGAATTCCTTCTCCCCTACCACAGGGTACTATAATGGACACACCAAGGTTGCAGTGAAAAGCCTAAAAGCGGGCAGCATGTCCCCTGATGCCTTCCTGGCTGAGGCCAACCTGATGAAACAGTTGCAGCACCAACGGCTGGTCCGCCTATATGCAGTGGTCACGCAGGAGCCCATCTACATCATCACAGAATACATGGAGAACGGTGGGTGCCATGGTGGGACTCGGCACCCCTTCACCTAACACACGCCAGTCCCCTGGAACTGTCCCCTCTTACCCAGTGTCACACCCACAACACACCAGAAAGGGAGTCAAAGCAATCCCGGCTCCCTGCACTCAGAATCATGGCATCTTCTCTGCATCATTCCTGACAAGTGGGCACCCTGCCTCAGCTTGTGGAATACCTCTAGTGCTGAGAATCTACACAAGCCCCTACGCAATTATCATGGCCAAACAGGCCCAAGCCTGCAGAGAAATGGTGGAGGGATAGTGAGTAGGACAAGCCATTCTCCTAGAACATTCAGATCCAGGTTCTCCAAAGGGTCTTTTACTCTAGGAGGGGGGGAATAGCCCAGAAACATAGGAGGGGAAGAGGTCATGGAGCATGGGACATAGCCACAGAGTTGTGGTCAGCAGCACCAGACTTGGGCTTCAGAACCTACTCAGGCCTTGGCTCAGACCCAAAGGCCTCTCTTCCTGTTGGATAATTCCCTTTTCCAATTCGAGGAGTAGGGACATCCTGCCTGCCCTCCCCTTGACCCAGCAACTGGCAAAAGAATCTGACTTGGAAAAAGAAAACATGACCCTCGGCGCCAAGGTTGGGATCCTAATAGCAGGCTGGTGAGGGTGTACTATGAGAGAGTGGAAAGAGCCCTGGGCTGGATCAGGGAACCGACATTTTCATTTCAGTTCAGTCATTGAAGCCCAGTTGGGCAGCGGGCAAGTCAGCATTGTAAGACCCTTTCTAGCTTGGAAAGTTTCCCTACCTGCAAAGTAAGACTTGGACATGGTATTCTCTAAGATCCTTTCTAGTTCCAACATCCTATAATCTTCATTTTTAAGTCCTTTCCATCTTCAACATTCTAGCAACATCTCCCAAACTCTGACATCCTATTTTTCAAGGTCATCTATGACTGTGATATTCTAGATATTCTATGTTCTGTGGGCGAAGGTCTTTTCCAGGTGTGGCATTTTGTGTTCTGTGCTCTGGGGTCCTTCCAGTCTCGGATAGTATAAGATCCTGTGTAGCTCTGACATTCATTATCGCCTCCTTAGCTCTGATATAATGTTCTGCTTCCAGCTTTGATATTCTGTATCCCAATTATGATATTTTATGCCCTTTGTTGAAAGGTTTCCCTTCCCAGATCTGACACTCTATGTTCTAGGGTTCCTCCCAACTCTGACATTCTATAGTCTAAGGTTCCTCTCAGCTTTGACATTCTGTGTGCTAGAGATCCTTCCAGCTTCAACATTCTGTTTTTTTTTAAACCCTCACCTTCCGGCTTGGAGTCAATACTGTGTATTGGCTCCAAGGCAGAAGAGTGGTAAGGGTAGGCAATGGGGGTCAAGTGACTTGCCCAGGGTCACACAACTGGGAATCAACATTCTCCTCTTCTAAGGTTTCTTCCAACTCTAACATTCTATGTTCTAAGGTTCCTCCCAACTCTGACATTCTATATTCTAAAGTTCCTCTCAGCTTTGACATTCTATGTGCTAGAGATCCTTCTGGCTTCAACATCCTATTTTCTAAGTTCCCTCCCAGCTCTAGGATTCTATCTGCTATTTTTTATGATCTTTTCCTCCTCTGATGTCGATTTTTCTATGCTCTTCGTTCTCCTTTTTAACCTGGACATTCTGTGTTCCAAGATCTTTTCCTCTAGGACCCTTTACTAGCTCTGGCATTCTAAATTAACTCTCTGGGTTCCAAGGTGTCTTCCAAAGTTGAAATTCTGTGTTCTGAAGACCTTTCTAACTTTAATGATCTGCATCCCAAGTCCTAGCCTCCAATTTTGAGATTCTGATTCTAACAGGGCCACATTTGAGCAATATATAGGTCCCTGTGCTTGATGGTGGCCCAAACATGCCCCTCCACCCCCAAGCTGGGTGTCAATGTGGTTCTTCTGGCCTCCAGACCTCTCTATCATCTCCCTATCTATCTTTTTCTATGTTTTCTTGTGCCTCTCTATGCTAGTTAAGTGCTTAAGACCCAATTCAGAGTATAGGCTTAATATGGGCTTACTTTGGTGGCTCTCTGCTGGGAGAGGAATTTCCTCTGTTGGGGGAAATTATGGGGAATGGCTGGGTAGAGGAATTGGTGGTGGCTCCGAATTCTGATGGAGCCTGAAGTTCCTTCCCCTAGTAGAGTTTTCCCTGTAGGTTGTCAGTTCTACCCTCAGCTGAATACTCTGACCCACAGGGAGCCTGGTAGACTTCCTCAAAACCTCAACTGGGGTCAAACTAACCATCCATAAATTGCTGGATATGGCTGCACAGGTGAGATTGGGACAGGGTCTTTGGGGGTTCAGGGAAGAGAGGGTGGAAGTGCCAAATGGTTTGGGAATGGATCTTGGGAAAGGGACAGGGAAGGAAGGGACCAACACTGCTGACCTTTCTCCTCCTCTGAGCCCTCAGATTGCTGAGGGCATGGCCTTCATTGAGGAGCGGAATTACATCCACCGAGACCTTCGGGCGGCCAACATCCTAGTGTCAGACACACTCAACTGTAAGATTGCTGACTTTGGCTTGGCCCGGCTAATTGAGGACAATGAGTACACAGCCAGGGAGGGTGAGTAAATGTGTGGTGGGAATAGGGGCATGGCTTGAGAGGGAAAGTGAGGGGCCCAAATGGCAGTTCAAGGGGTCAGAGGGACACACAATACCAGAGGAGAATCACAGGGGACCTGGTTTGAAGACAGGGGACCATAAAACTAGTTCATGGCTGGAAATGGGTTAAGGGGGACCATATTGAGGGAGATCATAGCTCTGAGAGGGTATCGTCTCTCAAGGTAGCTGGAGAACATACAACTCAATGACCCCTACCTGGAGGAGGGATATGGGGAAACACAGCAAATGGGAGACCGTTTGGGGGAAAAGGAGACATACAATTGGGAGATAAAGTCCCAGAGACAGATAAGGCTCAGTCAGGATGGGTTTGGGCGCAGAAATGTAGGAAAGCCACAGCTAAGGAAATTCTGCCCCATAGGTAGGAAAACCCTCCCACTGGAGGAATGAGGAAGGAAATGGTGTGGGATATTCAGGTAATTCTTTCTTTTAGGAGCAAAATTTCCCATCAAGTGGACAGCTCCTGAAGCCATCAACTATGGGACATTCACCATCAAGTCAGATGTCTGGTCTTTTGGCATCCTGCTCACAGAAATTGTCACCTATGGGAGGATTCCCTACCCAGGTCAGAATCAGGGTCCAACAGGGACCCGGGAGAGGGGAATAACAAAAATGAGGATCCTTTACTCATAAGAAGGAGGCTTGAAAGTCTTTGAGACCCCTTTCTCCCTTAAAGATGGCTCCTAGGTGAGGCTCTGGGGGTAGCAGGGAAGATGATGGAGCTGGGAAGAGGCCCAAGATCCCCAAGTGGCTTCAGTGTTATGGTAAGAATCAAGGCAATGTAGGACAAGGAGCAGAGCAGGAAAGCATAGTCTAAGATTCAACTCTACTATCTACTGACTGGGTGAATTTGTCATTAAATACCCTAAAGGGAAAGGGAATAAGCATTTCTTTATTTTACTTTTTGGGATAACCTTACTTTCTTTTTTTTAAACCTTTACCTTCTCTCTTAGAATCAGTACTGAGGGGGTGCAGCTGAGTAGCTCAGTGGATTGAGAGCCAGATCTTGAGATAGAAGGTCCTAGTTTCAAATGTGGTCTCAGACACTTCACAGCTCTGTGACCCTGGACAAGTCATTTAACCCCCATTGCCTACCCTTACCATTCTTCTGCCTTTGAACCAATACACAGTACTGACTCCAAGACGGAAAGTAAGGGTTTAAAAAAAAAAAAAGAATCAGTACTGAGTATTAGTTCCAAAGCAGAATAGTGGTAAGGACTAGGCAATGGGGGTTAAGTGACTTGTCCAGGGTCACAAAGCTAGGGCACATTTGAACCTAGGATATTCTGTCTTTAGGCCTGACACTAGTAGGCTTATGCCACTTAGCTGCCCCTGGAATAAGCATTTATTAAGCACCAACTATGTGTCAGACCTTATAAAGCTAAGCGCTTTACAAATATTATCTCATTTAATCCTCACAACAACCTGAAAGGTAGGTGCTGTTATGATCCCTATTTTACAGTTAAGGAAATTGAGGCAGACAGCAGTGAAGAATGATAAAACTCATACAGCTAGTACAAGTCTGAGGCCAAATTTGATTTCAGATCTTCCAGATGTGCCCAGTACTTAGCATATGTCTGGCACATAATAGGTTCCTCTTCTTCTTTTCATTTATTTATTTTAAAAATATTTTCCATGTTTCCATGATTCATTTTCTTTCCCTCCCTTCTTCCCTCCCCCTTCCCAGAAGCCGACAAGCAATTCCACTGAGTTGTATAAATGTGCTAACTTGATACCTATTTCCATATTACTCATTTTTGCCATAGAGTGGCCTTTTAAAGTCAAAACCCCAATTCATATACCCATATATACAAGAGATAAGTGTTATGTTTTTCTTTTGCATTTCTGCTCCCACAGTTCTTTCTCTGGATGTGGACAGCGTTCTTTCTCATAAGTCCTTCAGGAATGTCCTGGATCATTGCAGTGCTGCTAGTAGTAAAGTCCATTACATTGGCTAGTTCCACAGTGCTTCACTTTCTGTGTATAATGTTCTCCTGGTTCTGCTCATTTCACTCTGCTTCAATTTTTGGAGGCTCTTCCAGTTCATATAGAAATCCTCCAGATCATCAATCCTTTCAGCATAATAGTATTCTATCACCATCATATACTACAGTTTGTTCAGCCATTCCCCAAAGGAAGGACACCCCCTCATTTTCCAATTTTTTGATTCTGCAAAGAGTGCGGCTATGAATATTTTTACATAGTAGGCTGTTCTTGTTCAGTCATTTCAGTTGTGTCTGACTCTTCATGGCCCCATTTGGGGTTTTCTTGGCACAGATATTGGAGTGGTTTGCCATGTCCTTCTCCAGCTCGTTTTATAGCTGAGGAAACGGAGGCCAACAGAGTTAAATGACTTGCCCAGGATCACGTGGCTAGTAAGTGTCTAAGGCCAGATTTGAACTCAGGAAGATGTCTTCCTGATTCCTAGCCCAACCCTAGTCATTGAATCACCTACCTTCCTCAGTTTCCTCATCTGAAAAAAGAACTGGAGAAGGAAATGGCAAACCACCCCAGGATTTTTGTCAAGAAATCCCCAAATGCAAAATTGGAACATTAATGCACTGCTGGTGGAGTTGTGAACTGATCCAACCATTCTAGAATGGCAATTTGGAACTATGTCCAAAGAGCTCTAAAAGAATGCCTGCCCTTTGATCCCACCATATCGTTGCTGGGTTTGTACCCCAAAGAGATCATAGATAAACAGACTTGTACGAAAATATTTATAGCTGCGCTTTTTGTGGTGGCAAAAAACTGGAAAATGAGGGGATGTCCTTCAATTGGGGAATGGCTGAACAAACTGTGGTATATGCGGGTGATGGAATACTATTGTGCTCAAAGCCAGGTCCTGGTGTCCACTGAGCCACCAAGCTGCCCCATCAGTAAGCTCTTAATAAATGATTATTGATTGGTTGACTAACTCTAGCCCTAGTGTTCCATCCCCTAGCCACCTAGCTGCCCAGTCCTGTTTGGCCTGAGGAGAGGGTGTAGGAATGAGACTGAAAGGAAATGAAAACAGAGCCAGATTGTGGAGGGTCTGAAATGAGACTGAAATGCTAGGCTCAGGTGTTTGCATCTTATTCCTAAAACATTAGAAAGTTCCAGAAGGACTTCGAGTGTGGAATTATACCACAGGATTTCTGATTTAAAATCTTGGTAGTCACTCTTGGAGGAGAGCTAGGTTGTCAAGGGAAGAGTTTGGAGACAGGAAGAGCAATTGGGAATCTATTGAAAATAGCCCCGGCAAGGGGCAATGAGGGCCTGAATATTGTGGGAGGGTGGAAAGAATCAATAAACAAATGTTTATTTAAAACTGTCCCAGGCCCTGGGATACAGATACAAAAATGAGACAGTTTCTGCCCTCATTGAGCTTATATTTTACTGAGGGTATAGAAGAGTTCGCAAAATAAGTAAAAAGGGGGCGGGGGATTAAAAACCAGCCAAATTGGGAAAAGCTCTTGTTAGAGATGACACTCAAGTGGAACCTTGAAAGGAGCGAGGCATTATAATGAAAGGTAGGGAGAGGAGGGAGAGTATTCCAGGCTTGGGGACCATCTGTGCAAAGTCATAATGTAAGATATAGAATGTGGTATATGAGGAAGTGTAGGTAGGCCAAATTGGTTGGAGCCAAAAATATCTGAGGGGTTTTCATGTACAATCACCCTAGAAAGAAGAGCAGCCAGGTGGCTCAGCAGATAGAGAGCCAGGCTTGGAGTTGGGAGGTCCTGGGTTCAAATTTGACCTCAGATACTTACTAGCTCTGTGACCCTGGACAAGTCACTTAATCCCCATTGCTTAGCCCTTACCACTCTTCTGCCTTGGAACTGATATTTTTATCAACTTTAAGACAGAAGATAAGAATTTGGGGCAGCTGGGTGGCTCAGTGGATAGAGAGCCAGGCCTAGAGATGGGAGGCACTAGGTTCAAATCTGACCTCAGACATTTCCTAACTATGTGACCCTGGGCAAGACACTAACTAACCCCCATTGCCTGGCCCTTACCGCTCTTCTTCCTTGGAACCAATACCCAGTATTGATTCTAAGATGGAAGATAAGGGTTTTTATTTAAAAATAAAAAAGTAAGATTTTTTTAAAAATTCCCTAGAAAGGTAGGCTGATTATAAAGGAACTGAATCGTTAAATAGAGGCATGTGTATTTTATCATAGTGGTGATAGGGAGCCATTGACGTTTCTTGAGCATGAGGAATGACACAGATTAGAATATCTTTTGGGTATGTGGGAGCAGATAGGACTTTTCTTCTCCTTTGGGGTTCTCTCTAATCCGGATGAATTTGAGATCAAAATGTGGGAGACACTCCAGGGAAGTCAGCCCTCCTCATGAGAGCTCCCCCAAACCCTACTGAATCATCCAACCCTCATCTCAGACCTCAGAGACTAAAAGCAGAGGGAGACTAATTAGGAGGTTATTGTAATAATTCAGTTAAGAGGTGATGGAAGTCTGAACTGGGATTGTTGTCCTGTGAATGAAGATAAGGGCAGAGATATAACAGATAGCTTAGAGGTAAAAATAAGGACTGGCAATTGATTAGATATCAGGGAGAGGAGGGTGAATGAGGGAGAAGAGTTAAGGAAGACCCTGGGGGATCTGGAAAGATGGCATTGTCAGCCCCACCTCCCAATAGACTGCCTCCCTGTGGCTAGTCTCTTGCTGAGTTAATCCATCCTCTGCACATCCACAAAAGTGATTTTCCTAAAGCAAAGCTCAGGCCTTGCCCTATCAGTCTTTTCAACACCCCCTGCCACCCCACAGCTGCTAGTGCCCTCCCTCCCCAGGTACCTTGGATTCATTTTGTTTATATTTAATATATACTTGCATATGGACAGGTTGCCTCCTTCATGAGAATGTAAGCTCCTTGAGAGCAGGGAGTGTTTTAGTCAGTCAGTAAGCATTGATTAAGTGCCTCTTGTGTGCCGGGCACTGTGCTAAGTGCTCAGGATGCAAAAAGAGGCAAAAGATAAGTGTCTGCCCTCGAGGAGCTCACAGTCTAATGGGGGTGAGACTACCTGCACACCAATAAGTATAAACAAGCTAGGTACAGGATAAACAGGAAATAATTCACAGAGGGAAGGCACTAGAATTAAGAGGGTCTGGGAAAGGCTTCTTGTAGAAGATGGAACTTTAGCTGGACTTCGGGGAAGCCAGAAGGTAGAGAGAAGGAGGAAGAGAATTCTAAGGATGGGGGACCATAGTCAGAGAAAATGTGAGAGATAGGGTATGTTGTCCCCAGAATAACCAGGTCAGTGTCACTGAATTAAAGAGTAGGTGCTAGGGAGGGAGGTGCCAAAAGACTAGAATGATGGGAGACAGGATAGGTTATGAAGGGCTTTGAATGCCAAACTCAGATTTTATATTGGAACCTGGAATTGAGAGGGAGCTACTGGAATTTATTGAGTGTGTATCACTTTAGTGGCTGAATAGAGCTTGGATTGGGGTGGGGAGAGTCTTGAGTCAGGCAGATTCACCAGCAGTCCTTTGCAATAACTGAGGCATGAGGTAATGAGGCCTGGACTACAGGTGGCAGTGTTAGGTGTCAAAGAAAAGGGGGTATTTTCAAGATATGTTTCAAAGCTGAAAACAATGGGCCTTGGCCACAGATTGGATATGGGAGGTGAGAAGTATTGAAGAGTTGAAGATAACTACTGGTTTGGGAGACTAAGTGGATGGTATCGTCCTCTATGGGAATAAGAAAGAAAAGGTGGGAGAAGGGGGCAGCTAGGTGGCAGAGTAAATAAAGCACCAGGACTAGAGACAGGAAGACCCAAACTGAAATCCCAATCTTACTAGCTATGTGACCCTGGACAAGTCACTTAACCCTGTTGACCTCAGTTTCCTCGTCTATAAAATGAACTGGAGAAGGAAATGACAAACCACTCCAGTATCTTTGCCAAGAAAACCCCAAATGGGGTGAAGAGTTGGACAGGACTGAAAAATAACTGAATGACAACAAGGATGGGGGAAGGATTTATGAGGAAAGATAATGAAGTTCAGCTTTGGACATGTTCACTTTAAGATGTTTAGTGGACATCAAGTTTGGATGTGAGACTGGAGGTCAGTGGAGAGGGTGAGGCAGGATAGGTAGAAAGATATGGAAATCATAAGCTTTGGAGATGGTAATTAAATCCATGCCAGCTGATGAAATCACCAAATGAAGTAGTATAGAGGGAGAAGGGAAGAGGATACAGGACAGAGGGACTCTATGGGCATTAGAGGGGGAGATTTGGAAGAAGATCTAACAAAGGAGACAGAGAAGGAGCAATCAGACAAAAAGGAGAACCAGAAGAGTGTGGTGTCCAGAAAACCCAGAAAGATGAGAGTATCAAGGAGGTGAGGGTGATCAACAGTGTCAAAAGTTGCAGAGAAGTCAAGGAGAATGAGGATTAAAGTAGGTAGCACAATGGATAGAGTGCCAGACCTGGAATCAAGAGGACCTGAGTTCAAATGCGCCCCCAGACACTTCCTAGCTATGTGGTCCTGGGCAAGTCACTTAACCCCAGTTACATAGCCTTTGCCTCTCTTCTGTCTTAGAATTGATACTAGGACAGAAAGTGAGAGAGAGAGAGAGAGAGAGAGAGAGAAGACAGAAAGAGGAGAGGAGTGGAATAGTGAGGTCAGAAGCTGGATTGTGAAGGGGTAAGAAGAAAGAAGAGAGATATTTCTGGCCTTTATAAGGCGTTTACTACAAAGGATAGAAGAGATAAAAGATGTGGAGATGAAAAGATCATGTAAGCCTTTTTTTTTGAGGATAAAAAACCCTTTTGTCTTTGATTGCCCTTTGCTTAGCACAATGTAAGCACTTAATAAAATGCTTATTAATTGATAGGGAAGTTAGGAGGCAGGTTGGGATTAAGGGGGAAGATAGTGAGCTTGGTCTAGTACATGTGGAGTTTAAGATGCCTATGGTACATCTGGGTGTAAAGGTCTAACAAGAAGTTAGTGGGGCAGTACTGGGGCTCAGGAGAGACATGAGGGCTAGATATTGAGACCTATGAATCATATGTGTAGATGTGATAGTTAAGGGCCAGAGACTGAAGAGAATGAATGAATGAAAAAAGCATGTATTAAGGACTCAATAAAAAAGTGCAAAACTAAGAGCAGCTAGGTCTCTCTCTAGTGGAGAGAGAGACAGACTTGGAGACAGGAGGTCCTGGGTTCAAATGTAGCCTCAGACACTTCCTATCTGTGTGACCTTTTTTCTATCTCTTACCTCTCTTCTGCCTTGGAACTAATACTTAGTTTAGATTCTGAGTCAGAAGGTAAAAGGAAGGAAGTTAGGAAGGAAGTTAGGAAGGAAGGAAAGAAAGAAGGAAAGAAGGAAGGAAGGAAGGAAGGAAGGAAGGAAGGAAGGAAGGAAGGAAGGAAGGAAGGAAGGAAGGAAGGAAGGAAAGAACAGAGAAAGAGGGAGGGAGGGAGGGAGGGAGGGAAGGAGGAGCTAGAATGTATTTATAATACAACTAGTCCCTACCCTTTACTGGGGGAGAGGAGAGGAGGGAAACAAAGACAAAGATCCATCTAGACTGAGAAAGAGATTTGAGAAATATTGTTAGGTTGCCTTGGGATGGGGTGAAAGAGAAGAAAGATTCAAGATTACTTTAGGAGTTCAAGTTACAGAGAAGTTAGGAGGAAAGGTGGGTATAGAGAGGATGCTACGAATTCAGTAAGCTCCAAGTGGGAATCTGGAGTCAGGAAGACCTGGCCTCAGATACACATGTGATCCTGGGCAACTCACTAAACTGCCTCAGTTTCCTCAACTGTAAAATAGGGATAATAACAGTACTTACCTCAAAGGTTTATTGTTGTATGGATCAAATGAGAAAGATTAAGAGAGTGCCTGGCACATGGTAGGTGGCATAGAAATCTTTATTCTCTTCCCCTTCCCTGTTTATAAGCCTTTGGTCCCTCAAATACCTTCCCTTTCTTTTTTTTTTTTAATAATATTTTATTTTTTTAGAAAAATTTTCCATGATTACACGATTCTTGTTTTTACTTTCCCCTTCACCCCACTTCACCACCACCCCCATATCCAGTGCGCATTTCCACTGGTTTTAACATGTGTGATCAATCAAGACTTATTTACATATTATTGATATTTGCATTTGTGTGGTCATTTAGTGTCACATCCGTTTAGTATAACATTCCCCAACCATGTCTGCATCAACCCATGTGTTCAAGCAATTGTTTTACTTCTGTGTTTCCGCTCCTGCAGTTCTTCCTCTGAATGTGGGTAGCGTTCTTTTCCATAAATCCCTCAGAATTGTCCTGGGTCATTGCATTGCTGCTAGTACAGATGTCCATTACATTCGGTTTTACCACAGTGTATCAGCCTCTGTGTACAATATTCTCCTGGTTCTGCTCCTTTCACTCTGCATCAATTCCTGGAGGTCTTTCCAGGTCACATGGAATTCCTCCAGTTTATTATTCTTTTGAGCACAATAGTATTCCATCATCAGCATATACCACAATTTGTTCAGCCATTCCCCAATTGAAGGGCATCCCTTCGTTTTCCAGTTTTTTTTTTTCTAACTATACAGTTTAATATTTATAATTCCCACCTCTTTTTTTTTAACATTTATTAATATACATTTTTAACATGGTTACCTGATTCATGCTCCTCCTATCCCCTTCACCCCCCCCCACTCCCCCCACCCATGGCCGATGCGCATTTCCACTAGTTTTGTCATGTGTCCTTGATCAAGCCCAATTTCCAAATTGTTGGTAGTTGCATTGGTGTGGTAGTTTCGAGTCCACACCCTCAATCACCTCCACCCCGACCCTTGCGTTCACATTTTACAGTTTTTTGCCACCACAAAAAGCACAGCTACAAATATTTTTGTACAAGTCTGTTTGTCTATGATCTCTTTGGGGTACAAAACCCAGCAATGCTATGGCTGGATCGAAGGGCAGGCAGTCTTTTAGAGCTCTTTGGGCATAGTACTAAATTGCCCTCCAGAATGGTTGGATCAGTTCACAATTCCACCAGCAATGCATTAATGTTCCAATTTTACCACATCCCTCCAACATTCATTACTCTCCCTTCTATCATTTTAGCCAATCTGCTAGGTATGAGGTGATACCTCAGAGTTGTTTTGATTTGCATTTCTCTAATTATTAGAGATTTAGAACACTTTCTTATGTGCTTATTGATAATTTTGATTTCTTTATCTGAAAATTGCCTATTCATGTCCCTTGCCCATTTATCAATTGGGGAATGGCTTGATTTTTTTATACAATTGCTTTAACTCCTTGTATATTTGAGTAATTAGACCTCTGTCAGAATTTTTTGTTATAAAGATTTTTTCCCCAGTTTATCATTTCCCTTCTGATTTTGGTTGCATTGTTTTTGTTTGTACAAAAACTTTTTAATTTAATATAATCAAAATAATTTATTTTACATTTTATAATTTTTTCTAACTCTTCCTTGGTTTTAAATTTTTCCCTTTCCCATAGATCTGACAGGTATACTATTCTATGTTCACCTAATTTTCTTATAGTTTCCTTCTTTATATTCAAGTCATTCACCCATTCTGAATTTGCATGCCCAGTTCATTGATCTTTGCCCTCTCTAATTTGTTAATATATGCACTCCATGATATAAATTTCCCCCTGAGTACTGCCTTAGCTGCATCCCACAGTTTGGTAGGATGTCTCATTATTGTCATTCTTTTCAATGAAATTATTGATTTTTTCTATGATTTCTTCTTTAACTAACTGGTTTTAGAGAATCATATTATTTAATTTCCAATTAGTTTTTTTATTTGCCTATCCATGTGCCCTTACTAATTATTATTTTTATTGCATTATGATCTGAGAAAGTTACATTTATTACTTCTGCTCTTTTACATTTGTTTGCGATGTTTCTATGCCCTATTACATGGTCAATCTTTGTGAATGTACCATGTGCAGCTGAAAATAAGGTGTATTCCTTTTTGTCCCTACTTATTTTTCTCCACATATCTATTAAATCTAATTTTTCTAGGATTTCATTTACCTCTATTATCTCTTTCTTATTTATTTTTTGGTTTGATTTATCTAAATCTGAAAGAGGAATATTTAGATCTCCCACTAGTATGGTTTTACTATATTTCCTTCTTGAGCTCTGCCAGTTTCTACTTTAGGAATTTGGATGCTATACCATTTGGGGAATACATGTTGAGCACTGTTATTTCCTCATTGTCTATACTGCCTTTTATCAGGATGTAATTACCTTCCCTGCCTCTTTTAACCAAATCTATTTTTACTTTGGCTCTGTCAGAGATCATGATCGCCACTCCTGCCTTCTTTTTCTCAATTGAAGTCCAAAAAATTGTGCTCCAGCTCTTCACCTTAAACCTGTGTATGTCCACCCACCTCATGTGTGTTTCTTGTAGACAACATGGTAGGATTTTGGTGTCTAATCCACTCTGCTATTTGCTTCTGTTTTATGGGAGAGTTCATCCCATTCACATTCAGAGTTGTAATGATCAGTTGTGTATTCCCCAACATTTTGGTATCCTCTCCTAGTTCTCCCTCTTCTTCTTACCCTATTTCCTTTTAAACCAGTGGTTTGTTTAATACCAGTCCCCCTTGTCCCCTCCCCTGATTTACTTCCCTTTCCACCCCCTCCCTTATTATTTCCCTCTTTTTATTTTTTAAGGCCTAATGAATTTCCTCCCTCCTCTCCTCCCCTCCCTTTAAAAAAATTTTTTTTTAAACCCTTAACTTCTGTGTATTGGCTCCTAGGTGGAAGAGTGGTAAGGGTGGGCAATGGGGGTCAAGTGACTTGCCCAGGGTTACACAGCTGGGAAGTGTCTGAGGCCGGATTTGAACCTAGGACCTCCTGTCTCTAGGCCTGACTCTCAATCCACTGAGCTACCCACCTGTCCCCTCCCCTCCCTTTTTTGACCTCCCCACTCCCCTGCTCCCCTTGGTTGATCCCTTCTGACTTTCTCAGTAGGGTTAGATAGAATTCTATATCCCAATGGATATAGCTACTCTTCCCTCTCAGGGTTAATTCCACTGAGAGTAAGGTTTAAATATTACCTCTTAATGCTCTCTTCCTCTCCTTTTTATAATAGTATCAATCCCCTCCCCTTCCCATGTTTTTTTTTTTTGTGTGTTGTATAGCATATCCTATTTTTCTTATTCATTCAAGTTTCTCTTGATGCCATCTACTATTCACCCCTCCTTTTCCTCCCCCATCTCATCTTAGACCATTTAGTGCTCCAACCTCTCCCTATGAATAATTCTACTAATTACTATAATAGTGAATACAGTTTTTGAAAATTACACATAACATTTCTCCATATAGGAATACAAATAATTTGATCTTATTTACCTTCCCTTTCCAAGTATTCTCCAGGCTAAATGTTCCCATCCCTTCAAATGTTGGGACAAAGATTGGGAAAGATTTCATTTCTTTGTAACCAGAACCTTATGAATTGTAGTCACGATCCACCTTGTCCACTAGAGGGCTCTTGTGCCCCCCAATGGAGCCCAGGAGTGTTTGTGTTCCTAAAACTCTTAAGGATAAGACGAAAATCAGGACTGGCCCACTGTGTTTTTATGCTCTGGGGGAAGGCTTTGTGTGAGGGGACAGGCCTTTCCTTCACCTTTGGGGTTCACCCTGGCACATAGGAAATGCTGTATAAATTCTTATTCCCTTCCCTTTCCCGCTTCTAATCCAATGAAATCGAAGAAACCTGTAAGGATGGGGGATGGGACAAAAAGAGCCAGAAGAAGGCTGTTGGGGACAGTTGATGACAGTTGAGACCAGAGGGAATTCTGGGAATTCTCCGGAGGAAGGAGGGAAAAGAGGGACTTCGGGTGGAGGACTGAGAGAGGGAAGAGGGGAATATCTCAGCTCGAATCCACTTCTGAGGGCTTCCTGAGGATCTTTCTTTGGACATTGAAACCCCCATTCCCTGGTCAAAGGCATCCCTTCACTTCTCATCCAACAAGGTTGTGTAATAGGGGAAGGAGCCCAAGAGATCACTCCCAAAATGGAGTCCCAAAACACTTAGCTGACTCGATGATTAAAGTCTTGCTGGACATTGAAATTCTTCTTTCTGAATTATTTACAAACCTAAAATAAGCGGGTTAGACGTAATTGCCTCTAAGGCCCCTCCCAGCCGGAGCACATGCTTCCCCACCCTGGGGTCCCCACCCTTATTTCCCTCTCCTCTCTGCACCAACATTTCCTGCTTCCCCCATTCTTAGGTATCAGGCCAAGTTCGGCTGGAATTCTGGCTGTTTTTCTCCTTTTTTAATCAGTTGAGTTTTCGGAGCTGAATGGGCTCTAATCAGAGCTCCACCCCAGCTTCCATGGACACACCCATTTCTAAGCTAGGTTTCGGAGAGGGATGGACTAAAAGATCTCTCAGTGCCTTGGAGACTGTGAGCTCCTGAACCCCCTCCCTATAGCCTCTCCAGCCTCCTCGTAAGCACCCCACCCCCACCCCATGAGGCCTGATCTGATCACTTACTTTCTGCCCTCCGATGACTAGGAATGACCAACCCCGAGGTGATCCAGAACCTGGAGCAAGGTTATCGGATGGTGAGGCCGGACAACTGCCCAGAGGAGCTGTACAAACTGATGATGCTGTGCTGGAAGGAAAGACCCGAGGAGCGACCTACCTTTGACTACCTGAGGAGTGTATTAGAGGACTTCTTCACTGCCACAGAGGGCCAGTACCAGCCCCAGCCATGACCTTCCTACTTTGATCTCTCCCATCCCAGGCCCCGGCCCACCTCCCCAACTTTATACCCTTACCTCCTAAATGGCCCCACTCAGACTGACTGACAAAGGAGCTGGGTCCTTCTCCAGAGTCCTGGAAAGACAGGGGGGCATCCTGCCTAAGGTGACCCTCTCCCCCATCAGGATGGAGGCATGGGGCTTTATCACCTGTGGCAACCTGTTACTTAACCTGCCAGGAGAAGACTTGGAATTGAACTCATCCTTTGTGCGCCCCACCCCCAACATTTTATCTCCCAGGCTGATCTTTCCACCTCAGTCCTCCCCTTGATTTGCCTGGAGGAAAGGAGAAGCCTGGAGTCTGCCTCAGCCTTTTGACTCTTTTGTCTATGTGTCTATCTAGACTGGACTCACTTTCTCAGTCCTCCCGAGATTCAAGACTTTTAGCAGTCTTTTGAGGGTAGGAATTATTCTTCTAAATTTCTGTCTCTCTCTCAGACCCTGCCCTGCACACAGAGGACATCCAATAAATGTTAGCTAAGAATGGTAACTCTCTCTACCCATCACCACTCCTCCACCCCAGGTTAGGCCCACAGCTCTCATCTTTGGGCTGTTGAGGAAAGGAGGTGAAGAAAAGGGTGGCAGGATAGAGGGGAGGATGGGAATAGGATCTTGAGAGCTTCTAGAATTGCATCTCTGCTCCAAGAAACCTATGGCTATGTGGCAAGTTCCTTCTCTGAGTCTTAGTTTTCTTTTCTTTAAAATAAGGATAATCTTTTTTTTTTTTTTTTAAACCCTTACCTTCTGTCTTGGAATCCATACTAAGTATCAGTTCCAAGGCAGAAGGGTAGTAAGAACTAGGCAATAGGGATTAAGTGACTTGCCCAGGGTCACAAAGCTAGGAAATGTCTGAGACCACATTTGAAACTAGGACCTTCTATCTCAAGGTCTGGCTCTAAACTCACTAAGCCACCTAGCTGCCCCTGGAGCAGTAGTTCTGAGCAGTAATGAGTTAAAATTAATTGGATGTCCACACTAAGTTGAGCATCAATCAGTAAGCCCCTGCTAGGAAGCTCAGTTCATAAAACCTTGAGTTAGGAAGACCTGAGTTCAAATATGAACTCGGATACTTATTAGCTATGTGACCTTGAACAAGTCACTTAACTGCTGTTTACCTCAATTTCCTTAAGTATAAACAGGATAATAATAATTCTTACTTCCCAAGGTTATTGCAAGAATCAAATGGGATATTTGTAAAGTGCTTCCAGGTACATAGTAGGGGCTTAATAAATGCTTATTTTTCCCTTTCCCTCCTCAGTCTCCCCTCTTCTACTTTCTGAGTTTAAATTTCTTCATCCACGAAATGGGGATAATATATGCAATCTTAGAAACCTGGAAGGGACCTCAAAAACCATTTAGTCTGAGCACTTCATTTTACAGATGAGGAAACAGTCCTAAGGCAGTTAGAAGAAAGAGATTTGCCTAAGATCACTCCCATTAAGAAAATGACACAATTTATATTTGAACCTAAGTTCTCTGAGGCAGGGCTTTGCTACTGTATCATATATTACAAGACTCAAATAAAATAGTTTTTGTAAAAGCCCTATATGTCAGTTATCATGAATGCTACTATTATCTAGTCCACCCCACTAATTTTTCAGATAGGGAAACCTCAGCTGGAGGAATCTCCAAGGTCAATTAGCTAAGTAATTGGTACAACTGGAATTTGAATGTAGGGTCTCGGTCTGAGTTCATCAGTTGTACATAGTAGGTGCTTAATATTGAATGAAATTAGATCCTCATAGGCTAGTCAATTAACCTTTTATTTTTTAACCCATGTCTTTTGTCTTGAATCAGTATCAGTTCCAAGGTACAAGAGTGGTAAGGGATAGGCAATTAGGGTTAGGGCAACCCAGCTAGGAAGTATCTGAGACTAAATTTGAACTCAGGACTTTTGACTGTAATTTAATAGATGGAATTATCTTACTAGACATTCCTTACATTGATAAAATTTCAGATCTGGGGGAAGGGATAAAAAAGAAAACAAATGCCACTAGAAAGTCATAGAAAAGAGAATCTGAGTATGCATTAAAATACTTATAAACAATATATTTAGGTATAAAGAAACAGGAAACAAAGTAGATGCCTATTTATTGGGGAATGGCTAATTGGTCTTTTTTTACTATTTTATTTTTTCCCAATTACATGTAAAAACAAATTTTAACATTTAAAAAAATTTTTTTGAGTTCTGAATTCTCTCCTTATTTCTATCATCTCTCCTTTCCTTGAGAAGGCAAGCAATTTGATATGTTATACACGTGCAGTAAAAAACAATACATAGGGGGCAGCTGGGTAGCTCAGTAGATTGAGAGTCAGGCCTAGAGACAGGAGGTCCTAGGTTCAAATTCAGCCTCAGACACTTTCCAGCTGTGTGACCCTGGGCAAGTCACTTGACCCCCATTGCCCACCCTTTCCACTCTTCTGCCTAGGAGCCAATACACAGAAGTTAAGGGTTTAAACAAACAAAAAAAAATTTTTTTAAAAGAAGACATATTTCCATATTAGCCATGTTATAAAAGAATTGGTCTTTGAATATAAGAAAATATTCCTGAGTTGTAAAAAACAACCAATAAGATGAATACAGAGAAACATTGAAAGACTTATATGAACTGCTGCAGAGTGATAGGTGAAGCCAAGAAAGACTATTTACACAATTACTATAACAATGTAAACAGAAAGAATAACCACAAAATAATCAAAAGTAAGTGTTGCAAAATTACCAAGAACAATCATGCCTCTAAAAAAAGAGAGATGAAAAGACACCCTGTCCTCTTGTCCAGTTGAAGAGAGGTGGGAAGTCCAGGGTGTTGAATTTGACATTTTCAGAATTTTTTTTCCCAAGTATTGGTTGATTTTGCAGATTCTTCCCTCCCCTTTTCCTCCTTTTTTCTCTTAAAAATATTATTTGCTCTTTCTAGGAGGGGAATGAGGAGGAACCCTAGGAGAAATTTAGATAATATAAAAAATATCAATACAATTTTAATTTAATAAAAAGAAAAAAAGCAGTTTCATAGGTCAAGTAGAAAGGCATTATTCTTTCCATTTTATAGATGAGATGAAGAAAAGTTGGGATCCAAGGAAGGAAAGTATCTTTTCTCTAGTCACAGGATTTCCATCTGGAAAAGGGGTCTTTTAGTACAATTCCATATTACAGAGAAGAAAATTTAGGGTCAGAGATTTTCTAAAGGTCATAAAACTAACAAGCAGTCCACAGAATTCGAACCCTCCATTCACTAACTCAAATTTCTAGCTTCCCTCATCTAAGTGATGAAACCTTCAAATTCACCAAGCTCTCCCCAAGGACCCTTTATAGAAAAGACCCCTGCTAGACTGCTACCCACCCAGCTCCAATGCATAGTGGTACAGTCTGAGGCCTGAAGGCGCCCCCCACCTTCCACAGATGGTACTGCCGGGGGCTCCACTGGCCGGCATCCTTCCCAGTCTCCTAGCCCAGAACCAACTTCCGCTCTAGGAATGCTGAAATGTGATTGGTTGTCATTTCGGCAAGGCTGGTCAGCCATTGGTAGATGAACGGGGAGGGGGCGGGCGGAACGGAGGGGACCGCGCCCCCTCCCTCAGGTTGGACATAGTGCGGCGCCGCGGGCTGGCGCGAGTGCGCGAGACAAGATGGCGCTGACTCAGGGCACGAAGCGAAAAGTCTGTTACTACTACGACGGTGAGTATGGCTGGCCGGGGTTTGGGGGCCTGAGGAGACCACACTGAGGGGAGGGGAGCCCAAGGGGCCAGACTCGGGAGAAGGAAACTCTGAGAGGACGGGAGTAGGGGGAGGGGAGCCTGGGTGACTGTAGGAGAGGACCTACTGGACAGGACGGGGAGGGGGAGGGG
>NC_058132.1:75036698-75081993 GCF_016433145.1 Gracilinanus agilis | reverse complement strand
GAAGGAGCAGAACTTGGGGGGGGGGCAGGACCGCGAGGGAGGGGACTGACCGAAGACAGGAGGGAGGGGATGGGATTGAAGAGAGGACTAGGAGGAGGATCCTGAAAGGAGTGGGGAGGGAAAGACTTGGGTAGGGTGGAGGGCCTGGACTGAGGGGGTGAGGAACTTGATGGGGAGGGAAGCCTGTGTGAGGGACTGAGGGCAAGACTGGGGGAGGGGACTCTGAGGGTAGAGGCCTGGGGGAAGGGAGCCTGAAGGGACCGGAGGAGGAGGCTGGACTTTGGGGGATAGGAGGACTGAGGATTAGACTGGGGGAGGGGATAGAAGAGAGGACTTGGGGGAGGAGACTCGAGAGAATTGGCCTGGGCGGAGGGGATCGGAGGATGGGTCTAGCCTGAATGGGGGTAGGGAAACCTGAAGGAGCAGGACTGAACAGAGGGGTGCTTGAGGAGACAGTTTTACTTCTGTACATTCCTGGTATAGAACTCAGGAAGGTGGGTATATTTTATTTAGTGAAATTCAGCAAGCATTTATTAAGCTTATTTGATGTGCCAGCACAGAAATAGAAATAAAAAATAAATAAAAGTTCCCTCATGGGGGGGGGTAGGGGGAGATGCCATGTATGTAAGTAAATTTAAAAATACAAACTAATGGGATGGGATTAAGCCCGGTACCTAGGAAGGGCTTCTTAGGAGGAAACACTTCTTGATGAACCCTTGAGGAAAACCAAGGAGTGGAGGTGGAAAGGGAAGGCATTTTTAGTCATCGAGGACAACTATGAAAGACAGAGAGAAAAAGAGTGGAGAATCTGTGGTATTAGGTGTTCAGGAAACAAGTTTGGCCAATTCGACTGTAGCAAGAGTGGTGACAGGGTCAACTAAGTTTTGGATCTGTGATTTCACTGGTATAGGGAATCACTTAGTAAGAACACAAAGAATCAATCTGAAAAGAGAGGCTGAAGCCAAGTTTCATAAATGTCAAACAGTACAGTGAATGAATTGATAACTGATTGGTAGGAGGGAAAGAGGAGATGGGATAAGGGGGAGAGAACTAGGGGGAGGAGAAACTAAGGGAGGTCAGTTTGGAAGGAGAGAGTGTTTAGAAGGATGGAGGTACCTTTAATAGAAATAGGGAGATTTAGAGGTTTGCACTAAGGAAAAGGTGAGATGGTGAAGAGTTCTGTTTCGAGTGGGGTGACATCCAGATGGAGATATCTAGCAGGCAGTTGATGATATGGGAGTTAAGTGCTTTAAAAGTAGATAGATGGGGCAGCTGGGTATCTAGGTGTGAGAAATAGAATACTGGGCTTGAACTCAGGAAGATTTGAATTCAAATCTAGTCTCAGATAATAGCTGTGTGACCCTGTACAAGTCATTTATCTCAGTTTGCCTGCGTTTGATCATCTGTAAAATGGGTATAATAACCTACTTCCAGAGGTTTATTCCAAAGATCAAGTGAGAAAATATTTGCAAATCACTTATCACAGTGCCTGATACAGATGCAATATGAGTACTTATTCCCAGTCCCTATTCCTTGAACCTGGGGGTACTGATAAGATTGTGGAAAAGGGACACCAGAACTGACCCTTTGGGGTACATCCCACAAGTAGGAGCAGAAGATGAATGATAATTCTGTCCTTAAGAGAATCAATAGGGTCAGTCAAGTCTGGAGGAAAAACAGAATACCATATAATATACAGCGAATATCATAAAAGCTTACCCCGAGGATTATTCGGGAAGAAAAAGATCAACAGGGACTATTGAGAGTTCAAGAAGTCTGAAAACTGAGTAAAGGCAGTTGGATTGGAAATTAAGAGATCATTGATAAGGAAGCAACTTTAATTAAATATTGGTATTAGAGGTCAGATCCCAAGGAATCATAATTGTAGTTTTAGAGCTGATGGAGATCTTTAAAGGCCATATAATTTAACTTCATTTTACATTTGGGGCCTGGAGTTGTGATTTGTTCAAGGTCACATAGCAGTAGGTGGTTGAGACAAGATTTGAACCCAAGTTGTCTGACTTCAAAGCTAGAGAGAGAGGAGACCTAAGGCAGTATTTGGGGATCAAGTGAAACCATTTTAGGGATGAGGAAATTTGGGCATGTTTTAAGTCTGTGGATAAATAGAAATTAAAAAATGAGGTAGAGAGAGGAGGCACAAGGTTCTGGAGGAGAGTAGAAAATGGTTCATCAATATATGTGTTGTAAAATCCAGAAGAGGAAGTTTAAGATAGATGACTGCAGTAAAGGTTTGAAATCATCTCAAGAGGGCTGGGTAGGTGCCTTATGGAGAAAGTATAAATCTGGAATAGCCATTGTAAAAGTAGTAATAATACCTAACATTTGTAGAGTACTTTCAGGTTTGCAAAACACTTTATATATGTTATCTTATCCTTGGAAACAACCCTGAGGGGCAGGTGCTATTATATCCCCATTTTATAGATGAACTGGAAACTTTTGAGGCTTTCCTCTTAAATAACTTGACTAGGGTCTTACATAGCTAGTAAATATCTGAGGTTGTATCCACATTCAGTGTTCTAGAAATCTATTATGCCATGTAGGTGCCTAAAATAATTAAAGGAGAATTAAAGAAGTAGATGGAGAGAGTAATTCAGGGTTGGGGTTTGAAAAGAGATGGGATGAAAGGGATTCAAAGATAAGAGGCTGAATTGAAAGGTTGAGCTGGTTAACTAGAGTCAAGCTCTTGGAGGGAGGAAAGTGCAAGTCTTAAACTGAGAAGGGTAAGAGTTAGGGGTGCTGGTGAGTTTAGAAAATAGATTTAAGAAGGGTGAGGCACTTGGAGAAAGGAGTGGAGATCTTCTTGAAGGAATTTCAGAATTTGGGGTTTGGGAAGAGGAAAAGATGGGATCAAGTTGATCCACTTGGAAGCTTGAGGTGTTTGAGGGGATTTTGCTTATAAAGTCTGGGCTGGGGTTTTGGGAGTACTGAACTAGATACTGAACTCTAGGAGGGATAATAACCTGGATAGAGTGAATCTGAAAGGAGTGACAGCATTGGGGGAGAGGTTAAGAATGAATGAAATGAATGAAAAGGACTTTTTCTGTGTGTTTGTATTAAGCACATGTGAAGGTCCAGTGAGTGTTGGAGAAGCTTGTCATGGGATCTTCTCTGGAAGCTAGGTTTATACAATCTCAATTCCAGGAGGTCCTGGGTTTAAATCCAATCTCAGATATGTCCTAGCTCTGTGCTCTAGGCAAGTCCCTTAACCCCAGTCATTTAGTTCTTAATGCTCTTCTGCCCTATAACTGATACTTAATATTGATTCTGCAAAGGTTAAATTTAGTGGTTGCACTTAAATTATGTGAAATAACGGGTTGCCGAAGTTATTATAGCTCAAGTTAGAAGTTTATTTACAAAATAGAAAGGAAACAATAAAGTAGAGAAATGTGAGAGAGAGGTTAGAGAAAACACCTATACTTGTCTTCTACCAGGAGGGCTAGTAGTGAGTAATTAGTAATTACTAGGCCACCTCCAAGATGGAAGCTAATCTCTTAGGAAACTAGTCAGCCCTTTTCACTCACCCAACAAAGTAGTCCAGGAGTCAGAATCTAAACTGAAATCACAATCCAAGCCACAGTCTCCAGTGAAGTTCCCTCCAAGATTATCTCCAGGAGACACTAACCACTAGACTCAACTTCACCAGACTGCCCTCAGCCCAAGAATTTCATGGCTTTTATGGTTGTTTCCTGTCCCTGCCCCTTTTCACTGGGGCCAGTCACAGTTTCCAAATTGTCCAGCACTGCCCAGGGGCAGTGTGTGTAGGATTGACTTATTACCTCTAAAGGTGTTAACTCTCCTCTTAGGATTCACATATTTCTGAGTGTGTGAACTCTTAAAAAAATTCAAAAGTTTCTAGCTGTTCAGTTTAAAAATGGATGGAGCTTTCCAAGTATCTTACTGGCTTCTCACCTAGCACTAAGTAGGGTAGGGTGTGAATCACTAAGTGGTTTTGGAGCTCTTCCACCCAGTTCAAGCTTGTGTTGATTCAATCAAAAGATAGAGGAAGGAGAGTTGATCCTGTCCTCACAATCTAGTGAGGTACTAAGTAGTGGTTTTTCAGTTATTATTAACCAAAGTTTTAACTCCAACTAGGCAAAGAGAATAAAGGATTCCCTTTTCACAAGTGTAAACTCAGAATAGACAAAGAGAACCAAGAATATCCTTTCACAATTCTAAGATGGAAGGTAAGGGTTTTTATTTTTTAAAAAGAACATCTTCTGACCCTTAGATCATCTAAGGTCCCCCACCTCTCATTTATAAATATGTAGAAACTCGCCTAGGAAGGTTAGGAGACTCTTCAGTGGCCCCAGGCAGCATTTGAACTTAGGTACAAAGATGGAGGGAATGTGAAAGAGGTGTGATAAAAATGATAGTTTAACTATGGAAAGAGCTCATTGGAAGAGGGGACAGCAGAACTGACAGGAGTGTCGGGGGAAAAGGAAGGAATATTTTCCTTAACTGTCTTTGACTACCTCTTTTGGTTGATCAGTTCAACAGTGCCTGCTTTATGCTAGGAACTGTGCTGAGTGCTAGGGATGAAAATAAGGAAAACATAGGCTCTGCTCTCTAGAAACTTAAAATCAAATGGGGGAAGATCACACACAGACTGAGGGGAACACCAAAGAGGGCCCAGAGGACTATGGGAATGCACCTTGTTCCTCGATGTTGGAACAGGGCAGAGCTACAGATGCAAAGTGGAGTGAGCTGAGAGTCCAGTTTCTGCCCTCCATAAAAGTAGGCTATGGGAGGAGCTTGATACTCCACCCTATAGCCTGAGGGGAGAGGAGACTTAAGGGTGGGGGCATCCTGGCTGGCTTAAGTTAATAGCCTGGCATTGAGTTTTTCCTGAGAGGAGTATCTTTTAGGTGGAGATGATGAAATCTTGTAGGGCTGCAGATGGAAAGTGAATCAAATGTAAAGTATTTTGTAAACTTTAAAGAGATTAAAATGCTAGCATCACCTGCATCCTGTGTGGAGTAGAGAATTTGGACTCCTAAGGGCCAGCGGGGTCCCGCTTTAGGATTTGGTTCATTTGTTTGCTGTCCCCCTAGACAAAGGTTGTCACAGTACTCCTGGTTGATTTACTCATTTTATCACCAGTTAGGGCAGCTCTGCCTTAGCCCTAGCTTTGATTTGATTCCCTCCCATCCAAACAACCAGTCTCTAGAATTCCGAATCTATGATCCCCTCCCCCCTTTGAGTTCCCATGTTGAGGAGTATTCCAGAAGACTTGAGTACCGCTTTTTGATATTTGAGCTCTGTGACTAATAAGTCCTGTTCTTGTGATCTAAGTCTCACAAAAGATCAGCACTCTTTTACTTACTGTTGGATCCATGAAGCCATAACAAAATGAGGCAAGGTCCTAGGTAAACAGACTAGATTTGGGGGCTCTGGGAATTAACAGGTTGTTGCAGGCATTCTTCTGCCTTTATAAAAAGTACTGGGGTAAAGACACAGAATCATAAGCATAGAGGACCATCTATAACAATTAAAGTATCTTATATCTTTGGCTCAAAGTTTGGGTTGCCCTCTGCAGTCATTCAAAAGAATGGATCGCACAGAATTTTTGTTACTTTTCTGCATAATTCATTGTTTTCCATTCCCAGAAGGAAGCCTGGTCCTATGACTCCTAAAATCACAGGTGTTTATTTCAACTTCTTAGCAGTGTAAACTAAGTGCACAGTTCAGCCCAGAACTAGATCATTAAATCAACCCTAATACCTCCTAGGATGAAAGTTTTGTGGGGGGTCCCTGAGAATTTTGGTCACTATTTTAAGATTCTGGTGCAGTCTGGGAGCCTAGGACAAGGATGGTCTCTTCAGGGCCCTGGAACCTGTGTATCCTGATATCCTAAGGTGAGACTACAGTTGACTAGGACACGTCCTAGAAAAGCTTCTTGCAGGACCTTGACCCTTTATAAAAGAATTTTGCTGGCTGTTGTTCCTGGAGGGCTAGATTCTGGATTTTAGTAGCAATAAGAGCTTACTTAGTTTATTGTTTGCTGAAGACTTTCTGGGACGAAAGGACTCCTAATTCTGCAGATAAATCGTTTACAGCTGTAAAATGAGGGGATTTGAACTAAATGGTTTGTCAAATACCTTCTAGCCCAAAATTCTTGGATACTATAAAGCTAGTCCAAACTTTTAGTTGCTAACTCCACAGCAAGAGCTTCTTTAACTCTTCCACTGGAGGAATAATGAATATCTTATCTTTCTGTGGTTGAAATTATGACTCTTTTCTTTCTTAGGGGATGTCGGAAATTACTATTATGGTCAGGGCCACCCAATGAAACCCCATCGAATCCGAATGACTCACAACTTGCTACTAAACTATGGACTCTACCGGAAGATGGAAATATATGTGAGTTTAAGGGATGTTGGTTTATATAAGGCCTAGTTCTCATTGCAAATGGCTTCTGAGGGCAAAGGATCCATATTCCCAGGGGAGTAGATTTCCTTGAGGCCAAAAAAAAAAAAGACATATTTGGAGATAATCTTCATTTGAACTGTTCTGGTTGCTTCTCCTTTGACCCTCTCAGAAACTAGGCAATTAGTGGTTTGAGCACTGGAGTTTCAGTATGGATAGTTTGGGGAAGTGAATTCACATACCTTCTAGGTTTGATCCAACCCTAGCATTATCCTCTCTTAACCTAGTTCAGTCAGGTCAGTCAGGTTCCTAGTCTGGTGCTATGGAAAACCCTCAGCCTGAAGATTGAAATAAATAATCTTCTTAATAAAAACATTTAAATACCCTTAGGTAAAAGTGGTCCCCAAGGGTTTAAAAAGCAATTGACTGGAAGATAAGAGGTAAAGGCCACCTTCTAGAAGGTTAAAAGAAATGAGCAGGGAAGTAACTTTTCTGACAGTTTCTCTCCTTGGCCTGAATTCTAGAACTGATTATATTTTCCTTGCCCAAAAGTTTCACAGTTGGAGCTCATAACTACTTGGGGCAAAATTAACTCAAAATTGTTCCCAGTCTGCTCTGTATCTTAATTGTTCATACCAGCCACCTCCTAGTTTTGGGGGGGTCTGAATAGAATCAACTCCAGCTTCCAAAGTTCTACCAGTATCTTGGCCCACAAGAACCAGAGGAGACCATACCCATTCTGGGGAGGTTGGCAAAGAATTAGTCAAGGTACTAGAGAACCTAGGCCTGGAGAACCTTTTTAGTCCATCAGACTTTTCTCTAAAAGGCAACTGGAAGAGGTAAGGTGGGAGCAGCAGTGAAAGAGCTTTCAGAGAGTGTGGGGAACAGAGGGGCTGACAGTTCAAACTTAAGATAGAGAGTAAACATTTGAGAATGTCAGGGAAGAAGTGGTTGTTTGTTCATCAGAGAATCTGAGACATACAGCAGTTCCTTATGTCCTACTAAATTAAACATAGGCTTTTCAGAATATCATGCCTATGTGGTCCTCCTCATCCTGCCTCTCCAGTCTTTCCTTCACAGCAGTCCCACATGTAGCTTTCTCCTGCAGATGTGTCAGGTTCCATTGCCACCGCCCTCTCCCCCCCCCCACATACCCAAGCTCATTCATCTTAGTCCTGTACTAGTTTCTGGGAGACATATAAAGACTAATAAGATGATTCCTTCTTAAGTTTATAATCTAGTAAAGGGTGAACAGAGTTACCATGCCTATATAACTAAAATCAAATAACAGGGGCCATGTAATTCCCCTTACACATAGTAGGCAAAGACTGGAAGGGGAAAGCAAGGCCAGTGACACCAGTTAAGCCTTTTTGTTTGTTTGTTTGTTTGTTTGTTTGTTTGTTTTGGTCCTTGTAGAGGCCCCACAAAGCCCATGCTGATGAGATGACAAAGTACCACAGCGATGACTACATTAAGTTTTTGCGCTCAATCCGTCCTGATAACATGTCGGAGTATAGCAAACAAATGCAGAGATGTAAGTCAATTTTGAACCCTTTGCCCAAAAAGCTCAGCTGACCCACCTAGCTGATCAGAGGGCAGTATTAGACTCTGCCAAAAAACTGGCCACCAAGAGACTCCCACTCCCACAACTCTTGTCTCTGCTGTGCCTCTTTCCCACCATGTGTTGTTATTTTTCACATTCGTAAATAACAGTTTGTAATTTACCTGTTTTTGCTTTCAGCACCATTTTGGTACAGGGGAAAGGTTCTTTTCCCTTCCCTGCTCTGATCTTGGTCAGGTATTTTTAATCTCTTTAGTCTTCAGTTTCCTCATAATCTCTATTTAAGTTCTCTAGTTGATATTACTGTCATTGGAAATCACGGGTAGCTCCATATCAAAAATAGAATGACTTTAGTCTCAGAAACTATTTCCCACAAGTAGGAACTCTCTTTACATCATTTGCATAGGGAGCAAATTGCCCAAATTTGAGCAGATACCTCCTTTGTGGACTTCTTATAAGTTATCCCCTTTATATCTAAAGTCTCTGTATGTGATATATTTGATAACTCACGTTTCTATAAAGATTTAAGGTTTATAAGGCACTCTCCTCACAATAGCCCTGTGATGTAGGTAATGAAGAACATGATTATCCCTGTTTTGTAACCTGAAGTTATTTCCCAGTGGTCACATAGTTCTTTAAATAAGGATCAGAGCAAAGATTTGAATATAGATCTTTACATAACAGACATTGATTAAGTACTTGCTTCTTATAGTGTCCTATACTCTAGAGCAGTGATGGGCAAACTATGACCTGCAGGCCAGATGTGGCCCCCTGAAATGTTCTAACTGGCCTAGAGACATTATTCCTAATCTGATGAATACAATGAAACTTCGAAAGAGTTGCCTTAGAAACAGACTGACAGATGAGCATTTCCTTTCCTTTGGCCCCCTCTTTAAAAAGTTTGTCCATCACTGCTCTAGAAGCTTAACTTGATACACATGAATAAAACAGGGCCTCTGTCTCCATGGAGCTTATGCTCTCCTATAGTGATGGTTCTTGATCTTAAACCAGTAATCACTGCTAAAGCAATGGGAAACCTGTATCCCATATACTTGATTTGGCTTGTGTGACCCTTTCTGTCTCCTGTGTCAGACCTTTTTGCTTGCCTTTCATGGATTTGGGGGAGTAGTGTCTTTAGGAGAGAGGGAAGTAGAGGCAAAATTGTGCCTCTTTTTATTTAATTTTAAATAAAAATCAGTCATCTAAAAAAAAGCATGCTATATCAATGAATCCACAGTTATGATATTTCATTTAATTTCACATTAAGGAGCAGGGGGATATAGCAGAAAGGGCATGTATATAGGAGGCCAAAGACTTTGGTTCAAGTCTTAGTTTTCCACTTCTTGGATATCCATGGGTCAGTCCTCTGAACCTCAGTTTCTTCACCTATAAATAGGGATACTAATATTTTTACTGCTTTCCTAAAAGGGTCGCTATGAGAAAAATACTTACTACACTGAAAAATGTTTAGATATGTAATCTATTTTCTTAACATAGTAGAAGTGTAGGGGAAACAGTTATGTACTTAGAATCAGGAGACTTTCATTCAGATCCCAGCTCTGGTAGTTCACAGACTCTCAGCCTGGGAAAGTATCTGAACCCCAGCTTTGAAAAAGAAGTAATGATACTCTACCTACTGTGCAGTGATGCCAGAGAAAGCATTTGGCAGGACCTTAAAATGCTATAGAAATGTGAATTGTTCATGTTGTTCTGTTCTTAATGTTAATAATTTGTTATTACTTGTGAAGCTCTAGAAAACCTGTTCTATGAAAACTGTGCACAGGTCCTTGACCAGATGGAGGGTCTCGGGCAGAGTGCTACTAATGACGGCATGTAGAGCTAGGAAAGCTGGGAAAGGCCTTTAGGAGCCCTGAAGGATCCTAGGCTCTTTAATTGTCAGGGTATGTTGTCATTGAGAAGAGCTGGGCCCATTATGTTATCCACTAAATTGATGGTAGACACAGAGCAGGAGCTGGAGCAGAAACAGCTTCTGCGTGATCCACCCCAATTGTCTTTGTGTACATACTCCAGCAATTCTTAGTCATTTAGGAAATCCCTGCCGTGTGCTTTGCTCAGCAAGAGAAATAGCCTTACTTTTGACTCCACTGGGCTTATTTCACGGGCATATGCAACTCCAGGAGGTGCTGCTCTCTCTGGTGATATTTTCTCCTTTGAGAATGTTGATGGAGCAGCTGCATGCCTTAAGAAATGGCAGCAGCCTTTCTTTCACTTGCCTCTGTGGCCAGGGATTTAAATTACAGTAGGGCTCCCTTAATTGGAAGTTTTGGCTGCTGCCTTTTCAGTTATCCATGGAGATCAATCTGCCAACTTGCCAGGCTTTCACCTTCTTTACTTTTACTTTTAAACTTTTTTGTGTGTGCAGAGTGGGGTGGGCAGTGGGAGCCCATAGAGCACTGAGCTGAGAGGCAGGAGCAGAGAAAGCACATATATATATGAGGTCAGCCACTTTGGGTTGTGGAATGCATTCCCCCTTGGATACAGCCCCCATTCTATTGCTAGTAAGTAACAAACCACCTTTAGGATAATAAACCACTAGAGTTAGTGTAGGCTTTGCTCTTTCAAGTATTTTCTGTACACTAGTCCTATAACAGTAGTGCACTATAATTATCCTTGTTTTACAGATGAGGTTTAGATAGATCTTTGGAAGTAGAATTTAAACTCCGGTCTGCTTCCAAGTCCTTTCTCAGACTTCTAGTATATTGAGAACTGGATGGCATCAGTAGACCTCTAGAGGTCCTTCGAGATTATCCAAGCCAGGTCCTTATTTGGCAGTTGAAGGAAACCAAGGTAAGAAAAGGGAAGTCTTCTCCAGGGTCACACAGGTAAGGAAAATCTGCATTCGAGCCTAGGACTTGTCTTTTCTACTACTTTATACTAGACAACCGTATCAGTTTGTAAGATGTCAGAGCTACGATGGAAACCAGAGGTCTTCTACTTCTCTCATCTGTCTAGAATAGCCAGTTTAGAACTAACAAAAACAGTCCAGATCTTATGACACTATTCTTCCATTACCCTGCCTTACTTGAGTGTATTTAAGGAATACTAGGGTGGCTTACACTGCCCAGAAATAAGTTCCCCGCTGCCAGATCTCCTGGTTAAAATGCAAATGTATATGCATTTTGTGTAAGTGTGTATAAAACATACTTCCAGAAGGAAAGTAACCTTAAATTTTTATTAACCAGTTCTAATGGGATTTGATGAGGGAATTGTGCCACATTTTATTTTTAATAATTTACTACCATTTTTGTACCTGTGTAGAATGGACTTTAAATACAAATAATTATAAACAAATATTATAGTTAGTGAAAATAAAGATGTAATTTATTCCTCATCCTAGTTACCCCCCTAAAATTTCTGTAGGTCCCAGTTTAAGGATCCCAGGATCCTATTCTACTATCTACATCATGAAACCCTGTATAGATACTGTGTGTGAGTACTTTATTACACCATACAAGTACCCAGTGTACCAATGATAGTGCAAGTGAGGTGCTTTTTCCTTTCTCAGAAAATGTAGGCTATAGTGAGGGAGCACTAACTGGTGGGGTAGGAAATAGATTCCCATTCCCTGCCTTTAATAGGATCTTTGACTTAGGGTTCTACTTTCTACCTGCTTTTCTGTTGCTAAAATTCTATAATGTTATTTTTTTTTTTTAAATGTTGGACTGGAAGGAAAGTCATTTCTTTTACCAGGCATTTGCTTGTTCTCTGAATTCTTCATGCTAGAGACTGAGCAATATATGTTCTTTCAACACTTGAACCTCAACTGGCCAGCCCCCTAAAGCAGGAAGTAGAAAGGAACTGCCTTTGTGTAAATAACCTGGACCGTGAACAACCAAAGTTCTCTAGGGTATAGAGGAAAGCTGCCAGTCTTCTCTGTAGTCCCCTCTGAAATGCTGTCTTTGAATATCTCTAGTAAGGATAATTCCCAAGGATAGTACACGGTCCAGGTCAGTGCATTACTCATCTTTTGAGGTATTTAATACTCATTTAGCCCAAAGCTAGCTGATTACCCTTTTCCATTTCAGGGGGCTAGCTTGATATGCCAAGTGAGTTGTCAGTGACTAGTATGCTTTCTCTCCTCTCCCTTTCTGTTCCATGCATATATGTATTTCTGCACCAATTTTGTGCCATTCTTTACTCAGGTCCAATATTAAATTTTACTCTTAAGGGTTGTTATTTATAAAGCAAGTCAGCATATTGTAGGGAGCATTGGATTTTTAAACAGGAGTCCTGGGTTTCAATCTCACCTCAGACATGAGCTGTTATGACCATGAGCAAGTCACTGAAATATCAGTGCCTCAGTTTCCTCATCTGTAAATTGGGATAATAATACTTGCACTGCCCATGTCATTCTCAGAGTTTATTTAGTACATGTCTAGTAAGTGAGAGAGACTTGAATCCTGTATCTCAAGGTTTCCTTTCTTTTTGGTTATAAACTCAAAAGATTGTGCTTCTGAGGTTGTCCTGTTGCAAAGAAGGCCCAAGACTTGCTCTTCTTCAAAACTATAGAAGTGGGGGATCCAGCCTTAGAACAGAATCTGAGTTTTTCTCAATGGTGGAGAAGGCAAATCTCTTAATGAAAAGTCAAGGGGAATGTTTGGGAGACTAACTTCTTCCCTTACTCTCTTTCCAAGTTAATGTTGGTGAAGACTGCCCAGTGTTTGATGGCTTGTTTGAGTTCTGTCAATTATCCACCGGCGGATCTGTTGGTAAGAAACCTCTGTCCTTTCTTTCAGTGGCTGTGGTAGAACAGAGAGCTGGGGTCTCTACTAAACAAACCGCTGGCCATTTAGATTTTGTGGTAGTACAATGCCTTTATCAGTGTTTGTATTAAAGATAGCCAAAACATTGTTCTGAGTCCTTCCAGGATTCTGTCCAACCCATAATTTTGTCTCTTGATAGTCATGTCTCCCTCAAACATCTTTTGAGCACTGAGGTATGTTTTAGGGAGAGTGATAACTGTTAATAATTGATAATTATTAGAAGTCAAAGGACTTTTTTCTTATGACTTAACAGACTTTCTGTCCATGAATTTACCTATCTGGATTTGATTTTTATTTTGGGCCTTGGCCAATAAGTACAGTGTCTACTTCTTATTTATCATATCCTAAAACTGCACTACAGAGGGGTTGAGGAGGAACTCTTACTGGTTGGGAATTGAATTGTTTGATATAGTTACAGCTTTGGCCATGTTAGGGAGGAGGGGGGAGGCAGAGAAGAGGATATTCTGGGAGCTCCCTACATGACATGCTCTCTTCCCTCCCTGCAGCAAGTGCGGTGAAGCTTAATAAACAACAGACAGATATTGCTGTGAACTGGGCTGGGGGCCTGCACCATGCGAAGAAGTCTGAAGCATCTGGCTTCTGCTACGTCAATGATATTGTGTTGGCCATCCTGGAACTGTTAAAGTACGTTTACCTCACATCCTTGGGGGAGGGGGCACTTTAGTCCAGCCCTCTGCTGTGCACAATTCCTTAGTTTCCTTCTCCTTAGAGTGGTACAGTGACAGGAGAGGCTTTGAGGAGTGTCTCCAACCACTCACCAGAGTGCTATAAGTTTAGAAAGAGGCTCAGGAAGTAACTCAAAAGCACTGTTTGGACTCCAGGTTTGGAAATTGCCAGTGTGGCCTGAATTGGTCCCATAAGAAGATCAGATATTGTCTCATTTTCTTGGCTCATTCTAGCCTCTGGAGACAACCAACTGCTCTTCCTTTCTCTGTCATCCTTACTATTTAACCTTTGCATTTAGAGATCCTTGAGGGAGGCCACCAACCTGGTAAACAGGGACGTATTGCCCTGAACCTCATTCCCCCAAGTGCCCTAGGCCCCCTGACCTGCTTCTGATCCTAGGTACCACCAGAGGGTGCTGTATATTGACATTGACATTCACCATGGCGATGGCGTGGAAGAAGCTTTCTACACCACAGATCGGGTCATGACAGTGTCCTTTCATAAGTATGGAGAGTACTTCCCGGGAACGGGGGACCTACGGGTGAGAGCTCCCTCCTGGCAATAGCCAGCTCTCTTCCGGCTCTAACTCTTGTGCCTCATATTACTAAAAACCACTTCCTTTCTCTTCTACTGTTTCGAGCTGAACACTGAGCCTGGAGCTCCCACTGCCAGCTGTGGCTCTGTTGGGGGGTGCGGGGGTGCCTCAGTCTACCAGCTGGCATAAAGCACATCAGCAAGGCTGGTGTGGAGCTAAGTTGACATTTTTAGATGCCCTGTCTTAGGTTTTGATGGCACTGGCAGTAATATACCATCTGCTTTCCTTACCTTACAGTCCCATATGTATTGAAATGAAGGGGGAAAAGTTACCATTTCCTTAGTCCCCTGGTAGGTGCTGCCTATTGCAACTTCCATCACTGGCAGCACAGCTATTTTCTCTGAACAATATAGGACAATGGGCATCTGGTTCCTAGAGTATAGAACCACCTGAAATTGTAAAGCTATTTAGAAGGTGTCACAAACCCATCTTCTGTCTTTCCTTCCCTCCCTCCCATCAAGTTCATTAGGAAATAATCCTTAGAATGGGAAGTAGGTGTGGTTTAGTAGGATAGCACTGGATTTGGATCTCAACAATGCTACTTTACCACCCTGTACTAATCACTTCTGAGCTGAAGTTTCCTTTTCTATAAAGAATGAGTAGACCTGAATGATTACCTAAGCATCCTTCTAGCTCTAAATCCTCTGAGCCTACAGTGGAGGGGTCATTCTGTTGAGAACACTCTTACAGGTAGGCTCTGGCATCCAATCCAAGAGACAGTGGTCCTGATGACCTTCCCACCAGTAATATGAGGTGGGCTGTTTGATCCGTGTCCCATCCCAGAGTTCTGGCAATTCTCTCTGTGGTGCCTCACATAGAGTATTGGGTATTTGTCCTACCCAAGAACAGGTCTTTTATTGATAGCGATTTCATCTAGAAGTTATAAAAAGGGTTGCTAACGATATTTAGGCAAACGTTTAGAGAGACCATGTTTTGAGAGGCGGTGTAGGTGCTGACTGTTCCATTGTACTGCCTTCTGAACTCTACAGCTCTGGTTTAATCTTGATCTTTCTTTCCAAAGTTCTATTTCTCTTTTTCCTCTTGAGCCCTTGGATTCTTTCTTATATCTTCACCTTATTTTACTTTAATGTCCCTCTAAACCAGGACATTGGAGCTGGCAAAGGCAAATACTATGCTGTTAACTACCCACTTCGAGATGGGATTGATGACGAGTCTTATGAGGCCATCTTCAAACCAGTGAGTGCCATACCCCCCCTACCCATGTAAATCCTTGAGACCAAGATTGGAGGAATAAGAAGGGGGAGACTTCCCACTAGCTCCCAGAGCTCATTTTACCCTGGCAGGGTGGCTAGAAGAAGAGGACTTGGTACATATTAACTTTAGGGGTGGGCTGTTAGGGGAGACTAATGATCAATTAATTAATAGATTATCAACAAGCAACCCCATATGTGTACCCAGTCCAGTTGCCCATGCCTTGAAGGAATAGAAAGATGTACAGTATTGTATTTGAACACTGCCCACAGGGACAGGGACAAGAACAGGACTCCTGACCATATAGTTGGGGAGACAAGGTACATATGGGAAAGAGTAGACTTTGTAGTTGATGAAGGTCCAGTAAGTTGTATAAGATTTAGTACTGAGTACTGTTAAGTACTAGGGTAGTTTATGGGGGTGTAGTTTAGTGGAGAGGCATCCTGGTCTGAAAAGGAGGAGCTGGGGACTTGATACTGAGATTTTGGGTAGGTTTAGCAGAAGGGGAACAGTGTAAAGTCAAGCAAGCGTTTATTTCAGCAAATTCCTTCATTATATTCCTAAGTGCAAAGCATTGTGTTAGTTGCTTCTGGAGATTTAAAGATAAAAGTGATACAGGCCTACTCAAGCATGCAATCTGATGTTTGTAAACTAGCATTTATTAAGCACCTAAAATGCTGGGTGTACAAAGGAGGGCCCCAAACCACTCCATACTCCACTCTCAAGGAGCATGGATGAGACAACATGTAAACCATGTACAAAAATGGGGCAACTGGGTGGCTCAGTGGATTGAGAGCCAGGCCTAGAGACAGGAGGTCTGAGATTCAAATGTGACTTCAGACACTTCCTAGCTGTGTGACCCTGGGCAAGTCACTTAACCCCCATTGCCTACCCCTTACCACTCTTCTGCCTTGGAACCAATACACAGTATTGATTCTAAGACAAAAGGTAAAAGTTTTTTTTAAAAAGTATGAGGTAAATTGGAGATGATCTCAGAGGGAGGGAACTAAGATTAAAGAGGAGTTGTGGAGTTATACCTTCTTACAGAAGGTAAATCTTTTGTTTTGACTCATACTTTGTCTTATTTTGGTTCCAAGGCAGAACAGTAAGAACTAGGCAATACGAAGCTAGGAAGTATCTGGGGCCAGATTTGAACCCAGGAATGTTAGTCCTCCAGGCCTGGCTGGGACAATGAAGGAGGTGAGGAGGGTTCTAAACATGGAGAACAGCCACTGAAAATGCTCGGTCAGGAGGTAGAATGTTTTGTTTGAGGAATAGCCAGGAAACCCACCCTGATGACCACTTCCTATCTAGACTGCAATAGACACTGGGCAGGCAGTTAGGTGTGGCAGTAGATAGAGTGACAGACCTGGCGTCAGGAAGACTAATTCTTCCCGAGTTCGAATCCAGCCTCAGACACAAATTAATTGTATCATGCTGGACAAGTTGCTTTACCCTGTTTGCCTCAGTTTCCTCTTATAAAATGAGCTGGAGAAGGAAATGGCAAGCCACCCTAGTGGTACCTTTGTCAGGAAAATCCTAAAGCACAGATCTGACCATGCCTTCCCCTTCCTTACTACATTTCAATATCTCTTTATTACTTCCAGGTTAATGACATCCTGTTTGGCTTTGAAAGTCCTTCATAACCTGGCCCTTTCCTACCTTTGGTCATCAGGGTGGTTTCAAGGGTCAGAGAAGGGGATGAAGTGGTATTCAAAAGAATTTGAATGTAGAAATACCTTTTAGGATTTAACAGCTGGTGGGATATAAGGGCTTAAAGAGTGAGGAGTTGAGAGTGGCACCTGGGGGGCCAAAAGGTTGATGTAATTCTCTCAAAAAAGTAATAGGAAATTTAGGAAGAGGGAAAAGAAAGTGTTCCGTTTTGGGTATGGGTGGTTAAACGTCTATAGGATATATAGTTTGACATGTCCAGTAGGTAACTGGAGATGTAAGACTGGAGGTCAGGAAAGAGATTAGGATTAAACTGATAAACCTGATAATTATTTGTATGGTGATGATAATTGAATCCATGGGAGCTGATGAGATCATCCAAGAGAGGACCCAAGACACACAGCCTTGGAGAGAACTTTCCTTTAGGTTACTAGTATAAGTTAAGTTTTGCAAGATTTGCAAGAAGCCATGTCTAAGGAATCTTGCAAAACTTAACTTACACTAGGTGTTGTATAGATTGAAGATCCAGGAAATGAGTCAGAAGGAGCAATAGGAGAATAGGAGAGTGGTGTCATGAAAATTTAGAGAGAAGAGAATATGAAGATGAATTATTTGGCCTTAAGATTTTAATAGATTTGGTCTTAGCCAAAAAACTAATTAGTCATTTGAGAGAGAGCAGCTTCAATTGAGTAATGAAGCTGGATATCATGCTAAATTTAAGAAGAGAGAGAGGAAAGGAAGTGGAGACACCATTTTCTAGGAGTTTCTCTGTATATGGGAGGACATTGCTTCTCAGGGATAGATAGATGCATGTTTGCAAGCATCAGGGCAGCATTGACAAAAATGAGAGAGTAAGGGTGACAGGAGCAGTCAGACTGCTAGAAAAGATGGGATGAAATGGGGTCACTTGTTCCTTGAAAAATGTTTGCCTTAACAAGGAGAAGGTCCACTTCTTTATGTAAGACAAGCTTAAGGAGAAGAGAGTGGCAGGAGGCATTCAGTGATAAAAGATGGGGGAGTAGGGAAGAAGAGGGATCTCTTAGTTTTTTCAGTGAAATAGGAAGCAAGGTTCTTGGCTGAGAGGGAAGGTAGGAAGGGGAAGCCATAGGAGGTTTAATAAAAAGTTTGGAAAAGCTGTGAAAAATGGGTTGGTGAATTAAGTTTCAGAGGATTGATTGCCTTATAGCAGTGAGGGTCCTGATGAGATAAGTTTGTAATGTGTCCAGTCAGTAGGACTAATTTTGTTCAGTGGGAAAATAGGAGAAAAGGTAGCAGAAAAATCCAAGGCTGGCCTTTGGCAGGGCAAGGCCTTTGAAAAGATTGAAGATTTATGGTATAGAATAAACCAGTTCACCAGGAGGTCAAGATGGGAAAGAGAGGAGTATCACCTGGGAAAAAATTGCTTCTTGGAGGATTTGAGGGTCATGATGATGATGATGTTGAAGAACAACAGGGTTTGGTGTCACAAAGCAGGAGGAGAGGTGGAAGGAGAGTAGATTTTGATCAGATAAAGGAATTTCAGCATTCATAAACATGGATGTGGAATACTTAAGGGTGCTAGCAAGGAAAAGGGTATGCCTATCTTTGTAGCTGTGGTAGAATGGAAAAGTCAATCATGAAAAATGAGTAAGTTGAGGAATTGGGAAGTTAGCATATTGCTGGAAGTGCCTCCAGTATGAAGAGAGTGGCATTGAACAGCTAGCAAGAATCTTGATTGGTGAAAAATATGGATTGACTGAGTCTCAGAGGAGGGGAGGTTACTAAAAGTCAAAGGGAGATCCTGGAAATGGCATGGAATACTCCAGCCCCCACCATGATCAGAATCAGGGACTACAAGAGTGCAGCTGGTGCTGGAAAGAGTGTCAGAGGTGGTGTGTCATCCAAAAGTAACCAAGTCTCAGTAATTGCAAGAACCTCAAGGGGCTAAGAAAGGAAGAGATACCACTGGAGCAGGAGTTCCGGAGAATATGGTGAAAGGGCTTCATAGCTTCAGAAAGGGCAGTTTGAATTGAAGGAGATGAGAAAAGAGAGAACTATGATAACAAGGAAGAGTGAGATGTGGACCTGAAGAGCAAGTGCTCTGAGAACTTTGAGGGGGGGAGTGTTCATGGTGGGAAGGCATCATTGGATCTTGAGTCAGCCATTGAAGGAAAGTATGTAAATAGACAAGGGAGAGGAAATTTAAGCATGGAGTATATAAACACAAGAGATGGAAGAAGGCAGGACAGCATCAAAATATAGAGTTTCTACTTTGGCTAGAATACAGAATTCATGAAGAGAAGTTAGGTGAGAATGTTGGAAAGGCGGAGTGTAAACAAGATGTTTGTGGGGGGAGTTGGTGTGGAAAAAACAGTTGAAATGGAAGGTGACTGATCTAGCCTGGGGAAGAATGGGAGAGCTAAGCAGCCCTGCCTGCCTTGGATTTTCTGCTTCCTCCCCAACATGATTTGGTGAAAAAATAACATTTCATTTTGGAGTCAGAGCACCTGAATTTGAAACTTAAGAATTCTTCTTAGTACTGATAAATCTGGCCAGGCCATCTAACCTCCATGTGTCTTTCTCCTCTACCACTGATTGAGAGGGTTGACCTAGATGATCTCTCTGTAGTGTCTTTCAGCTCTAAAATCTGACCACAGTATGGTTATCATACAACCCCATCTCAGCATGGTGGTGAACCGGGCATGTCTTTTCAGGTTATGTCCAAGGTAATGGAGACTTTTCAGCCCAGTGCAGTGGTCTTGCAGTGTGGTTCTGATTCTCTGTCTGGAGACCGCTTAGGTTGTTTCAACCTGACCATCAAAGGTGAGAAAATGGTAGATTTCAATTCGGAGTTCCAATACTTATGTCAGATCTGTTCCCCGTGCTTGGAATGTACTCCTTCACCTTGGCTTCTGTGGATTCTCCTAGTTTCTTTCAAAAGTTCTTTACAGAATATAAACTCCCTTAGAGCAATCCCATTTTTTGTGTGTGTTAATATCTCTGACACCTAGCACCTATAGTAGATATTTGATAAATGTTCATTGATTAAAAACCCCTCTCTTTCCTCTACCCAGGCCATGCCAAGTGTGTGGAGTTTGTCAAGAGCTTCAATCTCCCCATGCTGATGCTGGGAGGGGGTGGCTACACTATTCGAAATGTAGCCAGGTGCTGGACATATGAGACCGCTGTGGCCTTGGACACAGAGATCCCCAATGGTAAAGTTGAAGTTGGACTGATGAGATGGTACCTCGGGGGATAGATTTGATTCATACTCCCTCTGGAACCAGTTAACTTGGTGGGGGTTGTTACCTATCTGGGACTGTTTCAAGAGGTGTTACATAGCCTTTGACCCTATTCCACTTCATTTGATTGGTGTAGGAAGAGTGCCAGAGCTGGGTTAGAATCCCACCTAGCACACTTAATTACTATATAACCTTGGATGTGGTAGAATGGGAAATGCCCTGCTTTGGGAATCATTTGGGACCTCAGTTACTTATCTTTGTGACTTTGGGAAAGCTACTTAAACTTTATATGGGCCTTGCCTACAAAAAAGAAAAGGGAAGAGGGGGAAGGGTTGAATTGGGTATTTCTAAGTTTTATCTCAGCTCTATGTCCCATAGTAATTCAACTTCTGAGCCCTGTAAGGGGGATAAAGGGGTCTTATGGGTTCAGTATATTAAAAGGTGGTCACCAGAGGATCGAACTATTATCAATTCTCAATTAAGAATAATCTCAAGTCAAAATTGACTTTTATGGAAGTTTATTTACAATTAGGAAGGTCCAAAGGTAGGGAAATTGATAGAAACTCTGGCCTGGACCAGAGGCCAGACCAGGTCAGAATTTAGAGGTCCCAGCAGAGGAGCACAGAGGTTAATTAAACAAGGCTTCTAGCCACAAGGCCTTTTACAATTAGGCCAAAGAGGCCTCCTTGAGGCTAGAGCCTCCAGAAACGCCAAGGGAAGAGAGAGAGTCAGGCTAACTTACCCACGTGACAATTCAAAGGGAAGCAGTCAGAGGTCCCACCAAGACCTCAGCTGACTGAGGACCTTCTCCTTTTAATGGGGTCACTTCCTGTTCCTCCTAATTTGCATGTCCAATTACAATAGATAATTCTCATAGACTGCTTAGAGGGCTGGTCATTGATTCTGATTCGTCCCTCACAAGTGGGTTATGGACCTCCCAGAATTAGAGGTGTTTTCACCTTCGGTGATTAAATCTAAAGACTGGCAGTGTAGACTTAATCTAATTATCACAGCCCCAGATTTCTCATCTGTTTTAAAATGGGGATAATAAATACCAGCACTACTTCTTTCAGGCTTGTGAGGAGAAAATCATTTTTAAACTTTAAAAGCAGCATATACAATTGAACTATCATTTTTTAATCTACTGTCTGTGGGGTACATGTGCCTTACCTTTTGTGGAAGAGAAAAACCTGAGCCTGAAGTGGGAAACTAATAACTACCCTAAATCACATGAGTTAGTGTTAGTATTCTTTGTAAGTAATCTCCCATCACTGATCTCATGACCTATGGTCAGTGGTTCTCAGTTCTTTTTTTCTTTGAACCACCTTTTTCAGCAACCAAAAAAAGGTATTGTGAATCTCTAGGGTGATTTAATGTACAAGTTAAAATATTAATAAGCAATTATTTAATGCTAATGAAGTACATATTAAAGACCTGTTAGCCTGAACCCTTAGACCAGTGGTATCAAACCAACTCAGAAATGAATCCCTATGGGCACATTTTGACTTAGAAAACCATAAATTGACATCTGTGTTGTATTTTTTATTTTATAAAGCACTTCCCAATTATATTTTAATCTGCTTCAGCCATATAGGCTCCATGGTGGACCATTATCTTGAACCACTAAATGATGAGTCAGCCATCTCATAGATTAGCATAAAATACTGACTGGATTTAGGGATTTGTTGATTAGGAATGCTTTTTAACATACATTTTCAAAAGTAAGTGGCTTGATTGACACAAAATAAAAGTCTTTAAAAAAAAAAGTCAGGATTAAAGAGAAATATCTAACATGGCAAACTGAAGGCTGGATTTGGTATCAGCTCAATGAAGATCTCTTAGTTCTGTCTCTGTGTGACCGTGGGTGACTCATTTAACTCTGGGCCATAATTTCTTCATCCATAAAATGAGACTGTTGTTCAGACTGAATCTGGCTCTGAATCTTAGGATCTTCTTTGACTCCTGATTGGTCTCTCTTTGGTCAACTTTGGTGAAAAGCTGGAACATCCTCAGCCTCATGAATTCCTCATTCATACATTGTTCTGGAGAAGGCATATGATTTTCTTCATGGGGACAATGGAGGGAGAATACATGTCTTCTGACTCCTCTCCCTCTCTTTCTCTCTCTCTCCCCAAACCTTTGGACAGAACTTCCCTACAATGATTACTTTGAATACTTTGGACCTGATTTCAAACTTCATATCAGCCCATCTAACATGACAAACCAGAATACCAATGAGTACTTGGAGAAGATCAAGTGAGTGCTTTTTCCCTACAGTTTTACCCTGTTTAATTTTCCTAGAGTGGGGAGAGGTCTTATTTTCCCCACCTCTCCCCTAAATCCCCCTCATCCCCTTGCCTGCTTTTTTGGGCCCCCAGACAGAGGTTATTTGAGAACCTTCGGATGTTGCCACATGCCCCTGGTGTCCAGATGCAGCCCATTCCTGAGGATGGCATGCAGGAGGACAGTGGAGATGAGGATGAGGAAGACCCTGATAAACGCATTTCAAGTAGGTTTCTAACAGAAAAAAGAGATTGGGGTCTGGAATGAATGGAGAAAGGGGGCCTGTTGGCCAATACATAGTGGCATAGTGGAAAGCACATTGGATTGAAAGCAGAAGTTTGAGTCCCAGTCCTATTTATTAGGGTTATCCAAGGGCAAGTCATGGCCTTTCTTTAAGTAAGATCTTCAGTTTTCATTGTATGAGATTTGCAGTAGGTAACTGTTTTACATATTTTTCCACTCACCTGAAATGATGCCTTGTTTGGGACCCAGGAATCTTATCTTACTGTGCAGTTTGTGTAGCTAAAGGTTGAGAATCAGTTTTTCTTACCTAACACCTATACCCCTACCCTGCCCCAGCAGGCAGGAGTCTTTACTCCAGCATGAAGCCCTTCAAGTCAAGGAGAGGAATCAAGATGGGCATTAGATGTTTGTTGGGCTCTCTTGGGCCAGAGGTGCTACATAACTCATTCTTGTGGCTCCTGTTCTTCTTTCTCACCCCCCACCCCTAGTATGTTCCTCAGACAAGAGAATTGCATGTGAAGAGGAGTTTTCAGACTCAGATGAAGAAGGTGAGGGTGGTAGGAAGAATTCAGCTAACTTCAAGAAGGCCAAGAGGGTCAAAATGGAAGAGGAGAAAGATCGAGAGCCAGAGGAGAAAAAAGGTGGGTAGACCCATGGGCAGAACTTAGGAGGGAGGCCTCAAATCCATCAGTGCCCGAAGGCTTCTGCAGGCTGCTCATGCCTCTTGCTTGTTCCCTAAAGTGTCAGGGCCCACAAAAGAACAAGAGCTGATTTGTAATCCAGCCAGGCTGACTCACCTCCCATCAGGCCCCCCAGCCTATTGATGTGACCCATCTCCCCACAGCCAATACATACCACCCAAGCCCTTTCTGCTACCTCACACTTCCCAGGGGGGCCAACTCCTCTCAGCCTCCTGGAAAACTAGTCAAACCTGTTTATCCTTGGGTCCAGTTCCACCAGCACTGGGCAGAAGGCTCTGGAGCCTGGGGGAATACCTGTCCTTTGGGCTCACCCAGCAATGCCCCAGCAGAGAAGTTCTGTCTGGGACATGTGGGAACCCATAACTTCTTCCCTGAATCTGCTCTAGCTTTAATCCTGAGCAGGTGATGATAAGTGGGGTGGGAGGGGACAGTCAGGAAGTAGGGCAGCAGGACAGCCATTTGTCCAGCCATTTGTCATCCCTGAAATCATCTGTTTCAGAAGCAAAAGAGGAAGAGAAGTCAAAAGAAGAGAAACCTGAAGCCAAAGGGTGAGTGAAGAGTTGAGATGGGGGTGGGGTGGGGTAGAGACCCTCCTTTATTCAGCTTTCCATCTCTGACACACAATGAGGGAGCACCATAGTCATAATGGACAAGGTCTTTTGCTAGAACACGAAGTTTCTCTATGCAAATTCAACATTAATAAAGAATTCCGAAAGTTATCCACACACCCCTAAATGACAAAAACCCTTACTCAAAGCAGGCTCCTTACGATGTAGGCAGTGTAGATGATGGTTGAGAAGCTGAGAAGCATCTCTAGATGAGTTCCTGTCTGTAGACAGTGAGTGACTTCCTTTCCTTATATTTAAACCTCCATGCCTGGCAGCAAGTGAACTGTTTCAAGCCTAAGCCAGTAGACTTGGAAATGAGAAAGAAAATTATTAGGAAATGTGGAGGATAAAAATTGAAAAAAAAAAATTTCGTTGATAGCACATTGAACACGTGTAGTGTCTGGCCACCATAGTGAAGGATTCTTCTGAGGATAAAGGAGCAAATGGCAGTGCTTGCATGAAGTCACCATGTCTTTCTAAAGAGTGCTGTTCTAGAGATGGAGAATCTATTAAACAAGATATGAATGTTCCCTTAAGCTTGATGACAGTGTAAGCCAAGGCTTGAAACCTCTTTGCAGATTTAAAGGTAAAGCACCCTGAAGGAACACAGGTATTTACCACAAGCTATAGATGGTTTGGATTTTTAAATGGTGCAAAAGTGTCAGGACAGGTTGCTAATTTGGCTATTAAAGCCAGAGTTCCAGCAAACAGTGATAGATAAAGGGTCCTACTTGCTGGAACAAATCTTTGATGACAAAACCAGCCTATTTTATCAAAAAATGCCATTTCCAACCTACATCTCAGTGGAAGAAAATACTATGCTTGGGGTATAAAGCTTGGAAACATACTCTTCTGTTTGGAGGGAATGTATCTGGCTGGGGCTTCCAAATTAGAACCTGTTCTTGTGTACCACTCAGAATCCCAGAGCATTGAAAGGAATCCTCCAGACAACATTTCCTGTTCATTATTTCACCAACCCCAAGGCATATATAACAACCATCTTTGAACAATGATGGGGTTATGCAATGGTGGGGAGTTTTGTGATGATGGTGGCATTCCTTTCAAGATTCTACTTACTTTCGATAATGCATCCAAAGTTACCTTCTCCATCTGGAAGATTTTAATGAAAATATAAATGTGATCTACCTTCTCCCTAACACTACCTCATTATTACAACCTGTAGATCAGAGAGTGATTGCAAATTTTAAGGTATATTGTTTACGAGCTACATTTGCCCAGGCCATTGCAGCTTCAGGTGCAGGTAAGGGACTTGACATTGAGAGATTTTTGGAAGTCTTATATTTCATGCAATTCTGGAATATTGCTAATGGTGTGGGAAGATGTAATAAAAACATGTTTGAAGTCTGAAGAAAGTGTAGCCACAGTTCTGCATTTTTGAGGTTTTGACAAAAGATGGAACATTTGAAGCCATCAGAAACAAAGATTAAAATTATCACTAGAACTGAAGGAGTTAAATCTCATGGAGAATTGTGGAGTGAGGATCTGATTGAGTTGCTGGCTGCAAAGATGGCAGAAGAGGCAGAAACTTCTGGAACTCAAATTAGCACAAGCATTTCATCATTTGACTGAATTTTTTTCCTCATTGAAAAGATGGCTCCAAATGCTTTCTCTCATCAGATATCAAGGGAAAAGAGCCATTGTCCAAACATCCCTCCATAGCTTCATTTTTAAAAGTTGCCAAACCACCTACCAGTGATAGAGGCAAGATATAGTGGGTGTGGAAAGGGCAACATACTGCACATCTTCTGTGTTAACTTTACTGTACAGTAGCAGTGTGCCTACTTTACCTTTCATAATTCTGTTTATCCTCATGGAATGATATTTGATGTCTGCATTTTAGTACATTTTTATGATTTGCATAAAGGTATAATTTTCATTATGCTAAATGGGGCTGGGTAGGGACAAACTGTTGAATTCCATTAAAAAAAAAAATAAGCCATACAGACAAGTCATACATATATACGCAGCCAGCCAGGCCACCCACCTGCCCACCCATCCTGTGGCCTTAGTACCCAGGAGACCAAGAATGTCTAACTGGTCTTATTTCTTCTCCACAGGGTGAAGGAGGAGACCAAGTCAGCCTGAGTTCTCCAGCTTTCCTTGGGACCTGCAACCCACACCTCCTTCCCATTTCCTTACCCTTACACCCTCAGAGTTTATATTTTCTATATGTCTCTCTATTTATATATAAATATATGAAATAGAACTGGCCCCAGAACACAGGAACCAGGGGGTTTGGCTGCCTGATCCAGTGCCTTTGTTGCCCTGTATACCTGAGCCCCAGGCAGGTAAATCCATTTCTTCTTTCCCTGTATTATTTTAAAGGCGCCCCCCCCCTTGTCTGACTTGCTGGGGGTGGGGTGGGATTTTTTTTTTTAAAGGGCCTGGGAGCATTTTCTGGATGGGCTATTTTAAGATGACATAGGACACATTGCCATGGGTGGCTGGGTAGGGTAGCCTCTCTCACGGCCCCCTTTTCTCTGTGGGCCTTTCTTATTCTTCCAAATCTTCCAAATTTGAAATTCAGTGCAGTTTTTTGTAAGGATGACAGGTAGGTGATATGTCTGTCCAACTGGTTCCTGTGTAGGTTCGGGTACTTAAGCTAGCAGATTGGAATGTGGACCCCATCACCCTGTCCTGAGGTGAAATGTTAGCAGCTGCTTATGGGTGATCTGCCTGGTTCTCATAGTCCCTGGGCATGTGACAAGGATGTGCCTTCTTGTTTGCCAGGGGGCACCTTGTGCTCCTGTACCTCAGCAGACTCTAGGTTAAGGGCATCTGGCTGCCCTTTCATGTGTACCATCAAATATTCCCCATTTATCCCTGGTCAGGGGCCCACCAATATTGACTAGGGTTTGTGTGTGTGAGTGGTCTGGGTGGGATCTATGGTGTGGTTTCCATTTTGAAATTATTTTTGTTTTTTGAAAAAAATCTTTGTAATAAAACGGATATTTTTATTTCTTTGTGAATTGGCTGGCCTTTCTGATGGCAAGGAACTGAGCTAAACTCTCAAAGGGACCACTTAGGCCTGGGACTAACCCTCAATAGCATTGAGCTGAGAGTAGTCCTCAATGCAGAATGCTTTTGAGTATTGAGTCACTAAGATCAGGTGGCACCAGGATGGCACCCTCTTCCAAATACAGTACTCATTAAGTCGTCACAACAGGGCCTGACATTTATTCCTTTTCCAAATGTTACAGTTAAAACCCCAGATGGGAGGTTGGTTTTAGCAGTTAGAAAAAGTCACAAGTTTAGTTTGGCCATTAAAAATTATTTACAAATGAAGAAAAATGAGACAAAACAATAAGTTGCTTCACATTATACAGATCCCCCTCCCCCCAGAACCCTTCAGCTCCCCTACAAAGTCAAAAGGAACACACAGCAGGCGCACAAAGCTGGAGTTTGAAACTGAGCAAGACATTTATAAAAACCCAACCAAGTTAGCTTCCCTTCCAAACCAGCGGGGCTGGCAGGGGCCAGCACAAAATCCTTCCAATGAGCCCAGCCCTCAAGGGCTGAGGGAAGATGGCCAAACACCCCACTTCAGCCTCAGGGACTGAGAAGAGCGACAGCAAACCTATTGGGGAAGAAAGAGAAGGGCTCACCAGTGAAAGGGGTAGGAGCAGGGCCTGGAGCTGGGGCTGGTCTGAGCATCTCACTCCACTAAACTAACAAGGGACTGCGGAGGAGCGAGGGGGAGGGACTGGATAGGGAAGAGGGAATGCTGGAGGGGACGAGAGACAGTCCAGGAGCAGGGGCAGGGGGGGGGGGGCAGCTCTGCCTAGAGATCTGAGCTGAACTCGGGAGGCAGGCCGGGCACCAGGTCGAGTGGCTGACCCAGCGGTGGGGGTGCACAGTCTTTGAACTCGGGAGATGCCCACCTGCCCCTCTCCCGGGGTGGGGTTATGGGGTAGATGGAGGGCTACTCTTTCTGCTCCCCGCCTGGCGTGGGGCTCTGCTCCGGGGCTGGGGTGCCCTCGGCGGCCGCCTGGGGGGCCGGCTCCTCCAACTTTCTGTTGTCTGCCTGGTCCCCCTGGGCCGGGGCTGTTGCGACTTCGGCGCCAGCGGCTGCCTCCTCCGCGGCCTCCTGCAGGGACCCCTGGCTACCCGGAGCCTCAGCCTCGGCGACCCCGTCCTCAGTGGGCGAGGAGCCGGCTGAATCGCCCCCCGCCTCCTTCCGGTTCCGCTTGAAGGACAGGCCGCTCAGCTTAAAGGGCTTCTTGAAGGAGAATTTCTTTTTCTTCTTGGGCGTCTCCTTGGGCGGCCCCTCAGCCTTGGCCTCGCCGCTTGGGCTCTGTGCCGCAGGGCTCGTGGACTCGATGGCGTCGCCGCTGGCCCTGGCAGCGTCGGTGGACTCGGCGGGACCCGGGGGGGTCGCCTCGGCCTCGGCCTCGGCCTTGGGGGGCACGTCTCCATTGCTCTTCACATGGCCGTTCTCCTGCAGACGGGCAGAGCAGAGCACAGGGCAGCTCCGTGAGCCGCCTGCGGGGGGAGCTGCCGGGGCGGCCCCGGACCCAGGCCGCCAGGGGGCGCGCGGGACGGCTGGGGCTGCACTGGGGCCCGAGAACGGGTGGGCCGAGCAGCCTACCCAGCCCGCTCAGCCCTCCGCGCATCCCTTCGGGCATCTCCCCCAGCCTGCCCGCTGGATCGCCCGCCCGGCCGCCCGCTTTTGTCTCGGAACGGAAAACAAGGCCCACAGACCCCGCTACGGCCCCAGCTCTCCGCCCCACCACCCCCAGGTTTTTCCCCCAAGACATCCCCCGCCCCGCCCTCCTCCACCTCCTCCTCCGCGCCCCCCCCGGCTCCCCAGCCAGCCCGAGCGCCCGCCCGAGGCTCCCCCTGGGCGGCGCTCCGGGCTCCGCCTTTGTGCTCCGGGCGCCCGAAACAAAGGCTTCTAGAGGGCCGGGGACCCTGGGCCGAGGGTCGGCCGGCCGCGCCCCCTCCCTCCCGTCCCGGCTGCCTCCCTCCTCGCTCCCTCCGCCCGCCGGGATCAGCCGCGGAGCCAAGAACAAAAGGCGCGGGGGGAGGGGGAGGAGGCGCCGCGTGTCCCGGGCGGGCGGGCGAACGGGCACAAAGCCTGCGGCCCGGAGGAAGGCGAGGAGGACGAAAAGGAGGAGGGGACCCCGGCCCGCGCCACCCCAGTCCCGGCCACCTCCCGCGAGCGCACCCACCTGTCCGTTGGCCTTGGCGGGGGCTACCTCGTCGGCGCTCACGTCGCCCCGGGGCGCTTTCGAGCTCTGGCTACCCATGGTCGGGGGAGGTGGGGGGTGGGTCTGGTGCGCGGGGCGCCCGCGGCTAAGGACGCCCCGTGGGAGGGGGGAAGGGGGAAAGGCTGACTGGGGCGGGGGGACCGGCCCAGGGCGCTGCCCCGACTGGCCCGACGAACTCTGGGCGGGAGGGGGGTGGGGGAGGCGAAGGGGGTAGCCAGATGCGACCCCCAAGCCCAACCACTCCGCTCCGCGCCGGAATGCCGCCCGCCGCCCGCCGCGACGCTTAAATAGCACCGCGAGCCTGGGGGGCGTGGCCGTCCATTTAAATAAGCGCCCAATCAATGGACGGGGGTGGGGCCCGAGGCGCCCCCACCTGCACAACCGGCAGCCCGGGAGTTCTAAGCCCCCCCGCCCCTCCCAGCTCCTCCCACCCCTCCTCGCCCCCCACCAGTCGAAGCCTAGCAAAAGTGGGGGAGGGCTTTGGGTGGGAGAATCACGATCCATGTATAGAGGGGCTAGAATCCTTAGCGATCACTTTAACAAGAGAAGGGGGTCCTGGGCTGGGAGTGGGGGTCCTTAAGGAGTGAAATAGCTTTCGATATACTTTAAGGTGGGCGGGGGTACGAGGGAGTTTAAAAAGAGAGAAGTGACCCGAGGGTCACTACAAGAAGAGGGCATCCTCAGAGAGAGGGGGAGTGTCCTCAGCTTGGGGAGGCCCTTCGATTGTCCTTAGGGAAGGATTAGAGGGGGGAATCCTTTGAAGGAGAGGTGGAGAACCTTTCTGGAAAGGAAGAAATTCCTGGTGGGAATCTCATTTAGGGGAAGAGAAGGAGAGTTTAGGATTCTCTGGGATCTGCTCGGGCCTTGTGTCGTGAGGTGGGGGGGTGGAGGGAAGCTCCCAGTCCAAGTCTGGAATTGCCTAAAGGAGAGCCACCGTATCCTCCCCAAAGAACCCCAAATGGCCCAGGAGGGCACGGGGTTGTCCAGGAACTAGACCGTGTCTGGATTAGCCCATCCTCTGCCTCCTCCAACCTTCCAAGTCCCTTCCTTGGTTCTGCCAGGGCCTGGGTTAACTTCTCAAAGCTGGGGGAGTTGGCCATTGGGCACAAACTGGGAGAGGAAGCACTCCCTACCCCACTCCTAGAGATTAGCCCACCATTTATGTCCACGCACTATTGGCTCAAGTCAGAAATCTTGCGTTTGAGTCCTTCCTCCCTCTGCTGCCAGTTCTGGGGTCGTTGAGCGAGTCTCTTCCTTGTGGGGGGTTCCGTTTCTACTCCTGCACTAGGAGGGCCTCGGTCTGTGACATCTCTGCTGAGACATTCTCTGCCCACTCCCCCCGCCAATTCCTGGCCCAGAGCAGTGGCCAAGGAGATCCCGGTAGAGCTGCATACAACTTCTCACCGCCCCCACCTCAAGGCCAGAGACCAGGAAAGTCCCTACTCCCCAAAGTCCTAATGGTCGTCGTCTTGGAACTCAATACTAGGGGAGTTCGTGGTACCGGAAAAAAGTCTTTCTGTCCTAGATAGGTCATCCCAGGATCCATCCCGGGACCCAAAGGAAGACCTCACCCCCCCCCCCCAAAGATGGAGCCCCCTCACCCCAGGGCTGGGGCTTCTCTTCTGCTCGCTGCTAAATCAGTACAGGTTATGTGGGAAGCAGGTTGAAAAAGAACTGGGGAGCCTCTCCACTTGTGAGCCTGGATCCCCTCAAGTCCAGCCTGATGCTCCCCTCCCCTAGAAGGGGAAGAGAAAGGAGGGAGGCACCCCTATTCTAAGCACTGCCCTACTGAGAGAGAGATTTGCAGGACCCAGGAGTTCTAGTTCCCCCTTCCCCCCCTTGGGAAATGCAGAGCCGGAGAGGGAGGAGGTAGCCCTGGGAGAGTTGCAAGAGAGTGAGCTGGGAGGTGTCAGGGCCAGCCAGTTCTACCCCGTTTCCTCCTCCGGAGTGCCCCGCCCCGCCCCCGCAGGCCGGGGCAAACGCCCGGCAGGGGGGCCGGAGCTCGGGCCTGGGGACATTCTCCCGCACTGCCCCAGGGCTCGGAAAGGATGACTAATGTGTGACAGGTATTGAGACACTTGGGAAACCCCAGGAGGCTGGGGGAGGAGGGAGCCGTCCTAGCTGCCCCCGGGTGGGCAGGGATGGGGTCCAGATCTCCGACACGGGGCTGGACCTGAGACTGTAACCCAGGAAGAGGGCTCGCGTCCTTGCCCCCTATGCCTGGATGCTTCCGGCCCCCGCAGCTCTCGTCCCTCCCTCCCCTGGAAGCTGGAACCGCCACTTAACTAGGGCCGCTGCCCCCGTGGGCAATCTGGAGCCCCTTCCATTTCCCGACGCCCATCCCTGAATCTGGCGCTGCTGCCTCAGTTTCCCCACCTGGCTACAGGAAGGCGGTGGGAGTCACAGGTGCCCCTGAAATGGGGCTGTGAGGAGGGAAGGAAAGAGGGGGCAGTGCCCCTTCCCCCGGGCCTCTTTCTTCCAACCGGAGTGTGTACGGGCGGCCCCAGCTCAGACAATGAGCCCATTGTTCCGGGACTCGGCCCCAGTGTCTGTTTCTGCCCGTGTGTGGATCTCGGAGTCCCCGGGTGTGAGTCTGCCTGACGCGGCTTCGTCTGCGGGTCCTAAAGCCCAGCTTCTGCCGCCCTCGGTCTCTCAAAGGCCCTCTGTGGCTCCCCACTAGTTTCTCAGAGTGACTTAGGAGCGGAAGGTTTCTCGGGCTGCGCCCTGGGTCTAGGGCCAGGAGAGTCAAGCCTCAGCAGCGCCTGGCCCGCCTCCCACTTCACGCCCCCCACCCCCACCCCCAGCAGGCTGGGCACTGTGCCCTGGCCGAGCATCTGCTGCCCTCCCCTCTCGGAGCCCATCTGCCCCGAAATCAGAATGTGAGCCCACCGGGGAGGGGGGCGCGGGGTCTGGCACCTAATGGGCACTTAGCCGCTCCACAGGGCTGATGGGATATTCCTAGAGAAAGAACTTTCAGGTCTCTATCCAGATCAGGATAAAACCCAGGTTCCCGCCCCTCAGGCCGCCCAGTCAATCAAGAAGCACCTACGGAGGGCCCACGGTGGGCCAGCCATGGTGCTGGGGGCTGGGGATAAAGGCAAAAAAGAGCTTTTCCCCTTCCTAACCACACTTCACACCTAAACACCCACCCTCCAAATTGAGATCTGGCTCCAACGTCACCTCCAGGAAGCCTCCCTGGATTTTCTGAGCAAGAATGGAACCTCTCCTGCTGCCCTTGAGCACCCCTGCCTTCATTCCTTCCCACACCTGTGTCCAACTCTCTCCCTCAGGAATGGGGTCATTCCGGGGCTGTCAGGCCCCTGACCCTCCCCACGGCACTCAGCAAGGTAGGGTTGGGTTCCGTTTGTGCTACCCCCCCACCCCACACCCCACTTCGGGGCCCGGAACAAACCCCCCCTCCCCGTCTGGATTGTTCCTATGTTTGTAAAAAGAGATACTGGACTAGGTGCTGCTCTTGGAATTCAGACACCAGCTAGACTGGAGGTATGAAGGTGGACTGACTTCCACTCCTGGGGATCCGTGAGGGGGTGGCTGGGGAGGACCCGTGGGGAGGCTCCTGGGCAGGAAGCTGGGAGCTCTGGGGGGCCATGAAGTTCATCTTTTCCCACGGTGACTTTGGAAGAGAAAGGTGGGCCCTGGGTTCTAGTCTTGCCACCCAGAGGTCACATTCCCAAGGCACGAGCGCCAGTGCCCGCCTGAGGAGGGAGGCTTTCAGTGGCACCTGGAAAGGAAACTGCACCTGAAAAGGTTTCCTTGTACCCTGTCTGCCCTCTGCACGGCTTCTTTCTGTTGTTTTTTTAACCCTCACCTTCAGTCTTAGAATTGATACTAAATATCCCTTCTGGGGCAGAAGGGCAGTAAGGGTAGGCCATTGAGGTTCAGGGTCACACAGTAAGGAAGCATCTTGAAGCCAGATTTGAACCCAGGATCTCCCATCTCTAGGTCTGGCACTCAGTCCACCAAACACCTAGCTTCTGGATGACTTCTGCTGTGACTTTGCAATTCTAAGAGTCTGAATTTGTCATGATGGTCAAGACTTAAGGAATACTTTCAGATTTTCAAAGTACCCTGGATCTTTCCCTAAGAGACTGGTACTACAGGTATTATTGTAACCCATTTTACCTACCAGGAAACTGAGGCCCAGGAGGATTAAAAAACTTGACTTGGATCCAGTCAACAAGCATTTATTAAGTGTCTTCTCTGTACTAAGTGTGAAGGGAGGGGGACACCAAAAAAAAAAAAAAAAAAAAAAAAAAAAAAAAAAAAAAGATGAAAACAGCCTTGCCTTCAAGGAGCTTGAAAATTCCCCCAGATTGCAATCAAACCTTTGACCATAAAGCTCATAAATTGTAAAGTATGAATTTGAACCCAGACTTATTTTTGATTCCAAGTCTAGCACTCTTCCCCCCACACTATGATATGAGCAAGTCTTTAACAAAATCATAAAACTAGATTCCACAATCAATGAGTCAATAAACATTTATTAAGCCCCTGCTGTGTGTCAGGCACTGTGTGCTGGGGTTACTAATCCAATTATAACTGACAACCAGGTATATGACAAAGAAAGGAAAAAAAGCAGAGGGGAATGGTTTCCAAAGGGAATTAACCAGGAAAAGGGTCGGTCTCATAACAGTACTCCAATCTTTAAAATATGGGCAATACAAGGAAATAAATTTGAGATTTTAACTGAAGGCAGTAAAACGACAACAAAAGAGATTTGGTAGTATTGGTTTTGGCACTATAATATATCGAAGGAAGGGCATAACCTTTGCCAAAACAACAAGCTACCACAACAACAACCAGATCTAATAGAAGAGATGAGAACTGTTCATTTGGAAGTTCTGTACCTGAGTCAACCTAAGAACCTGAATGAAAATGAGCAAATCTACAGGAGAACATGGGGGATGATCAAAGGAGGAAAAAACAAAACCAAAAGCGATAGCATTGTTGGAGTATCCTACTGATTCATAGAGTGTATGAAGAATATATGTGTGTATATATATACACATATATATAATATATGCTTTCCTAACAAAGATCACAACGTTCAATTCATCAGGACATCTATTTTATCAGGCTCTGGGCACTGAGACAACAATGATGTAGTGTGGTCTCTGCCCTCAAGGAAATTAGTCAGATAGGGTCCCAGGAACAGCTGTCAAACAACAAATACAAGTTAGAAATGATTAGGTGTTCAGGAGAGGTGAGTAATCACAGGAAGTAATTATAGGAAAGTGACTTCTATTCTGAGTGACTTGGGATGGCTTCATGTTAGAGGTGAGCACCTGAGCAGAATGTTGAAGGGGGAGAAAGTTTTAGAAAGCAAAAATGTTGGAAGGAGTCCATTTGAAGCCTGAGAAGAAATTTGTATGAATGCTCATCTGGGAGAGAGGGAGGGTCAGATAGGATCAAGGCAGAGTTAGTCATCCATTTTGCCAGAATACAAAAGTTAGGTAAAAACAAGATCCTAGAGGGGGCAGCTGGGTGGCTCAGTGGACTGAGAGTCAGGCCCAGAGATAGGAGGTCCTGGGTTCAAACCTGACCTCAGACACTTCCCAGCTGTGTGACCCTGGGCAAGTCACTTGACCCCCATTGCCCACCCTTACCACTCTTCTGCCTTGGAGCCAATACACAGTATTGACTTCAAGACGGAAGGTAAGGGTTTAAAAAAAAAAAAAAAAAAAAACAAGATCCTGGAGTGAATGCCAGGTTAAATTAAGGTTGCATTTGTTCTTTAGTCTTTGAGGAGGGGAGTTACATGGTCAGACTTGAACACTAGGAAGATGACACAGGCATAATATGCAGGATAGTTTAGAGACAATTGGCCCCAGTGGAGTTCAAGTAAGAAATAATGAGAAGGGGTAGCCAGGTGGGCCAGATGTGGGGACTGGAGGTCTAGGGTTCAAATCAGGGCTCAGATACTTCTTAGCCATGTAACCCTGAGCAAGTCATTTAACCCTCGTTGCCTAGCTTTTACTGCTCTTCTGCCTTGGAACCAATACACAGTATGGATTCTAACGCAGAAGGTAAGGGTTTAAAAAAAGAAAGAGAGATAAGGACCTGCAACTAGGGTCATGCCTATGAGAGTGTAAAAAGGCAAGTGATGAGGGGATTTTTTTTTTTCCAGAGAGCTACACAAAGCCTTGCTCAGCTGAAAATGTTGTGCTCAATAAGTTTATGATTCTTTTTGCTGACAAGGTCATCTTTGAGCAGTTAGAGGAAGAGACAAGGGGGAACACCTAATTTTTACTAACAAGGAAGGACCAGTAAGTAATACAGAAATCATGGGGAAATGGGCAGAGAAATTGCCCATGTCATAAATCTTAAGTGTTCATGATTGTGTAGGAAGGGGATGCTGTGTGGGTGTAGTCAGATGAGGGCTCTGAATCCTCTGGGAGGCAGATCAAAAGCATTCAGAGGGAAGACACAACATCCCAGCTACTGCCAAAAGGACACTGGCCAATAGGGAGAGTGCCAGCCCTGGAATGGGGAAGTCCTGGCTACAAATCTGGCCTCAGACACTTCCTAGCTGGGTGACCCTGGGCAAGTCACTTAACTCCCATTGCCCAACCCTTACTGCCCTTCTACCTTGGAATCAATACACGGTCTTGATTTTAAGATGGAAGGTGAGAATTTTTTTTTTAAATGGGTTCATGATTGTGTAGGAAAGGGATGCTGTGTGGGTGTGGTCAGATGAGGTCTCTGGATCAGAAGCATTCACAGGAAAGCCACAGACCATCCCAGCTACTGCCAAGAGAGAGTGATTGGAAAGTTCTCTACAGTGGAATTCCAAGGCTAGACACAGCTTGGAGGAGGATGTCAAAGGGGGCTGAGGAGCTGCAGTGCTAGGAAAAGAGATGGAAGCCGTAGCCAGGGGCCAAGAACAGGTACTGAGCCAGGAAAGGTCAGAAAGAGCTGAGCCTCCTGAAAAACGAGAAGCAGGGCAAAGGAAAAAAAAAAAAAGGTTTGGTCATTTTAAGCTAAGTTTAGAACAAGAAGAACCAAAGAGGGGTCAGTTCGGGGACAAATGGTATCCTTTCAGCAGGGAAGAAAGAACAATTTTTCTCCAAACCCCTTTTTCCTTTTGATTTTCTTGTAGGGTCCTCGACTTAGAGCTCCAATCTGGCTCTACCTCATTGTTTTATGGACTAGAAGAAAGGAAGCCCGAGCTGGGTGGCCCGAGTTTCAGGCTCCAGATCCAGGGGACGGGATCCCAGGTACTGAAAGAATCTGCCAATGTGATTACAGTGGTGGTGACATTTGAGAACTGTGAGCACGCCGAAATGCCACAGGACAAGCTCGCATAGTGATTTTCCACAAAGGGGAAAGGTGGAATCCAAGAGATGATGGAACGTCAGACTTAATGTTGACTCCAGGCCAAATTCCGGAATCAATGATAAAAAAAAAAAAATTCTAAATACCTAAAAAGGAGCCGAAATGGGCTCATCCAAAACGGACCCCATCAGTCTCCCTTGAGCTCCTTTTTTTGACAGGGACAAGTAGACAGTAGACTTGGATGGCAGCAAGACATTTGATAAAAGTCTCTCTTGGCACCCTTGTGGACATGATGGAGAGCTGTGTCCTCGATGTGCAAGGGGCTGGGATGGGTGCTGGGGATACGAAGAGGGAAAAAATGAGGTGGTGCCTGTCTCTAGGAACGTAGAGCTGCCTAGGGAAAGAGATGGCAAGTACCCAGCTGAGAACAGCCCAAGATAGGGAGTGATTGAGGTTGGGGTGGGGGCAAAGGAGAGAGCCAGACAGCATCCTTCATGAAAATTTGAGGAAAAGACCACTGGCAGCTGAGGGAATGATGGAAGGCTTCTTGGAGGAGACAGAAACCAAGCGGAGCTTTGAATTAAAAGAAGGATTTCCCCTAACAGAGATGAGGAAGGAATGTGTTCAAAGCCAGGAAAGGAGCATACATAAATTGCCTGGGATAGGGGGATGTGAGGTCAGCTAGGTGGTGCAGTGGATAGAGTGCCAAGCCTGGAGTCAGGAAGACTCATCTTCAGCTCAAATCCAGCCTCAGATACTTACTAGTTGTGTGACTCTGGGTAAGTCACAACCCAGTTTGCCTCTGTTTCTCATATGTAAAATGAGTCAGACAAGGAATTGGCAAACCAGCCCAGTATCTATGCCAAGAAAACTCCAAATGAGTTCATGAAGACTTGAATATGACTGAAAATAAATGAACTGATGCTGAACTAAATGTATATGTCTTTTTTTTTTTTCTTTTAAGAATTCTGAGGCGGGGAAGGGGAGGCAGCTGGGTAGATCAGTGGATTAAGAGCCAGGCCTAGAGACAGGAGGTCCTAGCTTCAAATCTGACCTCAGATACTTCCTATTTGGGTGACCCTGGGCAAGTCACTTAACTCCATTTGCCTAGCCCTTACCACTCTTCTCCCTTAGAACCAATACACAGTATTGATTCTAAGATGGAAGGTAAGGATTTTAAAAAAAAAAGAAGAAGAATTTTGAGGGGGACAACTGGGTAGCTCAGCGAATTGAGTGCTAGGCCTAGAGACAGGAAGTCCTGGGTTCAAATCTGGCCTCAGACACTTCCTAGCTGGGTGACCCTAGACAAGTTCACTTAACTCCCATCACCCAACCCATCCTGCTCCTCTGCCTTAGAACCAATACATAATATTGATTCAAAGACAAAGGTTAGGTTTAAAAAAAAGAAAGAAAGAAAGAAAGAAAGAAATTTGAGGTTTATAGCTGGAAAACTGAAGCATGGAACAGTTTTGGGTCTATGGGATGAACATATATTAACTATTTGTGTCATATATGAAAGAAATGTGAATTGGGGGTTTCTCAGCTTAAACTAACAGTAGGTCACCACATAAGAAGTCAGGGAATTAGAAAGTAGCAATTGATGAAAAAATTGCTTATAGAAGCAGAGCCATCAGAAGCCAGGGCACAGAACACAGAATATATGTGACATACTGTGACAGAGTTGGGATGAAAGAACCATAATCCAGCTGAGTAGAAGATTGTTCTTTGTTGTTTTTCTCCTCTCTCTCCAGAATCCTCCACTGATTGGAGAATGGAAAGGCTGCCTTAACTCTCTATCCATCTCTAATAATCTATAATTTGAGAGAGGAAGAAACCCCTCAGAGATCTGCCCATAGATATTTAATAACATTTTATTCTCATGCAAAACATACTTCCATATTGGTCCTTGTTGTAAGAGCACACTCATATAAAACCAAAGCCCTAAAATAAAATTGTAAATCCACTGATGCGAAAAGATAGTATGCTTTGATCCGCACCCAACTCTAACAGTTCTTTCTCCAGAGGTGGCTAACATTCCCCTTTATGAGTCTTTCAGGATTGTCCCAGATCTCTGCTTTGCTGAGAGTGAGATCTGCCCAGAGGGAGGGAAATCCCTCTAAGCCAGAGAGCCTACAGGAATAGCTTTGTATATCTCAGGCTCACGGGAACTGTTTAGGACTTTTCTCGGTGATTAGCCAAAGAAGCTGACCTTGGAAACTGTAGATACCAAGCTTAAATCTACTGTTTCCTAAAGGGACTTAAATACTGTGGCACAATATTCCATAAGTAGCAGAGAAGTAGCTTTAACTCAGCAGCTGACACATGGTACATACTGTTCCCTAAAGACACTGTATTAGAGAGCTGGGAGTTGTTTGTGATACATCGATACATTGGTTTCCTCACTCATGTGCCTCTTAGGATGCCTACTCTCCCCCCACAAACCCTGTGTGTCTCGATGGGAGAGTGTGACCCAGGTTTAGGGGTAGACTGTAATGTTATGATTATTATTGTCTTATATTGGATTTAGTAAATGTTTCATGATTCACAGTTAATGGCTTCATTTCAGTGGATTAGTTTAAATGGGAAACACATCAGTGGGGACCCAGGAGCTAGAGTTGTGAGCAATAGCTGAGGAATATCTACTTCTGCACCAGAGTTACCTGGGGCTTGGAGAGTGAGTTGTAGCAGCATGGCTGTCCCTTTCAGGAATTACCCAACCTGCCTCACAGATGCAAGGGAGATAAGCAAATAAGCCCCAGCTCAAAAGAGAGAGAGCCTAGAGAGAGCAGAAAGGAGAGGATGAGTTAGTTAATGCTCTGGGCTAAACAAGCAAGAAATCATTTCCAAGTAGAGATAAACACTAAAAATAGAGAATTGGGAAGGATATCTACTAGGAGGAAGTGCCTGAGTAGAACTCAAAGGAAGCTAGAGAGTCTAAGACAGGGGTCGGCAACCTTTTTGGCCATGAGATCCATAAACGCCACATTTTTTAAAATGTAATTTCGTGAGAGCCATACAGTGCTCACAGTGCCGCTCCTGTAACAGCGCCTGAAAAATAATGGACTTTATGGCTCCTGCAGAAAGAGCCATATCTGGCCCTCAAAAGAGCCAGATATGGCTCGAGACCCATACGCTGCCGACCCCTGGTCTAAGAGAAAGGGGGGAAATGGTCCAAATTCAGATGAAGGATTAATCCAAATGATAGGAAACGTAGAAGAACAACAAAAACTATCCTCCCCTGGAAACAAGGTGGCTTCCCTTTGGCTGGCAATGGATGAACAAATTGTTGAATATAAATGTAATGGAGAATGATTGGCAGGCAGAAGGAATCCAGAGACACTTGGGAAGATTTGTATGAACAGATATGGATGGAAATAAGTAGAACCAAGAGAAGGAATCACAACTATATTATCAAATATAGTCGGTGTATTGGTTTGTTAGCTTAACTTTACAGGGAAAGTGGAGGTGGGAGTGGAAAATGACAGGGATATAAATTTAAAAGTATAAAACATTTTTTAAAGGAAGTGACTAATGAATTGCAGAGGCAGCTAGATGTATTTAGTGATTAAGAGCTCTGAGCCAAGATTCAGGAAGGACTGAGTTCAAATCTGACCTTAGATTCTTCCTAGCTATGTGACCCTGGGCCAATAACTTCACCTCTGATTGCCTGACCAAAGGAGCAGCTGGATCCACTGAAGAAGGAAATGGTAGGGTGCAGCTGGGTAGCTCAGTGGATTAAGAGCCAGGCCTAGAGATGGGAGGTCCTAGATTCAAATCTGGCCTCAGTCACTTCCCAGCTATGTGACCCTGGGCAAGTCACTTGACCCCATTGCATAGCCCTTACTGCTTTTCTGCCTTGAAGCCAATACACAGTATTGATTCTAAGATAGAAGGTAAGAGTTAAAAAAAAAAAAAAAAAAGGAAGGAAATGGCAAACTACTCTGGTATCCTTATCAAGAAAATCTCATGGATAACAATGGTCCATGGAGTCACCAAGAGCCTGGCATTCAAAATTTAATTAATTTTTTAATTAGAACAAGGGCCATCTGAGTAGAGAGGAAAGGACTGATGTCAATTCAATTCAATAAACATTTAAAAAGCACCTACTGTGTGCTGCTCACTGTGCTAAACTTTGGGCATATGAAACAAGGTCAAAGACAATTCCTGCCCTCAAGGAGCTTATAATTTTAAAAGGGGAGACAACATGAAAACATATATACAAACAAGCTAATATCAGGATAAATGGGAAATAATTAACAGAGGAAATTAATTAATAATTAACTTAGATTAAGAAAAATATTAATTAATTAATAATTAACTTAGATTAAGAAAGGCTTCCTGAGGAAGGTGGGATTTTAGCTGGTTCTGTGGAAGTGTCCAGTGGGATGTGGAGGATGAAGGAGTCGGCAGGCCAAAGATTACTCAGGTTCTGAGCCTGGATTACTAAATGGTCTCAATAAAAATGGAACCATTCAGATAGACTGTAAACTCTTTGAGGCAGAATATCATTTTGGTCTTTGTATTTCCAGCATTCAGCACAGCGCCTGACACGTAGTAGGTGTTTCGTAAATACTAACTGATTGGCTGGAAAAGACAGGGTTTGTGGAGGAAGAGGTCAGTGACCATCAGTCATAGGGGTGGAGATATCCGGTACCTCATCTGGGACGCTGGACCGAAGTTTAGAGATCAGGGTTGGATGTAGCAAAGCCACCTCCAACATGGTGGCTACTGAAACCCTACAAGTAAATGAAGTCACCAGGGAGGGAAGAAAATATGGATGTGAGGGGAGTGATGTGGAAAGATGACTGAGCATCTTTTTTTTTTTTTTTTAAACCCTTACCTTCTGTCTTGGAATCAATACTGTGTATTGGCTCCAAGCAGAAGAATGGCAAGGGTAGGCAATGGGGGTCAAGTGACTTGCCCAGGGTCACAAGGCTGGGAAGTGTCTGAGGCCAGATTTGAACTCAAGACCTCCTGTCTCTAGGCCTGGCTCTCAATCCACTAAGCCACCCAGCTGCCCCCATGACTGAGCATCTTGACAAAGATGATTGAACAATGATGTGGCCACTTTTAGAGGTCATTTAGTCTACCAAATGGATTTTGTTATTATTTTTTTCTAATTCAATAAAACAATTGTTTAGTCATTTAATTGGGATGGCATTGAACAAGTGGATTAATTTAAATAGCTTTGTCATTTTAATTATATTGGCTTTGCCCACCCATGTCTAAGGTGGCAGAGTTAGGAAGACTCATATTCCTGAGTTGAAATCAGGCCTCAGACACTTACTAACCAGGTAACCCCCTGGGCAAGTCCCTTAATCCTGTTTGCCTCAGTTTCCTCATCTATAAAATCAATTGGAGAAGAAAATGGCAAACCATCCAGGATCTTTGCCAAGAAATGTCCAGATGGGGTTGTCCAAAAGAGTCAGGCTCAACTGAAACAACTGGGAGACAACAACGTCCTTTTACAGATAAAGAAACTGAGGTTTGGTGACTTGTCTGAAGCAAGTCAGGATTGGGACTCCCAAGTTGTTTTCTACCCCAGAGTCAGGGCTCTTACTGTGGTGCCTCTTCAAGGAGCTCATGGCACTGAAACCAGCTGCTTGAGGACTAGAGAACAATTGGACTCACTGTCTTATTAAGTCATACAAAACGTTGACATATCCACAGTGACACATGGCAGAAATAAGACTTTGGGGTTCTCAACCCAAGATGGGGGAGATTTCTGACTCTGATTTGAGACCTGAAGGGGCAAGAAGAGGATTATGAGCCAATGAAAGAGATGAACAAGGGGCAATGATACAGGTTTCATTATACATATCACACAGGGAAATTGGTCTAGAAAGGAGAGCAGGACCAAAGGACAATTCTGAAAGCTAAAGAGAGTTCCTGAGAGGAGTGTGGAGAAAAGGCCCCCGGGCTGGGCATTTAGGGCCTGGGTGACCTTGGAGAGGATAGTTTCAGTGCAGGGCTAAGGCTGGAAATCTTATCGCTGAGCCCAAGGAGTAAATGGATGGGGAAGAAGTGGAAACAATGACTATAGATGACTTTTCTAGGAGATTAGAAGAGAAAGTGAGGAGAGAAAGAAGTTGGGGACAGCAGAAAGATGGAGAGTCAGAGGAATGAGTTCTGCCACTTGCTACTTGTCTGGCTTTGGGCAAGACCTCAGAGGAGCAATGGCTTCTTCATCTGTAAAATGAGGAGGGTGGCCTAGATGGCCCCGATGGCCTTGGAGTCTCTTTCAAATGGAAATCTATAATCTACAAAATAGGAATAATCGTTTGATGGGACGTGCTGGTGGAGGGAAGGTCCTTTAAGTCAGAGGACGCTTCGTTGTAAGCATTAAGGTCCAATAAATATTCAATCAATCAACAAGTGTTTATCGAATGCCCACCAGGGATGTGTCAGACATTGGAGACAAAATTGAAACAGTCTCTGCCCCCAAAGAGCTTACATTAGAGGGGGGACAACGTGAGAGATGGGGAAATGATTTTTCCCCTTTTATTTATATATTCATTCCTTCATTCCTTCCTTCATTTATTTATTTATCCCTATACATCTTTTTCATTGTCATTGTCATGTTAAAGGTCAGAGCTTCCCAGAAAGGAAAAATGATCTGCCCCCTCCATCTATTTATTTATTTTTTGCACTACAACTTTTTTGGGGGTTACACTAAAGTTCCAGGCTGTCTCCCTCCCTCCCCAGAAAGGAGGAAATGATTGATGGGACAAACTCTTAGAAGACAACAAGGGGCTGGGATCAAGGGTAAAGAATTGCCACCTCGTCCTGTGGCAGGAGCAAAGGAGAGGATGGGCGAAAATCCGGAGAAGACTCGAGGGATGATTCTGCAGGAGAGATGAAGGAACTTTTGATGGGTAGCTTCCATCTTCTTTGCAGGTTAGGTGAGGTCGTCTGCTAAATGGGGGTGGGAACAGCAGCCAGGCTGGAGACTTGAAGAGAGAAGAGTGTAGAGTGAGATCGGAAGTTACTCGGAGATGTAAACATGCTTATCAAATCTGAGGACACCCCAGAGTTGGGAGGAATGGCGCATTTTCCATTTAGGGAGGTGACCTGGTGGTTAGCCAAGAGCCTTGGGCTTTAGTCCCAGCTTTACAACTGATTCACTGAATGACCTTGAGAGAGAGTTCCTCCCTCTCTCTAGGCTTCGGTTTTTCCATCTGTCTAATGGGAATCCCTCCTACTCTGGAAAAGCAAATGAGAGGAGGAACAAGATAGGAGGGTACCAGAGAAGAGAACACTGAATTTGGAAAGAGTGGGCTTGGGTTCAGATTTTTCCTTTGAGAGCTCTAGAAGATTACCTTAATTCAAGCTCTCTCATCTATAAAAAAGGGCTGGATTAGCCGACTTCTCACTCCCTTCTGGCCTGAGGTCCATAATCACAGAAAGTACACATGGCAGGCATGATGGTGATCTACGTTTTTAAAAATCCACACCAGTAGAGAATGGGGGAGACACAGGATGGTGGCTGGGCTTGGAGGTGGAAGGCCCGGATTCAAATCCAGACTCAGTCACTTACTAGCTATGTGATCCTGGGCAAGTAACTCAACTTCTGTTTGCCTGTTTTTTTAACTGTAAAATGGGGACAATAATAACACCTCTCTTACAGGATTGTTGCGAGGAGCTAATGAGATAATATTGGTGAAACACTTGGGACAGTGCCTGGCACATAGTCTTTGATGTGTCATTTCCAACTCTTCATGTTCCCTTTTTGGGGTTTTCTTGGCAAAGATCCTGGAATGGGCTGCCATTTTGTTCTCCAGCTCATTTGTTCTACAGATGAGGAAACAGGATTAAGTGACTTGTTCAGGAACACACAGCTAGAAGTGTCTGAGGATGGATTTGAACCCAGGTTTTCCTGCCTTTAGGAGCAGCACTTTATCCACTGAGCCACCTAGCTGCCCCTGGCTTACAGTAGGTGATTAATAAATGCTTGTTTCCTACCTTCCTCTAAGCCTCAGTTTCCCCTTCTATAAAATGAGGTTACTACTAACTTTAGCCCTTCCTGAAGGGGTTTCAGTTGCAAGGTTCAAATAAGATAATGCACCTAAAGTCACTCTGCAATCCCTGAAATGTTATGTGAATGTTAGTTGTTGTTGCATTGGCAAGTCACCTGAAAAAAACCTGGGGGTTTCAAAGGACCCCAAGCTCTATAAGATGGCTCCCTACAGGCTACTTCACCAGCTGATGTCAAGTGTCAGACTGCTGCTTCTGTCTTGATTAGACATATGTGGAGTGCAGGGCTCCCACTCTTGGATGTCAGGCTTGGCCTCTCTCTTCCCCATCTCCCCCCATCTTCCCATCCCTCTGCTCTCAGACCCTCTCCTTTCCCTGGGGACCAGAGCTTTGGCTTCTTCATCTACAGGTCCTCAGAGTCTCTGCCTTCCCACATTCTTTCAGTTTCTGAAAACACTCCTTCCCCACTAACTTCAGGGTTCAGAGCTTGGGGCTTCTGGGAAGAGGGGTGTGTGTATGTTTGTGATGAAGGAATCAGGATTGTTTCCAACTTTCCAATCCTGATTTTCCCTAGGGAAAGTCCCCCCAAAGGAAAACTGAAAGTGTTTGTTGGGGAGGGCATGGGGGGTGGTAGGGTGATGGCAGAAGGGGAAGAGATTCTTCTGACCACTGGGGCAGTCCCTTCCTCCTAGGCCCTCCTCTCCTAGAGTTCTCTCCTTCTCCTTCTAACATTCTTGACTCCTGGTTACCCCATGGCTCCTATACCTCTTCCCCAGAGCTTCCTCTCTGCTTAGAGATCCTGGGCAGCTTGCTTTATTTCCCTTCCTTCCTTCCTCCCTCC
>NC_058132.1:75024429-75036605 GCF_016433145.1 Gracilinanus agilis | reverse complement strand
TTTCTGCTCTTTGGCCTTAGAACCAATACACTTCAGAGTCACTCCAAAAATATCTTCAGAAACAAACTGCAAATGCTCCCAAAGACTTCCCCATATACCCTAGAAATACTCCTCCAGAGAAATCATCCAGAAGCAACCCTAGAAACAGCCAGCCCCCAGAGATACAACCTAGAGATCCCCTCAGAGATGCCTCCTCCAGTCATGCTCTCTCTCCCCACCCACTTATTGCCAGGTAGGCATAGCACCCTTTCCCCCTCGCCCAAGGATGGAAGATGGCAGTACAATGAAGGAAAGGGTCTACTGATGCTGCAGAGGTCTCAGCCTCCCTTCTTCATGGTACAGATTGGGAAACGAGAGCCTCGGAGAAGGCTCATGTTGGAGCATCACATAGTTAGATCTTGGGACTAGAACTCTGGTCTCCCGAGTTCTGACCTGAGCCGTTCTTTAAGGAGGACAAAACAGGCCTTTTTGAACCTGCTGCGCAAATACCTAATTTGCTACGCCCAAGCCAAAGGGTACATGTGTCTGCTTTTCCTTAAACTGATGGTTTATTGCTCTCTCAGCAGACAACTCAACAGACAACTTGCTCTCCAATAAAACCTGGGGAAGATGCGGAGGCCAACATGGCAGCCTTTCTAACTTCAGCCTTGGGGTGAGGGTTTGTGGGAAGGTAGCTCCGATTACTGCCTAGGAAGAGAACGATGAAACTGCTCTGAACCCCCAAAGCTGTATGGCCTTAGGCAGGACCCTTATCTCTGGGCCTCAGTTTCCTACTTGGTGAAATGAAGAGGTTGGGCCAGTTTCTTCTCTAAGATTCCTCCAGTCTATGATGAGCCATGTCCAACTTTGTATCATTTTGTTTGGAATCACAGAATTGCAAAATTCGAGACCTCCAAGGACAACGAGGCTAACCCAATACCAGGACAGGAACTCCTAAATCCAGATCCTGTCATCCCCCTACTGGTCCTTGACAAGCAGAGGCTGGCTGACCTTACTCACTCCCATCAGGCAGTTTGTTTTCCTTTCCAAAAGCTCTACTGGTTAGACATTTTTTTCCAATATGAAGCAGTTATTTGGAGCAGTAGATAGAACACTTTGGAATTATGAAGACATCTTCCTGAGTTCAAATATAGGCTCTGATACTTCCTGGCTGTGTGGCTTTGGACAAGTCACTTCACCTTGTTAGCCTCAGTTTCTTCATCTGTAAAATGAGCTGGAGAAGGAACGGCCAACCACTCCAGTGTCAGAGCCAAGAAAACTCCAAATGGGGTCACAAAGAGTCAGACAGGACTGAAAAACGACTAAACAACTCATGTGAAGCTTCATCCATTTCCCATCTCCCGTAGGCTTCTTCAGGCTCAGCATCCCCGCTTCCTTCAGCTGATCCCCAGGGGCAGAGACTCCCAAAGTTTTCTGTCCTGTAAACCCCTTTCAACAACACCACCAACATCACAAAAGCGTGTTGTGAACCTCAGGGTAACTTAATACACTACTTATAATAGCCTGCCACTATTTACCATTTAAAGAGCTATTAAATCATTTTTAGCCTAACCCCCTGTACCATTGTTAGGGGAGCTGCTCCTCTGTGGCTTGGGCTCCAGCCCTCTTGTCGTCCTCATCCTCTTTCTCTGGATCCACTCCAGCTCGTCAAGATTCCTCTTCAAATGTGGTACCCGGGACTGGATCTCCCCACCATTTTGGATCGTAATGTTCTTGGTTCTAACATTCTAGACCTCGGTGGACCAGATGTTCTCCATCCAAGGAAGGGGAAGGGTAGATTAGGGTAATAGGCAGGTGAGGACCCTGCCCCTAGGGAATTCTGGTCCCCACATTTGTCACTCCCCCACCAGGAATCCTGGATCCTCTAGTTTTCCAAGTGTTCTATCTTCATCTTCTTGTGAGAGACCCTGAGTGGCCAGACTTGGCATGGGTGGCTGGGGATCATTGGCTTAGCCAAAGCCCAGGAAGAGCAAGCTTTTCTGGGGTGCTGTAGAGAAGACTCGGAAACTCTGAGCGCAGGTTGGTGAATGGAGTAAATATCCCTCTTTCCCAAGGGACCCGGGTGTAGGGGGTGTGTTTGGATTGGGGAGGGACTGGTGGGGATGAAGGAGGGTGACACTGGGATTCCAAGTCAAGGAACCAATGCTGAGAGAAGCAGGAACAGCAATGCTCTCCCTCCAGGGTTTGGGACTTTTGAAAAATCACGTCATCCAATCCCCTTCCATTAGAGATGAGGAAACTGAGGCTTGGGGGTATTCAATTACTTGTCCAAGGTCACTGAGAAGAGTGTCCTACTTTGGCTTTGAGCCCAGGATTCTTTGCCCTTTTCCACAGTGCCAGATTGATCTTCGTGCCCAGACCTGGGTCAGTCTTTCTAAGGACCCCGTCCCAGCCCAGCCTTGTCTGCAGCCCTTCCTGTGGTTGGGGCTTCGAGGAAAGGCTGGATGGGGACAAAGGAGGCTGAACCACGTCCATGAGGATGGGGAGCTGTCCAAGACCGAATTTCATAGATCTCAGGTCACATCACAAGGATCCACACGGGTGCATTATAGGTCTCAGTGAAATTGGACGGGTTGGGAGCCCCGGGGCGGCCAAGGTCTTAGGTATTAGCCCAGAGGCCAGAAAGCTCTCTTGTGTCCCAGAGTCCTCCAGGCCTGTGAGAGCTACTCCTGGAGCCCCGCTCCTCTCCTCAAACTGCCCCTCAAACTGCCAGCAATAGAAAAACTCTCCTCTGGTGAAGGGACTCCTTCCTCCACAAGGACCATCTCTCCTTGCCTCATCCGCTCCAACTGCCCTTTAAATCCCAGCCCCGAAGACGCCTCCTCCCGGACGGCTCGCTAGATGCCCCCTAAGTCAATCAGCCTGTTTCCCTCAGACTTCACAGAGAACTCTGACGCACTTCTCACGTAATATTGGGCTTTAAAGGGCTCTTTTTATTCCTTTCCTCTGCTAGACTGTGAGGTCTGTGAGGGGAAGGACTGCTTCTTTTCTGCCCTCAGCCCAGCACACAGTATAGGCGCCTAACGTTTGCAGAAAGGTTCAATGAATCCCATCCTCCCTAAGCCCCGCCCCTGTCTGTTTTACGATCGGCTCGCCTTGCCGAGCCCCCCACTCTGCTGCTTCCCACCTTAACTCTGCCCCTCTGGTGTCACAGGTACAAGGGTAGCAGGCGTCTCATCCTTTTGCCCAGAAATTCGTGATTGATACACTGCCAGCGGTGCTTCCACCTGCAATGAGGGTTACGTATTTGGGGGAGGGAGCGCCCCCGGCCCTTCCCACCCCTTCTCCTAAAACTTCCTCCCTTCTTCTGCTCCCTCGCAAGCTCCTCCCCCTCTGCCGGCGGCCCTGTTGGCCCCTCGGGCCCCAGCTGCAGGCCCCGCCCCCAGCCCCCTTAGCCCGACACCCCCCAATCCCCCAGCAGCCGGGGCCCCTAGCGGGCCGGGTTGGGCTTACATGAGGTTGGGCCGCGAGGAGAAGCATCGTGGCCAGCGCGCCGAAGGCACATCGCCCAGCCCGGTGGCAGGGGGCAAGAGCAGGAGGCGGCGGCTGGGCCAGCGCCACGAGGCCCCTGGCGGCCAGCGGCGCTGGGGGCTCAGCCAGAAGTCACCCCGGCTGCGGCGGCTGGCGGGCTCAGGAGGAGGGGGCCCTCGGATGCCCCAGAAGCACAGTTCCTGTTCCAGGCGGTGGGGGGGAGTCGGCCGGGGTTTCCTAGCGGGGGGCAGGACGCTGAGAAGTGGAAAGCAGCCCCTTCCCATCATCCCTGTTTCCCACCGCCTTGCCCACTACTACTGCGTTGGACGCCTGCGCCCTGCTTCTTCAATCCCTCCTGAGTCCCTTCCCCAGGTCTCTGTCCCTCACATCTGCAACTCCCCCCCAAATCTGGGCCCTAGCTCCAGCTTTAGACCTTCTCTCCCAAAGTCTCAGTCTCCAAATCAAGGACTCCTCCGATCCTTCACCCCCACTGCCCACCTCAGCCTTTCAGAAGAGTCTCCTTCCCACAAGTGGCTACCCCAAGTTGGGACCCTCCTCCACCCCATCCCCCCATTAGCTCAGGCTCCAAATCAGAAGCCTTTCTCCCGAAGCCCCTCGGATCCATCCAGTGCCCCCATGGCCCCCCAAGTCCTCCCCTCACCGACTCAGCAAATAGTTGACCACAAACTTGGTGGCCTCTGGGAAGCTCATGGTGGCTCTGGCCCCCAATGTCTGCCTGTGGCCTCTCCTGCGTGGCCCCTTTAGTCTTGGGCAGCGGAAGATGATACTCCCCCAGAGGGCTCCTGGGGTGTTTTTAGACCAAAGCGTCAGCGGAATGGGGGAGGGAGCATCCCTGCCCCTTTTCCAGATCTTCCCGCTCCCTCCTGTTCCTGGCAGATAAGCCCCCATTGGGCTCTTCACAAAGATGACCCCATCCCTAGGGAGAGGAGGGGGCAGCTGTTCTGGTCCAGTGATGGCTTGTCCACCATCCCAGGGCAAGTAAGGATAAGGAGAGAGCCAAGGACAAGGGGCAGGGGAACAGAAGAGAGACAGAAAGGAGTCACAAAAAAAAGAATTCCTGGAGGAGGGGACCCAGAGAGGGAGACAAGTGACAGAGAACAATCAGAGCCAGGAGAGAGGCAGGGGGTGGGGGGAGCAAGAAATGGGCCTCTAGTGAGGGATCCTGGGCTAGGCTGGTAACCTCCAAGACAGGACACAGGGAGACCTTGGAAGACTCATGAAACCCCAAAGTAGGAGGGGAGTTGGGTTCTCCCTCTCCCTCCTCACTGGCTGGGACCTCTCTCACCTCCTTGTTTACAGGAACAAGCATATTCCACTCCAAGAGTCCACACAAAACCTACTCCTGAGCCAGAAGGAGGGGTCTAGAGGCTTTGCCTCTGCTCTGGGCTCTGTCTGCCCCACCCTGGGGGGCCTCAGGGGATCTGGGGGAACATGAGGACCCTGACCCCTCCCCAGCAGTAGCAGCTGCCCCATCTCAGTTTCAGATTCAAACTGTCTTTGCTATTTCCCCCCAGTGACTCATTCCGGGGGGAGGGAAGGGGAAACACTTTTGTGCAGCTGTCTGGGGCCCCCTAAACTGGCATCCCCCCAAGACCAGAGAATGTATCCCCCAAACTCCAATCCCTAATACCTTTCCTTCCTCCCCAACTACATTGGTGAGCATAAATGACAGCATCTCTGATGGCAGGATGAAGGGCCAGGAGGGTCTGGCTGTATATCACAACCCCTGTTGGATGGAGTCAACAAGCATTTTCTCAAGTCTTACCTACTATGTGTGCTAGACACTGGAGAGGCTGAGGAAAGGGAAAAATGGAGTCCTTGTCCTAAAGGAGCTCACATCATAGTCTATTGAGAGAGATGACATCAATAACTACAGATGAAATGGAAGGAGGGAAAGCAATGGGGGAGTGGGAGAGGCTTCCTGCTGAAGGTGGGAGCCTTAAAGGATCATGGAAGCCAGGAGGCTCTGGGAATGAGTAGGGAGAACATTTGAGGGATGGGGAACAACCACTAAAGGGGGGCTTTGTGGCTTAGAATAGCAAAGTGGTCAGCATTACTGACCTATTTGTAAAGAATCTAGAGAGGCATCGAATGGAAGAAAATTGGAAAAGGCAGGGTCTATGTTGTGGATCTTTTAATGCCAAACAGAAGATTTTTATATGTGATCCCGGGGATAATGGGCAGCCACTGGGGATCTCTGAATGTGTTTGTGTATTGGGGTGGTGGTGACCTTCGATTTAGAAATCATCTTGGCAGCTGAATGGAAGATGGATCAGAGTGAGAAGAGACCGCAGGCAGGGAGACCCAGAGAGAGGTGATGAGAGTCTGCACCAGGGTGGAGGCTGTGTGAGTGTTGGAAGGAAAAGGGGAGGGAGGAAAGGGAATAAGTAGTAGAGGGCACCTGCTTGAGCCAGGACTGTGCTAAGTGCTTTACAAAAGTCTCAGTTCATAAAAGGGGGCACATGAAGATGTGAAAGCGAGTGAGGACAAGATTTGGCAGCCGTTTGGCTCTATTAGGTGAATGACAGTGAGGGGTCAAGCCAGGTGTGGTGGGCTTGAGTGACTGAGGGATGCTAGTGCCCTGGAAAATTGGAAGGCTTGGGGCACTTAGAATATCCCCACAACCGCTGACCTCGTGAAACTGTTGCGATGAAAACACCTAAAAGCCTTATTTCTGTGTGTACTTCTACTCAAAACTCTTCAGTAATTCCCTGTTGCCAAGTAAGTAAGCTTCATCTCCTTGGCCTGGTATTCAAAACCCTCCACAGACTGGCACCAGAACTTGGCATGGTAGAAAGAAGACTGCATTTGGAAGTCAGGAAGGATCTGGGTTTGAATCCAGCCTCTGATGTTTACTACTATGTGGTCATTTAAATCTCTCTGGGCCTCAGTTTCTTCATTTCTAAAATGGAGGTGATGATACTAATTCTACAATTAACATAATATTGATAACAGTTATTAATATTAATAACAGCTAGCATGCAAATGGCTCTTTAAGGTTTGCAAAGCACTGTATGTAAACTATTTAACCCTCACAATGACAAGGTGACCTACACCTACTGGTGTTCTTGTTACCCCATGTTACAGGTGAGGAAACTGAGACTAAGAGGTTAAGTCATTTGCCTCATTGTCCTGTTTGTTTCTCCTCCTGAAGATAATTTTTTTCCTGTTATTATTCGATTGATGTTCATTTTCTCCCCATCCTGCATCTCCCCTTCTTAAAAAGATTACCCCACCTCCCTCCAATCTAGCTATCAATAAGAAATCCAACAAAACATGCTGATCCTGACTGGAAATGCATGTTATCGATCCCATAAGCTTCCTTGCGTCTGGCTGTTGTGTGGATGCCGAGAGAGAGAGAGAGAGAGAGAGAGAGAGAGAGAGAGAGAGAGAGAGAGAGAGAGAAAGAGAGACAGACAGACAGACAGACACAGACAGACAGAGAGAGACAGAGACACAGAGATAGAGACAGAGAGAAACAGAGACACAGAGATAGAGGCAGAGACACAGAGAGAGACACAGAGAAACACAGAGAGAGAGAACAGCAAATTTCCCTAGGAAGCTCAGAGGGTAGCTTGAGGGACCAGCTTCCTGCCTGCCCTCACCACTGAACTCCAAGTGAGCCAGTTGAGTGATAATGCAGGCAGAGGCTGAAACCCTAGCATTCACTGAATCCTAGAATTAGGTTTAGAGGGATCCTCCAGCAGCAACTTCTTCTTGAGGCACAAGAGCCTCTCTGGCTTCCAAACATGGCAGCATCCAGCCTCTACTCGGAGAGCAATAGATCTAAGCTAGATCTGAATCGACAGTTATGTGCCAGGCACTGTGCTAAATTATTTTAACAATATTATCTCATCTGATACTCATAACTCTTGGAGGTAGGTGCTCTCGTTATCATTCCCATTTTACAGCTGAGGAAATTGAAGCAACTGGAGATTAAGTGATATGCTCAAGATCACAAAGGTAGTTAAGTATCTGAGACTGGATTTGAACTCAAGTTCTCGTGACTCCAGGCTTGGCACTTCAGCCACTGAGCCACCCAGCTGCCTCAAAATTTGGAACCATGATACTACTTACAAGGAAACCTTGTGTACTTTGGGATAGCTTTCCTGGCTGGAAAGTTTTCCTTTATATTAAGTGGAAATCTACTGCTCTGCAACTTCCAACTTCTTTGGTGTTCCAAGCTCTTTTAAGCTGGGGGAGACCTTAGAAGTCATCAGATCTACCCAATCCCATTTTATAGATGAGAAAATTGAGGCTTATAATGATTAAGTGACTTGTTCAAAGTCATACAATGCCAAGAAGTAGGATTTGAATTTGATTCTTCCTAATTCCGAGCCCAGCATTGTGTCTGCTCTGCCATGCTATCTCTGCCTTGATAGCAAATAAGTTGTTTTAATATTTGCCCCAAATACTTTAACAGCTACTCAATGATCCAGAACAATTCTGAGGGACTTATGAAAAAGAATGCTACCCACCTTGAGAGAAAGAACTCTGGTTCGGTTTGTAAGGATGGCTCCTTTTGTCCCATCCCCCTTGCACAAATCCCATCCTTACAGGTTCAGAGTGCAGATGGAAGCATATGATTTGTCACTTGTTTATTTGGGTTTATGTTCTGGGGTTTGGGTTCTATAAGATTATTCACTTACAAAAATGAACAAGTCACTTAACCTTCATTGCCTGACCTTTATTGGTCTTCCCCCTTGGAACCAATACACAGGAAATAAAGGTTTAAACAATAATTTTTAATCAAAGCACTTGGCATAAGTACTCTACGTGTGCCTGTTCCCCTCCCCTCATGTAGAATGAGTTGATCTCTTCTACAATGGCCACCTCCACCTGTTTGAAGGTAACAATCAGGCTCCCCCTAAATCTTTCCTAGGGGAAAATTTCCAGCTAAATAGTCATCTTGAGTAAGTCATCTTTCCCAGAGAGAAGGCAAACCCATCCCTGACAGGGAATTTTACTTTTGTCTTGGTATCTCCAGCAGTGACTGTAATCCCTGGCACACGGCAGGGGCAGGATTGGGCATGAAGTGCCCACCTTGACCACGATGGCCCTTCTGGATTTGTTCCAACTGAACGCAGAACTCCAAGTTGGAACCTGTGCTTCTCCTCTTGGTTTTCATTCTTCATCCCAAGCGTCAAAATTGTTTTGAGTCTCCCTTCTGCCATTTGACAAATGCTTTCCGGTGTCCTGTCACCCACAAATCCTTACAGGCTCGCCACCCACGCCATCCTCCTCCGAGTCACAAATAAACCACAAAGAGAATGTGGAACAGAGCCTTAGCCAGGGCTGACTGGGGGAGGCTACCCCAGAGGTCTGGTTTTCTGGTTAGGGCCACTTCATTAATCATCACGTGGAGTTGCTCAGCCACCCGTGCGGCTCATTAGGTTATCAGCTCATCCTCATCTCTCCTCCTTGGCCACAATGACATCATTAGATTATTAGTGCAATGCCGCACTGAAGTCAGAGTCTGTCTATGGAATACATTCCCCTCGTTTACTAGTCCCTTCACTTTATGATGATTTTTATGACTTTGTTTATTTTTTAAGCTCTTACCTTCTGTCTTGGAATCAATACTAAATATTGGTTCCAAGGCAGAGCTGGGTTGCTCAGTGGGTAGAGGGCCAGACTTGGAGATGGGAGGTCCTGGATTCAAATGTGACTTCAGACAGGCCACTTAACCCCCATTGCTTAGCCCTTACTGCATTTCTGCCTTCGAACTGATACTTAGTATTGATTCCAAGACGGAAGGAAAGGGTTTAAAAGAAAAAAAAGAGATGAGTGTGGCATTACTTCTTAGTGAATTCATGCTGGCACTACTTTTCCCCTTAAGCTCTCAGAAAACCAGGATGATGGTGGGAAAGGAGGGGAAAGGATGAATACAGAGGCCAAACATTTTATTGGGCGTTTTGACAAAATAGGTGCTTCTCAGCAATCAAAACCCATCACAAAATACATTCCTGGAGGAAAAAAAAAAGGATGGAATGGAAGGCTATTCCCATCATGGTCCGGTCAGTTTGGTACTGGCACTGACCTTAGCATTTGACCAGAATTTTGTGTCTCCTCCACACCTTTATTTACATCCTTGTAGCCATTGTGTAGACTGTCCTCTTGGTTCTGCTTTTCTTGAGTAAAAGTGACTTTGAAGGGACTTAGTAATTAAATGGTGCCAGGGCCTAGATAGGGACAAAGGTGATTTGGAGGGTGCAAGACCTGGGGGACTGGGAGAACTGGTGGATGCAGGCATTTAGAAAGGGAAGGGGGACCCAGGATGGAGGCTCCAAGAGGAGGATACTACAGGAAGATGTGTCTAAGAGGCAGCTGAGAATGTGGCACTGGAGCTCTGGGTGAGGATCAGAGACAGGAGAGCTCAAACCACACCAAGAGGGAGCCCCCAACCACATCTGACTGGAAAGAGTCAAGAACAGAGGACTGGAGAATGAGCCAGAGGAGCACAGTCATGGTTTAAGAGCATAGAAGATGGGGAAAGAAAGCTTGGCAAGAGAGAAAGAGGTCACAAAAGGGAGGAGAGCCACTCAGGAGAGGTGGGGATAGGAGGGGAACTGGACACTGGGCAGCTGGGAGGAGAGGAGAGGAAATCTGATGGTCAGAGAGGAGAGAGCCAGGATGGTAGCTGGAAGAGGCTGGGAAACTCATATCCTCCTCCCCTTATCACATCCTCCCTGTCTCTCTCCCTTTGTTTCTGGGCTCTGAGAGGAACTAAGCTTGTTTTAAGGCAGATGGGGAAGTGCCCAAGGACAGGAAGATCATTGATAGAGGGTAGGAAGGGAAGAGGGACTGGGGGAGGGGATCAGACCATTTCTGAGGCTGCTGGGAAGGAGGCCAGGGTGGATGGAGGGATGGGGAGAGATCAAGGCAAAGAGGACTAGGTAGGATGGAGCCCTCTCCAGGGTGCCCAGCTTCCTTGACCCAGAAGGAGCCAGCATGCCTGGAGGAGCTTTTTGGAGAGTTCAAGTTCCTTAGGTGCTGGGGGATGCTGAGGAAGTGAGCATTTCTTAGATGATTGCCTTCTGAGTGAGCTTGTCCATCTCTATCCATGAGCAATAGCATTCCTGAAGGCTGTAGAAATGATAATAAATAATGGAGACACCAGGGATGTTATAATAAATCTAAATGATTGTGGGTACACACACTGGGGTTTAGGAGAGACAGGACCAGGATAGGGAGACCAGAACAGCTAAGCTGCTCCTAACTGACAAAGGGACTGTTGACCAACTGCCAGCACTGGGCCAGAGACTTTGAACACCAACAGGCAGGTAAAGGTTTTAACAAGTTTAATTATATTTAACTAAAATAGAGGTGGGAAAGGGATTTCTATACTTAAACTCTAAAAGACAAACCCACAGGGGCAAGGGGAGGATTTCCCTACTCTAATCTAGGGATCTAAGGGGGCAGGGCCCAAGGAACAGTGCAGTTTCTGGGAAGCTGATTTAAGCCTGGTACCAGCCAGACTTGATCAGCACAGCTATGGATCAGAGGGGTGGCTTTGAGAGTTCTCACAGTTTTCCAAAGAAGTTCACAGGATGCCAAAATCCTAGGTGGTCCAAGATACCAAGTAGAGTGAGTGAACTTGAGGTGCTGTCCACCAGGTCTCAAACTCCTCCTCTGCTTGGTTCTGCTCTGTAGGTCTTCTCCTCTTGCTGGAAATCCACCTCCACTCAGGATCCCAAGGAAATCAGGTTGCAGGGTCTGAGATCTCCCAGGGCTGGCAACAGTTTTTGCCCACCACTAATGGAGTCTCTCTCCCAGGGCACAGGCACCTACTTCCTCCTCCTTCATTCCATCATAGAATGCTCCAGCCTTCCTGCTAGGTCAGCCTTAATACTTAATCAATTAACTAATCTTCCTCACAACAAGGCTCAGGAAGATCCACCCGAACATGGAGCCCAGGGGTGGGATTCACGGATGTCCCACAGAAATCTGAAGCTGGAAAATGTGCCTTTTCTGGCTGATCAACTCACCCACTGGGCAGATGCTACTTCTTATCCCCCTCTGTGGCCCTCCCTCCTTTCTAGAAGGAGAAATGGAGGCTTAGGGAGGTAGAAGGCTGAATAGAGAGGAGGAAACAGGGCCAAGAGGAAGGGGAAGTTGAGCCTGAGGCTCCGGATACGATGGCATTTCAGGGAGAGAAGCTCCAAGGTTTCCTCAGACACTGGAAATTCCCCACACTGTGCTTCAAGTGTCATCTCTGAGAATATTGGCTCCCCCCCCCCAGACACACCCCAACCTGTTGGAGGACTTTAACTCAGAAACCTTCGGACTGAAATACTCTGACCCTGAGACCCTCAGATGCCCAGCGCCCCGGAGCCAGGCAACCCAAAGCTGAACCCCCCACTCTGCTCATGCTCCAGTTCTGAGATCTCCTGGGTGCCCCACACTTCCACCGTCCAAGTCTGGAACCCTGGGGGTCCTCTCAGACCCTCCTCTAGCCCTGAAACCTCCACTGGTCAGACTTTGAAACCCTCAGCTTTGAGACGGCCTCCCCCAAACCCTTGCTAGGGCCCCCTGACGCTGAGCCCTGCAGCCTTCTCTTCCGTCCATCTCCTGAGACTCCATAACTGGTCCATGCCCATGTCCTGAGACTCCTCCGATTCTGAGACTGGCTAGTCTACAAATGCAGAGCCCCAGCTCGAAGGGAGAGAGAGAGAGAGAGAGAG
>NC_058132.1:74869264-75019802 GCF_016433145.1 Gracilinanus agilis | reverse complement strand
CGAGGGCGCAGGCTGCATTGTGACCCACGGGGCGGGCGCGCTGACCTCACAGTAGCCGGGGGCCACGGCCCGCCCCGGGCCCGTTCCTCCCCTCGGGGAACCCTCACTGCTCGGACGAGACGGCGGGGGTCGGGCCGCCACTTCGGTCGGGCCGCGGCGGGTCGTGGCGGCAGGGACGGGGTGCCCCGGGGGCGGCCGGCCCGGGACTGTGCACACTGCGGGGGCGCGGAGCGGCCTCTAGGTCGGGCATAGGCGTTCCCACTGCACGGCTCGGCGCGGATGAACTCCGCTCGGCTTCGGGGCCCCGGCTGGACGGCGGCAGCCCGCGATCTTGTCCTTGCAGGCGCCCACCGAGGCTCGGGCTGGCCCAGCCGCAGCTCTCCGCTGGCCGGGCGATGGTGACAATGCGGGCCCGGCCCGAGGGGGCGGGGGAGGGGGGCACTGCCCATTTTGGTAGCCGGGGCAGCACCCCCCCACCCCCGGGTCACTTGTGCCACATCAGTTTACATCATAATCGGGACCCGACCTTAAAAATGTCCGGCCCCCGCCCCCTCCCCCACCCGCGGCTGTGTCCAGACGGAGAATGTTCTAGCGCTGGGGGCGGCTGCGGATGAAGTCCTGGGGGGGAGAGGCGCGGGCCGAAGGCGATGGTGGAGTAGCGCTGCCTCGCAGAGGCAGGATGAGCTGAGGCGGTGACGGGGAAGGAAGGAAGGAGGAGAGACAGCATGGAGGACTTTCTGCTCTCCAATGGATACCAGCTGGGCAAGACCATTGGGGAAGGGACCTATTCAAAAGTGAAGGAAGCATTTTCCAAAAAACATCAAAGAAAAGTGGCAGTTAAAATTATAGACAAGATGGGAGGGCCAGAAGGTGAGAAAAGGCCTTCTCTCCCTCAGCCCCGCGCTGGTCAGAGGACTCCCATTGGAGGGCAGGAGAAGGGTGGGGGTGGGGTCTGCAGTCGGATCCTTCAGCCCGGACCAGAAAGGCAAAGGGGCCTTGAACCGCAGCTTCCTGCCGGGGGAGGAGAAAAGAAGTGCCCAGTGTTGGATGCGGGCAGCATGGGCGGGGCCTGGCTCCCTTTGTACCGCTCTTCTGCCCACGCACACGTTGGCCCCAGGCTCCCGGTTACGGAACACTGTAACTTGCCCTTCCAAAGTGGCAACTCCTCTCAGCCCTTAGTACAGCCCGTTGGGTGTGTGGAGCTCCTGGCCAAGGGGCCCCAGAAGCAGAGGTGCCGGCGCCCAGCTGGCAATAAATGGGAGGGAGGGCGAGGACAGTTTAAGGGAAAAGAACGGGGCTGAGCCTTGCTCCTGAAGCCATGATAAACGATAAACGTGTGTGACCTTGAGTTGAGTCAACTGTCTCCTTTAGTTTCCCGTCGGCAAAATTGGGCTAATGCCACCTCTACATTTGTATAGGGCCTTGCAGGGCCGGTTCTAAAGTGCTTTCCAGGGCCTCGGTCCCTCCTGGCTGATCGTCTTAACAACCTGGTAAGGTAGGAAGTGCAGGGACTCATAAGAGATGGCTCCTGCTTGGACCAGCTGCCCTAGTTTTAACCATGGACAGGGGAAGTAGTTGGCTTGGGCAGAGCTGGGCCTGATGCCCTGCTCTCTGCAACATGCCGTTTAATAGGAAAATTAAGAGCTGCAAAGCTCCCATTTTGCAGATTAAGCAATTTGAGGCACTCCTGCTTGTCCTACCCACTGATGTTAGGAGAGATAACAAAGCCTGAACATGAGAGGGCTTTGGAAAGCATAAAGCGGCAAGAACCAGGGGAAGACTGGCCGTGAAGAGAGTATTTATAAGCAAGCACAGTCCGGAGTGAGGGAGACAGCAAGGTTGCATTTCTGTGTCCTGTGCGTGCCATCATCCCGTCCTCGGCATGCCCTCACTATTCTCTCTCCTTCCCCACAGAATTTATCCAGAGGTTCCTGCCGCGCGAGCTCCAGATCGTCCGCAGCCTGGATCACAAGAACATCATCCAGGTGTACGAGATGCTGGAGTCAGCCGACGGTAAGACCTACTTGGTGATGGAGCTGGCCGAGGGGGGAGATGTCTTTGACTGCGTGCTGCACGGTGGGCCTCTGCCCGAGAGCCGGGCCAAGGCCCTCTTCCGCCAGCTGGTGGAGGCCATCCGCTACTGCCACGGCTGTGGCGTGGCCCACCGCGACCTGAAGTGTGAGAACGCCCTGCTGCAGGGCTACAACCTGAAGCTGACCGACTTCGGCTTTGCCAAGGTACTGCCCAAGACACGGCGGGAGCTGAGCCAGACCTTCTGTGGCAGCACAGCCTACGCTGCCCCGGAGGTGCTGCAGGGCATCCCCCATGACAGCAAGAAGGGCGATGTCTGGAGCATGGGCGTGGTCCTCTATGTCATGCTGTGCGCCAGCCTGCCCTTTGATGACACGGACATCCCCAAGATGCTGTGGCAGCAGCAGAAGGGGGTGTCCTTCCCTGGGCACCTGGGCATCTCGGCTGAATGCCAGGACCTGCTCAAGAGGCTCCTAGAACCAGACATGATCCTCCGGCCTTCAATCGAAGAAGTTAGTTGGCATCCATGGCTAGCAAACACTTGATAAAAGCAATAGCAAGTCCTCCCCAATAAAGCAGGGGAGAAAGAAAACCCAAAGTCTGCTTCTAAAATGGTGATATATATTTTACACTTTACGTTTGCTTATCCTATAAAACCCATCCCCACCCCCCTTTTCTCTTTTCCCTTAAAAGACCTTCGTGGAACCAAGGGCTTCATTCAGATCTCCCATTTATCATGCCCGATGTGATTTTTATACAACAGGTGTTTAACTAAAGTAAATAAAATAGACCCCAGAAGCACACACCTGGGGGAGGAGGAGGAGGAGGAGAAAAGTTACCAGAACTATTGGATCTACGCCGTTGTTGCAACTTCCTTTCCAAATAAAAGCAGAAGCATTGGGAATAATGCAGAAAAGGCCTCTTGACTCCTTATCTCATCGAGGGCCAGGTGCCTGCCTCTTGGGCAGTATGTGTTGAACAGACCCTGGCAGGCCACTCTCCCCTTTGTTGCAGGGTCCCCGGGCCAGGGTCCTAGCTTGCAGCAGCTCCTTTCTCTTAGCCCCCAAACTGAGTGCCAGGGGTGAGAGGGGCTCTGCTCCAACCACTGGCCACTATGGAATGCTGCTCGGGGCTGGGCCCATACCAAAGGTACTGTAGCCCAGGGCAGGCCAGATGCCTCCCCCAACCATGACCTCTAGGGGTGACAAGAACAAAGCCCCAGACGCCTCTGGCTAATGTCGAATGTCTTTAATAGCTGTTAACTGCATGTCTGCAAAAGGTTCAGGACAAAGTTTCTTTGAGGGGTTTTTAAATTACAAAACTAACAGCTGTTAGAATCTTTTTTTTTTTCATTTTCCCAGCTACAAAATGCTCTGGGGAGATGCATTATAATTTAAAATATATAATATTGCACAAACAACCAAAAAGGTTAAACTAAACAGATTACAAAGAGAAAACCCCCACCCTCCCACCCCAGAGAAAGATTCAGCATTTTAATCCCCAACTGGACTTTCTTGATGAATGTGACTGATTGGTCATTCTCCCTCCCCTTTTCCCATGACCTTGGTTGTCAAACACACCAGCTTCTGTATGTGCAATGGGAAGCAGCTTGAGGGTGCCCCTCCCTACCCAGAGAAGGAGGCTAAGAGAGAATGAGGACAGAAGCCACTGTCTCCCCAGAACCATGGGCCCTTAAGGCCAGGGGGGGAATTCACGCTAGCCAAATGATGTCAGGAGGTGAGTGTAGATGAGCATGGGCAGGTGTGCCTACTTGCTCTACAATAGGCCCCAAGGAGGAGCAATGGGGTGTCTTGAGAAGAAACTCATGGCTTACCCAATGAAGGCTGTAAAAGGGTTCTTTGGGGGCTGTGACTGTACCTTCAATCCTGTTTGTGAAGAGGTGTGTTTCTTAGTCCAAGGAAAAGGGCTGCAGAAGGTCCATCCCTCACCCCGCCAAGGAACAAGAGCTTGAAGTGGCTCCCCCGGCTCAGGGAGGTGAGAGCAGAGCAAGAAATGTAAGGAGAGCGTGTCCTCACAGACTGAAAGGCCTGGGAGTAGCTCAGCTCCTTGAGTGTTGGAGAAGCAGGTGCTGTGAAGAGGCACTGGGAGAGAGGGTGCTTTAGAAATACCAGGGATGTGGTGACGGTGGGCAGCGTTTGGTCTCCAATCACTACTAGGAGAGTCCCCACTTAGAAATCTGAAAGACAGAGATCACTTGGGCCTCATGAATAGAGAGAAAAGGCCTGGTGTAAAGGGAGAGGAGTCCCCTAAGATGTGGACATTCCCTACAAACGAACAGCCTTTCTAGGGAACATTCCCCTGAAGACAAGTGAACACGTCCCCTTTCCCCACTGCCCCCTCACTGCCCCAGCCAGTAGAGTCAGACAAAGAAGGCCACCTATGGTAGGGTGGGGAAAGACCTGGGGAAGGGAAAGCAGATGCTCAGGGAAGAGATGGAACCAGACCTAAGGCAGGAAAAGGACTTTCTGAAGTCAGCCCCTCCTTTCTTGGAGCCTTGATCCTGGAAGGGAGACAGGCCGTGGAGGGGATAGCAGGTAAGCAATGAGCTCCACTGGGGCTCTAAAGTGGTCTGTAGATTTAGCTTCCATACACACAAGCAGGCAGAGGACAAGAGGCCACTGCGGGTACTGCCTGGGGACAGTGGATTTACAGCAGAGAAATCTGGGCTCTTCTAAAGTGGTGGTGGTAGTGGTGGTGGGATTCCCCTCCCCCCAAGCCTAGAATTGGCACAGGTCACATGACTGTCTGGCCTCAGAGAGGTCCCTCCTGGAGAGGAGCATGTGTTGGACTCAGAAGATGGAACAGACAGCATCAGGTGGCTGGAGGAATGTCCATGGGGCCATCCAGGACGGGGCTGAGGAGGGAGGTGGGAGCCGTGTGGTGTGGAGGAGTGTCCTCTCCAAGCCCTCCCACCTCATTCCCAGTCTTCCCACTCCACATCTTCCAGCTGCAAATGGGAGTGGGGAACAAAACAAAGAACAGACATTTGTATTTACTTTTTCAATTCAAAGCCAGCCCTAAACTACCCAGTCACCGAAGGAGGGCTGTGTCTGTGTCGTTCTCACTGGCAGCCTGGGAGGCACAGAGCTGCCCTCCTCCCTCGGTCTCCACTGACTTTTCCTGCCCCCTGCTTGAATCCCTCAAGTGCATTTGCCATGCAGTTCCCCCGGAGGGATCACCCTTTGGCTTGTTACTAATCTCCCAGTTCACTTCTCTGGGATGAGAAAGGGAAAGCTCAGTGGCAGGCGCCCTGAATGAAGCGAGAGCGAATGATCCTCCTGGCAAGAGGAGGGGGTTGGCCTCAGGTGAGGGGCTGGCTCCCTGCTGGCCCTTGCCTCTCTAGCTGCCTTCCTAGTGATAGATAAGGAAATGTCTTCTGTTCCTGTAACCCTGGGAGAGTCACTTCTGTGGGCAGGGCAGGGGAGAGGAGGGAAGAGTTGGGTTGGGCCCTCCCTAGCTAGCACAGCCTCACCTCTCCAGATCCATCGGCTTTGGACAATGCCAGCTGCACCTCCTCCTCAGTCATGTCCAGATCAAAGTCCTTCTCCCAGTCTTCACTGATATCAGTACTGGAACCTAGAACCAAACCAAAGGCAAAGAAAAGGCTTAGGGCTAGATCACTTCCTAGAGAAGGTTCAATCATGCTGTAGTGACCCCAGAACACAAATGTCTCCATTTCCCAGAACTGATCCCTTCAGATTGGAGAGTTCCAGGAAGCTGTGAAATCTCAGGGGAGGGATGAATGTACCCTTTGCTCCAATTTAGCAGCCAAGAATGCTCGCTCCCAGCTGTTGTGTCACAACTCCTCCTTCCATCCCTAGAGTAAGGGTTCTGGGTTTTTAAGAGAAAACTAGCATAGTGATTAGTACACTATGTTTGGCGTTAGGAGGACCTGGGTCTGAATCCCACTCAGGTAATAGCTGTGTGACCTTGGGTAAGTCACACAATTTGTCTCAGCCCTTATTTCCTGGTCTGCAAAAGGGGAATGATATTTGTAGTACTTATCTCACAAGGTAGTTGTGAGACTCAAATGAGATAATGGATGCAAAGCCTTTTACGAACTTCAGAGTGCTATATAAATGCCAGTTATCATTATCAATACTAGTCTTTCTGGCCACCTATTAAGGGAAGAAGGGACATCATACAATCTGATTACTGGGGTGTCTGATGAACAACATTTAGACAACGTGATCTCTTAAGCTGCCTTCCAATTCTAAAGACCAGCACCAAACAGATATTGAAGATCATTCACTCTATACTCTCACTCAGTCCTATGCAAGATGCAAGGGGAATCCATGGGATACAAATATGGGGCAAAAAAAGGAACCTTAGAGCCCATTTAGTCAGAGCTGGAAGGGACATCTGAGGGCAACTGAGTCCAACCCATACCTGATCAGAAGCCCTCCAAGTAAATCTCTCTAACAAGGGACAGTGTGGGAGTCTCGTGATCTCACTTTGGACACCTCTGACTGTTCTTTACACTGGATTGAAATTTGCCTCAACCCAATTTCCTTCATTTGCAACTAGTTCTGGCTTCTGGAGTCAAACTGAACAAGTTTCATTCCTCTTCCTCATGAGATTCCTTCTTATCATAGCTTTCTCTTCTCCAGATTAAATGAACCTGCCTAGCACAGTTAGAAATGTGTGATCAGACCCTGGGAACATTTGGGCCTGGAGTTATAGACCCAAACCACCAATCATTGTAATAACAATTAGCATTTACATAATATGTTAAGGTTTGCAAAGCACTTTATATGGTCTACCATTTGATTGTACAAGGGAAGTACTGAGAAATAGGGTTCAAAAGAAGGAATATAACTTTTTTTTTAACCCTTACCTTTCACCTTAGAATCAATACTGTGTGTTGGTTCCAAGGCAGAAGAGCAATAAGGGCTAGGCAATGGGGGGGGAGGGGGGGGGAATGACTTGCCCAGGGTCACACAGCTAGGAAGTGCCTGAGCCCAAATTTGAACCCACGACCTCCCACTTCTGAGCCTGGCTCTTAATCCACTCAGCTACCCATGGAAAACTTGGCAAATGAATGGATAGAGGGAGTGAAGGGAAACAAGGTGTTAAGGATGACTCCCAGGATGGATGACTAGAAGGATGGCACTGTCTAGAAAAGCAAAATGGAAGTTTTGGAGGCAAACAGGCTTAGTAGGGGAAGACAATGATTCCTGTTTTGGACATACTAAGTTTGAAATACTAGTGGGTCATCAAGGAAATAAATGTCTAGCAGGTGATATGGGGCTATAGTTCTACAAAATGAATCAGTCTGGCTAGATATGGGAGCCATCTGGAAGAGATGATGATGAAGTCTGCTGGAGATAATAAAAGTCAGTAAAAGAAGGGAAGAAGAGAGAGAAGAGAGCCCAGGACACAACCCTGAGGAACATCCATGACTGGCTAGCAGGTTGATGGGTCATGAAAGAAAAATAAGGAGTGCTCAGAAACAAAGAGAAGTAATGCTACGAAAGGCAATGGAAGAGAAAATCTAGGAGAAGGTGATTGTGACACTGCTCTCTCCTGATTCTCCTCTCTCACTAGTTTCTCTCCTGAGCTATTCTAGAGAGGGTCCTGCATGAGCCTTTTTGGACAACTCAAACTGGATATCCAGTAAGCATTCTCAAACTCAACAGGGCCAAAACTAGAATTCTAATCATTTCTATCTTCACAACCCCACCCTTCTCTCTACTAACAGTCTTCACACTAGCTCAGGCCTTCATCTTTTTCCTGGATTATTACAATAGCTTTCTAATTCTCTTCTCTGTTTCAAGTCTCTCTTTACTCGAAACTATATCACTCAGCTTCAAGAGTGATTTTTCTAAAGTATAAAGCTAAAATAATAAGAAAAAATAAAGTAAAAGGTTGACCATGTCACTCAGTAAATTCCAGTGATTCCCTATTACCTCCAAGATGCAGTCTTCTGTTTGGTATTTAAAAGCCTCCTTCCTACTTTTCTTCTCTTAAGACCTTATTTCTCTCTATATACTCTACAATCCAGCCAAATAGGCCTTCTAGTTGTTTCTCAAAAATGTCATTTTCGGGGACAACTGGGTAGCTTAGTGGATTAAGAGCCAGGCTCAGAACTGAGACATCCTGCTAAATGCATTGCTGGTGGAGTTGTGAATTGATCCGACCATTCTGAAAGGCAATTTGGAACTATGCCCAAAGGGCTTTGAAAGAATGCCTGCCCTTTGATCCAGCCATACCATTTGTGCCCCAAAGAGATAATAAGGAAAAATGTTTGTACAAAAATATTTATAACCATGCTTTTTATAGTGGCAAAAAAAAATGGAAAATGAGAGGGTGTGTTCCTTGATTGGGGAATGGCTGAACAAATTGTGGTATCTGATGGTGCTGGAATAATACTGTGTTGGAAGGAATGATGAACTAGAGGAATTCTACATGAACTGGAAGAACCTCATTGAACTGATGCAGAGTGAAATGAGCAGAACCAAGAGAAAATTGTACACAGAAAGTGAAACACTGTAGAACAATCTAATGTAATGGACTTTGCTACTAGTGGTACAGTGGATAAAGCACTGGCTGTGGAGTCAGGAAGACCCAGGGCAAAATCCTACTTCAGATGCTTATTAGTTGTATGACCTTGGACAAGATACCAGCCTTTCTCAGGTTCAAAAATGCTGTAAAATGGAGATAATAACACCACCTTCCTCCCAGAGTTGTGAAGATCAAATGGGATAATATCTTTAAAGCAGTCTGCAAATCTTTAAATACTAGAGAAAAGTTGGCTAATATTAGCTAATATTAGTCTATTCAAAATACTTTTTACATACCTTGCCATTTATGTATTGACTCCCTCTTTAGAAATATGAACCTCTGGAGGGGAGGGATAGTTTTTGTCTTTCTCTGTATCCCCAGTGCTTAGCACAGTGTCTGACATATGGTCAGTATTTACTAAATTCTGCTATCATGTGATATACCAAAGACAAATAGAAAAACAGCTGAGAAAAGGTCACTGCATTCAGTAATCAAGATGATCCATTGGTAGCCTTGGAGAGAGCAGTTTTAGTTGAGGAATTGGGTTTTTGCAGGAAGTAAAAAAGGGTGAGAGAAAGTGGCTACAAGTATAGAAGGTATTTTCCCCACCTAGGAGTCTGGCAGCCAAAGGATGAAAAGACCAGTAGTTTAAGGAGCCAACAGGAGTAAATTATTCTGAATGGATGGAAGAGACCTAGACAGGTTTGTAGCCAAAAGTATATAGGGAGAGATTAAAGATGAGAGACTCACTGTAGGGGTAAGTTGTCAAAGGAAACAGGAAAAAAATGGATCAAAGGCATAAGTACTAACCTTGGACGAAATACAGAAAGAGAACAGAATGAGACTGAGGGGCTCTGAGGTCTATAGTAGGGAACAAGAGGCAGTTTACAAGGGAAGCAATTCAATTGATAAGTATTCACTAATTGGCCTAATGTTTGCCAGTCCCTGCGCTAGGCAAGAGGTACAAAGACAAATGAAAAGCAGCTCTTGCCCTCAAAAATACTGGAAGAGAAATGACAACTGACTTAAGTAAATAAGCAACCATTTGAGAAGGGGAGAGAGGACTAAGCAAAAAAGGCTCTGAAGAATAGGAGGCACCCAAACTGAACCCAGAAAAGGAGCTAAAATTTTTAAGAAGCAGAGGTGAGACAGGAAGTCATTTTTAGGTATGAGAAGAACCTGAAAAAAAGCATGGAGGTGGGAAATGGAGTTCAGAGTTAAGTCTGGGGAACAGCAAGTAGGTTTGTTTGGCTGGAGTAGTCCATGAAGGGAAGAAATGCCAAATTAGTACTGAAAAGTAGACAGGGTTGCAGCAAAACAGGAGTTGAGACTTGCAGAGAAGAAAAATAATGAGCTGTATGAGGGTCTTGAGGGGAGAATAAAATGGTTTGGGGAATTCACAACAGGGAGTAAGTGAATCAAGGAAGGTCAAAAGGATTATCAAAGAGCAGTGAGGACCCAAGTTACAATTATATAGCAAATTTGGCACATCATATCAACAAATTGGTTCAGGACCACAACTGTGTCACGCCTCTCTTTTTGGGCACACTTTAGAGAAGAAGCTTCTGTACTGCTGAGTGTGGTGGTCAAGAATTTAGTGTCTTCTGAAAGGAACCTTTCAGATTGTGTTATGCAGATTCAGTTATGCAGCTTTGCATAACTTTAAGAAAGAAATTGTATGAGAGAAAAAGGTCTAAGATAAAGGGTATTTTCCAGTGAGAGAATGGAGATTCCAGAGGGTGTCATGCAAGGTAATGGTAGACGATGACAGGTCACAGGGAAGGATAGGGCTGAAATGAATGATGGTAGGAGGAAATGAGAAATGAGTTTTTGCGTTGACAGAAAAGGCTTTGTACTTAGGAAAATAATGGGAAAACAAAACACACACACACACACACACACACACACACACACACACACACACACACACAACCCCCAATCTCTGCCCTTCTTCCAATCTATCCTTCCCATTGCTGCAGAGGAATCTTCCAAATCCATCAACCCCATTCATGTCCCTCCTTTTGGTTTGGTTCTAGTTATCGGCTGAACAAAGCCTAAACTCCTAATAAGTCTTCAAAGTTCCCCAAGAAGTGGCTCTTTCTTCCCTGTCCAGTTTTCTCTCCCCTTGGTACACTTTGTGTTCTAGCCAAACCTGCTTTTTCCTGCCCCCATTCTTATTGTTTCCATCATCTCCCATCAGTCTATCTGTTCCTATGGCTCTGATGGATTGTCCTGTCTTATCTTCAAAGCTAGGCTCTGATGCCATCTCTTTCCTCACTCAAAGGTGAAGACAGTCTCCCTCCCTTAACTAGCTTCTTCTTGCACTCTGCTATGATCTCTAGTTCCATTCCTTTCTATCAGTCACTTGGGGACTTGCCCTTTCCCCTTATCAGACTACAGGTTCCTTAAGAGTTAGGCTGGTCGTTGCTATGTGTGTATCCACTAGGCCTTGGCACACAGAAGTTACTTAATGTTTGTCGAACATTAGAACTGGAAAGGATTGTAAGATGTCACCATCACAAGATTAACACAGACAGGACTGGATAGAACCTTCATTAACTTCGAGACTCTGGTTTTTCAGATAAAGAAACTGAGCCTCTGAGAAATGAACTAATTTGCTTAATGCTAGCAAATGGCTGTCAGGATTCAGATCCAGATCTCCTGACACCAAATCCAGCCTTTTCTTCTATGGCAAACTGCTTTACCACCCACAAAATTTACCAGGGTAATAAAGGCAGTAATCCTATAAGCCTTGAGATATTGGGGGGGGGGGCGGGGGAGAGGGGAAGAGGGAAGACACTAGAGTATGGCTCTGTCATATGGAGGGAAACAATATCATACCCTTGAGGGGAAGGGAACAAGCATTCCTTTAGGGTCTACTAAATATCAGGCACTGTGCTAAGTGTTTTACAACTGTTATCTCCTTTACAATTATCATCTCATTTGATCCTCAACAGCCCTGGGAGGTGGGTGCTATTATTATTTCCATTTTGGAGGTGAAGAAACTGAAGCAGACAGAGGTGATTTGCCCAGGGTCACAACAGCTAGTAAGGGTTTGAGGCCAAATCTGTATTCAGGGCTTTCTGACCTCAGGTCCATCAATCTGTGCACTCTGGCGCCACCTGGCTGCCACATCTTGTGTACACAGAGATGGGGTTGCAATGAAACCAAAGAGCTTATTTTTATCCTGACACTATCTGGAAGATCTCATACCCATTCTGTAGAGGAAGAAACTCAAGCAGCTTTCCCAAGGGGGCGCCCTCGAGTAAGTGGCCCAGCCTGGCAAGGGCTCTTTCCACCAAACAAGGAAGCTTCCTCCCTGTCTGTCGGATGGTCCACTGAGGACTGAGAAGCCTTCAGCTCAGCTGAGCCTGAGCCATTTCAAATAGCTCCAGGGTAGCATCACCTTCAACTCCTCCTTCCTGCCCACATCTTTCCAAAACAATCTTAGATTTGAACATTTCTTCCTGTCCATTCTAGGCTGCCCAGAGTCTACCTTCATCATCACCTCATGCCAGGAAAGCATCCTCCTCCTTCAATCTCCCTGTCACAATCCCCAAAACACTTTTCTTCAAATGCCAACAGAGACAAGCCAGGCCTTTGCTCACCACCTGACAACAGCTGCAGATTCCTAGGCCAAGGATTCAAAGCTTTCTAACATCTGGCTCTCTCTGACTGTTCCACCATCCGCCTTGCCATTTGGGAATGGGCTCAGGCCAGCCACGCTTCACCCCCTCAGGACTGTGCTGCTGATTCTGTCAGACATCACCATTTCCCTTCCCTCCACCCCCAGCTCCCTTTTGTGTTGTTTCCCCTCCCTAGAATGTAAGCTCCTCAAGGGCAAGGATCCTTTTTCTTTTTATTTGCCACTGTATCCCCAGCACTTAGCACAGTGCCTAGAAAAAATGCTTATTGCCTGACTGCCTGTAAAGGCTCCCAGAACTCTGGAGCTGGGAGGGGCCTTGGAGACATGAAGCTGCCAAGGAGGCAGCTGGGTAGTCAGTGGATTGAGAGTCAGGCCTAGAGACAGGAGGTCCTAGGTTCAAATCTGACCTCAGACACTTCCCAGCTGTGTGACTCTGGGCAAGTCACTTGACCCCCATTGCCCACCCTTACCACTCTTTCACCAAGGAGCCAATGCACAGAAGTTAAGGGTTTAAAAAAAAAAAAAAGTGGTCAAGAAGGCTCATCTCAGGCTTGGTGAATTGAGGCACAGCTTTAGGAAATCTGGATGGACAGTGCCTTTGACCCCCTCACTATGGCCTGGGTAGCCACATTTGTAATTCTACATTTTGTTCTGGTCACATTTTAGAAAGAAAAGTGACCAGAAGGAGCAGTCAAGCTGGTGAAGGGCTCTCTTTACCATTCCCCATGTATGTGGCCCTGAAGCTCCTTCCCCTTTCTGTTTCAGAATGTTCTTCCTGCCTAGACTGTCTTCAGCCCATCTGTGCAAATTAGACTATTCTTGACGCTCAAGGCCTACCCCTTCCAGGAAGTTTTCCCCAATTATTCTTATATTGCAATTGAAACATGAATTATCACTATTCTGACTCCCACATGATCTCTTCTTTCTATGAACTTCAGATGGTAGGATTTAGAGTCCAGGGCACCACTTAGCATCCAATTACATACTTATTAATCAGAGAGAGACAGAGAGACCTTCTCAGCTACCCTGGAAGCTCTTAGGGGTTAAGGATTCTGCCTTGTAGCCCTGGAAGAATACACTATGAGACCTGATGACACCTGGCTAAGTCCTTTTCTTTATTCACCTTGTCCTTTAATGACAGCACTACAATGGTGTCACCTCACTTAATCACTCCACCATCATAGTGCTCCCAAATTAGTGCTCCCAGCTCAGTGAGAAGTGGCTCAAATTCAGTAAGGAAAGCACCTGGGATCTGTCCCTAAGAACTGACCAGAGTAAAGGAGAATAGGGTTGGTAGGGTTTAGGGACACCTCCACTTTCCTCCTCCCCTCCAACTCCCTCCTAGGTTCTGGCCTCTAAGACCCACCTTTCTTCCCATTGTTGGAAGGTGTAGACTTCCCACTGTCCGAGTTCAATTCAAACACCCGTAAGTCTGTTGGTCCCTCCTCTCTCAGAGTCTCTACTCTGATCACTGGTTTGGGTTCAGAGCTGCTCGGACGACCAGTGGGGGTTGAAGGCTTGGGCCGTTCCACAGGTGGTGGGCCCGTCTCTCCTGTATCAGCTGTGGGAACAGGGTCTTCCAAAGTCGCTTCCAAAAGCTTTTGGGAGAGGTCTTTAGTAGGGGCTGGCTGCATTAGTGCTGCGGCTTCAGGTGTAAAAGCAGGGTTGACGACCTGGGTCACAAGTGAGACACTCTCACTGCTTTCTGAAGGGGTGACCTCGGATGAGTGTGTAGCCACAACTCCCAAACTCTCTTCAGAAGGACTCTGAGGACTGCTGGCCCAACCCTTAGCACTTGGGGTAGGGCCCAAGATAGCAGCAGCTTTTTCCTCTTCTTGGGACTGCATATTCAGCTGAGATGTTACCAAGGGTCCCTCTGTCATGGGAATGGGAAAGGGAAAAGAAGGGGTAAACATTGTGACTCAACAGGCTCTCAGCAGATGGCTAATACACACCCAGCATGGGCTTGGGTAGGCCCTGAGAAGCCCCCATCCTCTTCTTCACTTGCTGAATTCCTATATATTCTTTAAAGCCAAACTCAAACACAGTCTCCTCCAGGAAGTCAGTAACAAATCAGGCCCTCAAACCTCAGAGGACTTAATACCTCAATAGTACTCAGTAGTTTACCATGGAATATATTATCATACACACACACACACACACACACACACACACACACACACACACACACACACACACACACACATTTGTCTCCTATTGAAATGTAAGCTCCTTGCAGGCAAGGATCATGTCTTATTTAAAATTTGTATAGCACTTTGCACTTCCCATAGTTGGTCTATCTGTGAATGAATGGATGACAGAAATTCAGTACAGCAAAATTCCTAGCAATCTGTGTGATGATGGAAGGAGGGCACCTTTGGCCAAATGTCCCTCTTTCTTTACCTTCTTCTTCCTCCCAGCCTGGTTCCTCTGAGACACTTTGTTCTGCCCGCTGTTTCAGAGCATCCCTCCGGGCCTCTTCCTAGAGAAAAAGAAGAGACAGTCTGAGGGTTCAAGATACGTCCAGGTGCCCTCCCCCAACCTTTTTCTTCCATTCCCCTTACCACTAACACCCAGCCTACCACCCTTCACAGGGAGGGATGGGCATACCTGCTCTAAGTGGTGGAGCCTGTAGAAGTAGCGGTGCCAGAATTCTGAGTGGGAAACAGCTGCTGGGACCTGAAGAAATGTGAAAGTAAATGTAACAGGGGAAGAGGCTGCATGAAATCCCAGAATTCTTTTGAGCTTACCAACCAGTGTGTATCAGGCAGAACTTGCTAGAGAACTCTGAAACAAATGTGGAACCCCTCAAACATTTTGTTTGGAGAGGAGAAATTTTATTGAATCTTTGGAGGAATCCTTTTATTCCTAGCCAGGCATTGTCACAAATGCCAGATCATGTCACTCACACATCTTCAGTGGCTCCCTAGTTCTCATATAGTCAAATTCAAAATCCCAAGTTTGATGTTCAAACTCCTCCAAAATCTTGATGCTTATTTCATTTCCAGCCTTATCTCTTAAGTACATTAAAGAGGGGTAAAACAAAGTGTTGTGAAAGATAGGCAAGGAGCAATTCACTATCCCTAAAACACGTCTTTCCCCACCTTTAAGTCTTTGCTCTTCTGTCAAAATTATTCATTTTACATCTTGTAATGTTCTCTATCTCGTTTGGTCATAAATTCTTCCCTTCTCCACAAATCTGATAGGTAAACTATCCTATGTTCCCCTAATTTCTTATGGCATCACCCTTTATGTTTAAATCCATTTTAACTTTATCTTGGCATGGAGTATGAGAGATTGAACTATACTTAATTTCTGCAATACTGTTTCTCAGTTTTTCTAGCAGTTTTTGTCAAATATTGACTTCTTGTCCCAAAATTTGGGATTTGGGGGTTTATCAAACATTTGATTGCTGAGGTCGTTTACCCCTAATCTATCTTACTGATCCACAATTCTATTTCTTAACCAGCAGCAGATTGTTTTGATGGTTACTGCTTAATAATAAAGTATAAGCTCTGGTACTGCTAGGTCACCATCCTTCATATTTTTTTCATTCATTCCCTTGATATTCTTGATTTTGTTCTTTCAGATGACTTTATTATTTTTTCTAATACTATAAAATAATTTATTTTAGCTTGATTAATATAGCACTGAATAAGTAAATTAAGTAGAATGGTCATTTTTATTATATTAGATCAATCAACTCATGAGGAATTCCAGTTGTTTAGATCTTTTAGATCTAGTTTTGTGTGAAAAGTATTTTGTAACTGCATTCATATAATTCCTGTGTATGTCTTGGCAAACAGGTTCCTAAATATTTTACATTGTCTAGAGCTATTTTAAATAGAATTTCTCTAACTCTTGCTGATGAACTTTGTTGTTACTCCATAGAAATGCTGATGATTTATGTGGGTTTATTTTATATCCTGCAACTTTGCTCAAGTTATTTCAAATGATTTTTTAGTTAGGTCTCTCCAAGTATACCATCATATCATCCACAAACAGTGATAGTTTAGTTTCCTCATTGCCTACTTTAACTCCTTTGATTTTTCTTCTCTTATTGCTAAAGCTAGCATTTCTAGTATAATATTAAATAATAGCGGTGAAAATAGACATCCTTGCTTCACTCTTGATCTTATTGGAAAGGCTTCTAACTTATCCCCATTGCAGATGATACTTGCTGATGGTTTTAGATAGATACTACTTATCATTTTAAGGAAAGGCTCATTTATTCTTGTGCTTTCTAATGTTTTTAACAGGACTTAGTGTTGTATTTTTGTTGAAGGCTTTTTCTGCATCTATTGAGATAATCAGGTGATTTCTATTAGTTTTGTTACTGATATGGTTAATTATGCTAATAGTTTTCCTAATATTAAACTTGCCTTGCATTCTTGGTAGAAATCTCACCTGGTCATGGTGAATGATCTTGTGCTATATTGTTGTAGTCTCTTTGCTAGTATTTTATTTAAGATTTTTGCATCAATATTCATTAAGGGAATTAATCTGTAATTTTCCTTCTGTTTTTGGTCTTCCTGGTTTACATATCAACAGCATATTTGTGTCATTAAAAGAATTTGGTAGGACCCCTTCTTTGTCTATTTTGCCAAATAGTATATTGAGTACTGGGATTAATTATTCTTTAAATGTTTGATAGAATCCACATGTAAATCCGTCTGGCCCTAGGAAAAATAGTTCCTAACGATTGCTTTAATTTCCTCTTTACTGATGGTGAATTCACCCTTTTAATTTTTGATACTGATAATTTGATTTTCTTTTTTTTAATCAAATTAACCAATGCTCTATCTACTGTATCTGTTTTTTTTTTTTCAGAAAACCAATTCCTAGTCTTATTTATTAATTCAATAGTTTTATTACTTTCAATTTTATTAATTCCTCCTTTGACTTTTTTTTGGATTTCCAATTTAGTCTTTAATTGGGGATTTCTAATTTTTTGTTCTTCTAGTTTTTTTAAGTTGCTCACCCAATTCATTGATCTGCTTTTTCTCTAATTTATTGATATAGAAATAAATTTCCCCTAATTATTTGGCGGTACCTCATAAATTTGGATATGTTGTCTCTTCATTATTATTCTCTTTAATGAAATTATTGTTTCTATAATATGTTCTTTGATCTACCCCTTTTTAGCATTAGATTATTTAATTAATCTCCAATTATTTATCTTTCCATAGAGCTTTATTGATTATAATTTTTATTGTTTTATGATCTGAAAAGGATGCATTTATTATTTGTTTCTGTATTTGGTTGTGAAATTTATATGACCTAGTATATATGGTTAATTTTTGTATATGTACTATGTGTTTCTGAAAAGAAATATATTCCTTTTTATCCTCATTCAATTTTCTCCAAAGATCTATTAAATCTAACTTTTCTAAAATTTCATTTACTTCCTTTACTTCTTTCTTGTTTATTTTTTGGTTAGATTTATCTAGTTCCAAGAGAGGAAGGTTGAAGCCCCTCCACTAGTATAGTTTTACTATTTCCTTTTGAAATTCATTTAACTGCTCCTTTAAAAATTTGAAGGCTATGTCAATTTGTTGCATATGTGGTAAATATTGATATTACTTCTTTGTCTATAGTACCTTTTATCAAGATGTAATTTAGATATCTATTTTTACTTCAGCTTTGTCTGAGATCATGATTGCCATCCCTGCCTTCTTTATCTCAGTTAGATTCCACTCTCAAGTCTTATCTTTATTGTAGGATTTTGGTTTTTACTCTACTATATGCTTCCATTTTATGGGTGAGTTCATCCAATTTTCATTCATAGTTATGATTACTATCTGTGTATTCCCCTTCATCTTATTTCCCCCTTTTTATCTTGCACTTTTTCCTCTCCTTTCACTCTGTCCCTCCTCATAAGTGTTTTGTTTTTAATCACCCCCCAATTCCCCCACCTTCCCCCCTTCTTATTCCCTCTCTATTTCTCTATAGGATAAGATAGGACTCTATACCCCAGTGAGTATGGTTGTTATTCCTTCTTTTAGTCAATTCCAATGAGTAAGGTTTAAGTATTGCTTGTCACCACCTTCATCTTCCCCTCTACTCTAATAGTTTTTTTGAGCCTCTTTAGGTGAGAAAATTTCATCCTAAACAGCTTATTCTTGTACTATAATCTTTGCTCTTCTGCTTCCTACTCTTGTCCGGACAACTTTCTCCTAACCTGCTAAATGCCAAATTTTTAAATGTTGCCTTCTCCACGAAGCTTTCCTAGATCTCCTCTCTCCACTGCCCATCTCTGACTTTGTTTTATTATTCTCCTTAATGTACTCACCTAATACTGTGAACTATAGGTCCCCAAATTAGTTCTGTGAGAAGCAGGTCTATGTCTGGCCCGCATTTCATGATTCCCCAGCACCTAGAAGAAGCCTTTGTACACAGATGCTGAAGAAATGTTTGTTGAATAGATGAAAGGCAAGAGAATGGGTCTTAACTCACAATGGTTATTCTCCTTGGTTCCCTGACCCCCTGGCTCAGCTACCTGTGCTAGTGACTGCTCAGGAGTCCCAATGTGAGGCTGGCCGTGCTCAGTCCTACCCCAAAGGACTCCTTACCATCTTGGTGTAGAGGGCCCTGATGGAGGGGCTGCTGATGAGCAGACTGGAGATCTCTTCTTTCTTTTCCTCCAAGTGGAACTGGGCTAGCCAAGCTTCAAACAGCTCTGGAGGCCCTGCAAAGGGACAGATAGATAGTATAGGATAACACAACCCAATGTAACAAACATAATTTAGTGCCCTCTGGGTATAGAAAACTGTACCAAGGTTTGGAGGAGAAACAAGTTTAGAGAAAACACAACTGGGGTCCTTAGAGCTTATACTTTACTAAACATCCTCTCCCTTTAGATTAGTAAAAATAGATATTACACATGATTTGATGTGTAATAAAAGTCTATTGTTGGTTGTGGGGATAGGGATAAAACAGGAAGAAAAGGAAATTTAAATTTCCTGAAGGAGGTGATGCTTTAATGGAGCCAGTCAGTTCTCAGTTCCCTTCTTTATAAAATTAAGGGATTTACCTGCATCACTTCTTTGGTCATAGAAACTTGAAGACCTAGAGAAGCCACCTAGTCCAATTTCCTCCTTTTAAAAATGAGGAGGGGCAGCTGGGTAGCTCAGTGGAGTGAGAGTCAGGCCTAGAGACAGGAGGTCCTAGGTTCAAACCTGGCCTCAGCCACTTCCCAGCTGTGTGACCCTGGGCAAGTCACTTGACCCCCATTGCCCACCCTTACCACTCTTCCACCTATGAGACAATACACCGAAGTTAAGGGTCTTTAAAAAAAAAAAATGAGGAAATCAAGTCCCAGAGAAGTTAAGGGTCAAAGGTCACAGGAATAGGAAAAGGCCAAACAGGGATTCCAAATCAGATTTGTGGCTTTCTTTACCATGCTCCACTGCTTCTGGGTCCCTTATGGCTCATGATTCTATGACTCTGGTGGAGAGCTTTTTCAGGGGAAGTGGGCAGGGCTCTGGTAGTAGCAGATGGTCACCACTATGGACATAGGGCCAGTAAGTAACCAAAAGAAGCCAGTTTCATTCAATACATTTGACTCTTCCATCCCTGTCTGGGGCACAAGGCCCTGGGGCCACCTTTGCTCACTTACCATCGGGCTCATTGCAGTATGTTGCAGGGTCTGACTGTAGGCTGTATAGGCGAGCCTGGCATGAGATACAAGGAAGCACAGAGCATGAGACAGGCCTCTGAAGGGAGTGGGCCCATCCCTCCCTTTGTCCCTGGGGCTAGACTTTGGAGGAAGTATTCCCCCAACACTGGGCTATCTGCTCCTTGCTTCCTCTGGCAGCCCATCATTCATGAAGTATATATTCTATTCTCTGGGAAAGTTCTGGCAGGCTTCCCTGGTTCCCAAGGGAGGCTCAGGGTCAGTGTATAGAGCTGTGGAATGAGGGATAGATCCACCCATTTACCCTGGGGGCTAGGCCTTGAGTTCTAGTGCTGCCACTTTGAGTACTCTACCTCTCAGAGTCTCAGCTTCCTCACCTATGAAATGTGGATGGGAACAATTGTGCTCTCACTGCTCATCAAACAAGGGTGTTGTGGGAAAGCACTTAGTAATCTGTGATGGGTAGCCCAAATAAGAACTGGCCCCATAATGGTCTTAAATGATTCTGAAGGCTGCCCAGGATCCAGCACAAGTAGGGGCACAGCCCACCAGAGGTGTTCCTGACCAAGCTGCTCAAACAAAACCCTCTTAAGGCCAGACCATCATCCAAGTGTGTATGCCACCAACTCCTAATTTTGTCGTCGTCCCCCCCGCCCCCAATCATGCTTCTTGCTGGCCCAAGAGGCTTGGAGCCTCTAGGAAATGGCCTGTTCCTGGGCATTGTGAGTCATTAACTTTGATGAAGTTATAGAGAGCTGGTTAGCAGGGCTGAATTCTTTTTAGCCCCAGAGATTCAGGAAGGTCTTGCCTAAGGTGTCAAGTCTTTGTGCTCTATTATCAGGAGATTTCATACCATGAAATAATAAAGCCTTGAAATAATTATAGCTTTCAGATGAGATATACCTGAATTATTATCCCTAAGTTACAAATGAGGAAACTGAATCTCATAAGAGCTTAAGCTGGAGATGGGGAGATACCTAAGGACTGATTTTTATGTATATGAGCCGTAGGAATTGCTCCCACTAGCTATATCCTCAAGTCACTGCCTAATACTACACTGATTAGGGGGTAGAAACACACCCAGCATGGAGTCAGGGTCATTGCTCTTAATTTGGTTTAGTCTAGAGGAAGTTCTGGTCCTACCATGCCACCAGACTATCTGTCCTAATACAATCAGTGTATCCTTAGAAACTAAATTGAATGCCAGGATAAAGGATATGGATTTTTATCTTTCAGGGAATGAGTCACTGAAATCAAGACTAGTGTTTTAAGAAAATATTTTGTTCTAAAAAGCTGTATGTGTCACAGAACTGAGATTCAGAAAGACCTGAATTCAAATACTGAATCAGATATTTACTAGCCGTGTGAACTTGGGCAAATCACTTAATCTCTGTTTGCCTCAGTCACTTGTAAAATGAGGGATTTGGACCTGATCACTTCTAAGGTTCCTTCCAGTTTTAAATATTCCTATGAAATGCACTAACAATAAAGACATATATTGCCAAACTACATCTATTTAATTCTGTTCTTTATTATTAGTATGAAAATGAAAAACTAACCAATTCCCCCAAGCTACATTTAGCTGCTCTCTCAGTCCTTGATACTTAGGGCCTTCCATTGTAGGGGTATTTGGGTGACAGAAACATAGAACAGAAACACTGAATCTAAAGCACAGGAACACTAAACATCTCATTTTACAGTAGAAGAAACAAAGGTCCAGAGAAGAGTCACTTGCCCAATACTGGCAGTAAGAAGTAGATCCAGGATAGAAGCCAAGTCTCCTGATTTTCAAGTCTTTTCTACAATATGCTGCTTCTTGGCAGAGCACAGTTCCTGCCACCCAGAGCTTATGGTCTTGTTAGGTCAGGATAAGAATGACTAAAACTGCTGAATAACAACACAAGACAGCTTTCAGAGCCATCAACAATGCATACAGGAGTCAGAAAACAGAAGGGTCAATGGGGGCTCTGGCAGTCACATTTTTTTGGCAGAGGTAAGACTTAGATTGGACTCTGAATGCTAGGACAGCTTTTAAACACAGAAGTATGGAGGAAGTGAGACAAGGTGTGCCATGGCAAGATAACTTGCACCAAAGCTAAGAGTTGAGACAGAACACCGAGGACAAAAGGCTGGTTTGGTTCTTTTGGGAAATGAAATAGGTTGTCTTGGGAGAATGGGGCTAAATGATGGAAGATCTTGAAGGATAAGGATTTTGGATTTTTTTTTGTAAGAAATGGGATTAATGTTTTAGGGAAATGACTTGAACTGTATGTGAGGGACAGCCTAGAAAAGGCTAGTAGCAGGAACACTAGTTAGCAGGTAATTACAATAGCCTCTAGAAGAGGTCTTAAGAGTTGCTCCTGGAGGGATGACAATGGGAATGACAAGATATGGAGGATGAAGGAAAGCCTGATTAATATAAGAGAAAGAAAAGTGATTGGTTATGTGCATCTGAATGCCTGGTATAAGGACAGAATTTTCTCTGAAACTCAGTTTCCTTATCAGTAAGATTGAGCAGAGTAGTTAGTAAGCTATACTTAACAGCTAAATGTGGCAGCGCACTGCCAGTTTCTATGCAGTCAGGGAGCTAAGAATGGTTTTGCCTAATTTAAACTTATTAAAAAAAATTCTTATTTCATGGGTCATATCCATATTCATGTGGTCTGCCAACCTCTGGCTGAGAGAAGGGCCCCCAGCATGTTGGGTGTGCCCTCTAAGGAAGATCCACAGAAGGCCACAGAGGACAAATATTCAGGACAAGTTGTGGTCCTCCTTGATGGAGAGAGGCCTGACACCTAAGCCATCATTATCTACTGAGATAAGAGGACCTCCCTCCTCCCACTGGTACCCTGAGGATTCAACAAGATAACTCATATAAAATGGTTTGTAAACCCAAGTGTGGTACAAATGTCAGCAATGATTACTATCACTGAAGTCTTTCCCAGGATGTAGTTTGTTTCCCCATTGCATCAGAACTCCCTCAGATCAGAACAACTCATCTTGGACAAGTCATTTAACCTCTAGGAAATGCATTTTCTTCATCTAGAAAATGGGGATAATTCTTTTACTCTCTGAATGCCTCTGACGGTTGTAAGGAAAACACTTTATAAAATCTTAAAAGGCCATGGGAATTGGAGGCATTAGCATCCCTATCAGAAAGAGTTCCCATGGGGTGGGCCCCCTCACATTTTGTCCCCATCTTCTATGGGCATTCCTAAGGGGAGAAAGCCATTTGTTTCTCTTGCATCTCTTTCCCCAAAGCCCAGCCCCAGGGCTCTGCACAGACCGGCCTCTGTCTGTGGGGCTGCCTGGGCATACCTGATACATACCTTGGCACTATCATAAAGTTCAGTAGTTCCTGATGGTGTGCCCATCAAGGTGATGACATCACAATCAATGGTTTTGTCAGGGGAAGGAGCAAATGTATCTGAGATCACCCCAAGGAAGTCAGAGAGCCCCTTCTTCATCTTCTCTGTTGCTCCTGATGAACCTTCAGTCTGCAGAGAAGTCAGTGGGGAAGAGGCATTTCAAATTTACATTGCAATTGGATATGTGGGGAGAGTACTGGATCCAAATCTGAACTAGTCACCTATCCTCCTCTCCTATCTGGGGCTTGGTGTCTACTCTGGGGCTGTGAAGCCTGGAAAGAACTGGGCAAAAAAGAATAAGGGACAGGAAAAGCATGGCTCAGAGTTGGGCAAGGGGTTTATGTAGGAGTTACCAACTAGGCAAACACAAGCAACTTTAACTTCAAAACAAATCAGGTGAACAGTGGTCATAGTGGCTTGAAATGAGGGGTGGGAAGAGAGTATATTTCCAGGCCTCCCAACTGTCTTCCTCCATGAAATACTAAAACCTAGAAATTCTACTTAAATACATAAAAAAACAAAAAAAAAAACACATAATATGTTATCAATAACAAGAACAAGGATTTCCAAGAGAAAGGACACATGGCCCAAGGGGTTAACATGAGCAGTCAGGGCATAAGGCCACAGTGAAGTAGAATGAGAAGTAAATGACTTAAAGGAAACAAATAAGACTATGAGGTCTCAGGTCCTAAGGTTCCACAATGGTGAATTCAACCTGGCCCTAGGGGTCAGTTGCCTCAAGCTAGAGGAATGGGCAGGAGGTAGGCAGTTGGTTCTACCCACAAAGGGAATACTCACAGTCAGCTTTTCCTTGACCACACTGGCAGTGGCTGCAATGGTACATGCTGTGTCATGTTGTACCACCTGGCTAAATTCTGTTAGGTCCCGTTTCATGAATTCCAGGGCTTCTGTGGACTGTAGGGAGTGGGAAACCAAGTGTTGACCTCTAGACCACTTATACTCTTAGGGTCTCTCTCCACTTTTCTCCCCCTTTCTCCTCACCCCAATCACTCTCCACTTCCTGGCCCAAATAGCCAAACTCCAGCTCCTGTAGCATCTGAATACTGAGTTCACTCATTAAACAAAGCCAAAAAAGAATCAATCTAGAACTTAGATGTCAGAGGCAATCACCCATTGATTTTTTTCAGATTATATAATTCTAGGCTCATATCAAAATCCTCATCCTATAACCAAGAATCCCAGACCTCTCCATCTTCCAACACCCTAACTTGGAAACAATGCTCTAATTAAACTAATGACCATGATAAATAATGATGTCAATATTATTGTTCAGTCATGTCTGAGTTTTGATGACCCTATTTGGAGTTCTCTTAGCAAAGATACTGAAATGATTTGCCATTTCCTTCTCCAGATTATTTTAAAGATGAAGAAACTCAGGCAAACAGGGCTAAGTGACTTGCCCAGGGTTACATAGCTACTGTCTAAGGTCAGATTTGAACCTAGGTTTTCCTGACTCCGGGCTAGGTGGTCTATCCACTGTAATAATATTACCTTGCAATTTTTTGCTGTTTGTGATTTTTCACACACAATTTTATTTTGATTCTTAAAAGTTGTCCTGCTATTGGATATGGATAAAGGGCAAACATGGATAGGCTGGGACTTGTATCAGTGGAGGGGAATATCCATACTGATAAGATCAGATCCACTAGAAAACTTGAGTAAATGCTATGATGCAGATAGGACAAAGATTATCCTCGTTTGTAAAAAGCAAGTGTACAGGGCTTGTTAAAGGGAAGTGACTTGTTGGAAGTCACAGAGCCATCACACAAAGCTGAGCTTCCTGCTTCCCTTCAGTCATGTCTCATGCTTTTATTTCCCTGTTCTCCCTTCACTGTTTCCACATACTTGCTTCTCCTTTCAAACCAGGCTCCATATATTCTACTTCCATGAAGCCTTTAAGGATTAATTCTAATGAGTTCTACTTATTTCCTTTATTCCATCATTCCCTCTGGAATTATATATGTAATTGGAGAAAATAATTTACATTTGTTTAACAGACTAGAAGGACCCTGAAGATCATCTCATCCAAATCTACTCTATTCTCATTGAGTTTTCTGGGATCTCTTACCTCTCTATCTTTCCAAATGGTCCCAGGGTTTGCCCCCTCAAATTGGGAGTTCCCTAAGGGTAGAGGGAAAGGACCAGGTCTTTTTTTCCCTCTGATCTCCCCATACTATTAAGGACAGAGGGTGATGGAGACAGTTATAGACAAAAATAACCAACGTAACAGTGCTATCTATCCCACAGGAAGCCCTAGCCTGCTGCTGGATGAATAAATTACAGTACTTCACACTCAATTTCCAGGAAATACCCTTAAATGTGAAGGAAGCACTATAAAAGCCCAATTAGAAGTGAAATCATATCATTCATTCCTCCAGAGCAAAAGGGATAGCTCAGGACAGGATCAGGGACTATGCTTGGAGCAGTGCCAAAAGTCACTTTACTAATTACAAATACTCCCAAGCCTTAGCCAAAGCAAGGGCTACAAGCTCCTAGGAGGTAAAGCCTGTTATGGAGAAACAAAACTGGTTTTACCTGTTTTCTGCCTAGGTAAACAGTAATTAACTTCATCAGAAGTTAGTTTTGGCAAATTATATTGGAATGGCATTAGTGTACATATTACTGGACCACTTAGCATCCTGGGAATAACATGGCAATGCTAAGAAAGTAGAAACAGGAAGGAAACAAGTTCCTACTATGTGTAAGGGGCTGTGCTAAGCACTTTACAAATATGATCTCATTTGATCCTCACCACAATCCTGGAATGTAGATAATATAACCCCCATTTTAAATTGAGGAACGTGAGGCTTTAAGTGACTTGCCTAAGATCCCCTGGCTAGTTAAGGTCTTCCTCACTCCAGGCCCAATAACTATCCACTCAGTGCTATTCTGCAGCTGGACCTTGGGTCAAAGTACCTACTTCAAAACTCAATTCCACTATTTCCTGACTTTTGGCAAATCTCTTCCCTTCCTTAAGCTTCTGTAAAATGAGACAGTAGACTAGATGGTTTACAAGGTCTAATCCCAACTCTAAATCCTATAATTAATTCTACTTATCAACTTTTGCTCCCTACTACTCTCTTATATAATTGATCCACTCCAGAAAGACTGGCCCATGGACTGCTACAGGAATATGCCAGGCTCATTCCTGCTTTTTTACCTTAGCTCATGTTATATCCCTAGGTAGAATGCTCTCATTTCTCTTTCCCAATCTGAAGCCCACCCAATGTTCAAAGTGAAGCTCAAGTTTCACTTCCTCCAAGAGGCCTTTGTTGATAGTCCTAGCCCTTAGTCATCTTCTCCTCTTGTAGTATTTACTGTCTTATTTGCCATAAATCTGGTCCTAGGCACACACTGCTGTATACTTTTATGTTGTTTCTCCAATCACTGTCAACTTTTTGAAGGTAATAACTATCATTGATCTTTGTACCCCCCAAAACTTAGCACACTGTGCCCTGCTTTGTTTACAGACTTATACAACACCAGAGCTTAAAGATATCTTTATTGATTACCTAATCCACCCTCTTATTTTATAGAAGAGGAAACTGAGGCTCAGAAAAGGGAAATTACTTGCCCACACTCATATGCCTAATTATTGCTGCTATGGCATAATCATAAGGCCTGCCATTGACCATTCTTATCACTTCTTTTTTCATACTCCTTCCTCTTTTGTAAAATAGATTTGTGATACTTAATGCTGCCTGACAGGATTGTTGTGAGGATCGATCAAGAATTTAGTTTCAAAATACTAGATAAATATCAGCTACAAATGTCAGGCAAATAGGCTAGAATCCCCTTTCAACAAGCAAGGGAGAGTCCAAGTCAGCTTAGAAGGGGTGAGGAGCTCTGGCCCCCTTTTACCTTCTCTTTGACAACCTGGTAGCTCTGTTGCAGCCAGCTTCTCCACCAACCTCCATCCTCCCTGTGGAGGAAACAGGCACATCAGATGGAAACAGAAGTTTGGGAAATAACTTCTCACCCCACCCCCAAACTCCAAGAGTACTGAAGCAGTTTCCAGGGGGTTCAGATATTAATCGTGTGCAGAGCTACTTGTGGGTGCTGGATGCCTGGAAATCATCTCTGGGCCTGATATGCATGTTTGTAGGGGGAGAGGAGAGTTTGGGAGGGATGGAGAGGTAGACATACAGGAACAGGAGTGTGGGGGTAAATGCTGGGGTGGGAGGCGAAGAGTCAGGAACTGTTAGGGGAGAGATTAGTCTGAGTGTATGTGTAAATGCTCTTGTGAACAGTCACTGGGAGGAGAACAAGAACACGAAGGAGGGGAACATTCCATATGCTATGCTTGGGAAAGAGGAACAGTGTAGGAAGAGAGGAATAGACACATGGAAGGATGAACATTCCATGGGTCTTGGTGAAGGATAAATAGGAATACTTGGGAGGGGATATTCCACAAACTTGTTAAAGAGACTAGAAATTGGGGGAGGGTGACTATTCCATAGAATTAGTAGAGGGAGGATACCACCATGGACTTGGGAAATGGGCTCTAGAATACTAGAATGTTTAAGGGTAGGAATTCCCTGGAATTGGAGAGCACAGGAATACTGGCCTTAGGAAGGCAGGAATACTGAGGGATGAATTATTTCCTGGATTGAGGGGGTCAGGAGTACTGGGAGAGAAATATGTGGGTAAGTGAATATATTCTGGTATTTGGGGAGCAGACCGGAATACAGGGGCAGGAGTATGAACACCCCTAAATCGGGGGAAAGACAGCCCGGACCTAGGGTGGGCGGGGCAGAAAAAGGGAAGGGGGAATTAAACCCGGCTCTGACTTCCCCCCTCAAAGCCCTCTCCTCCCCCTTCCTCCGGGTGTCCCTGGCCCGGCCCCGTCTTGCCTCCAGAAACCACAGACTGGCCCCCTCCGGCCTCCATACACTACCCTCCTCCTCGGGTTCCCGCCCGCCCCTGGGCCCCGGTGCCGGGATGGGGATTCTCACCCTTCCGCCATCTTGCCCGCCTGACATCACCACTATTTACTGCCCTTTGACCTCTCCCTCCAGGCCCCGCCCACCCTCGCGAGCCTGGACCAGTCTCTACCTCACTATACTCTAGCCCGCCTTCCTACACGCCGTCCCCCAGCCTAAGGAAGCACCAACGCCTACTACGGTGGCTTCCGTGGGACATACAGTCTCGGCGAAGGATTGGCTCAGAGTGGGAAGGAAGGGTTAGAAGGGAGGGGCCGTCGGAGAAGGAGGGAGGAGCGAGGCGGGGAAGTCCCATCCCCATTGGTCCCTGCCGATTGAGCATAGCTGGAAAAGGCTTTGAAGGGTTAAGGATCCCATAGCCATTAAGGAAGACAGGCTGGGGTTGGTTCCCGAGCCACCTTTTCCCGGAAGCCCACCCAGACCACCCTGCGGCCCTCGGAAATGGTTGCCGTATGCTTCATTCTTCAATTCCCTTCATTTGAACAGTTATTCACTCTCAGGCCTCCTCAGCCAAACCTAAATTGCTCAATCCAAAGCCGTCCAAGGACAGAGGTGGATGTCTGTTCCCTCTCCTCACCCTTCTTGACCTCTGCGGCTTTGGATGCTGCTGGCCAGGCTCTTCTGAACAGCCTCCCCTCAGTCTTAATGGGAGCCTTTCTCTTGTCTCCTCTCTCTGTGGATCTGCCTCTTCTCTGGGTCTCTCTCTATGTCCCCTCTCTGTGTTTATGTCTCCTGTTTTTCTCCGTCTTGTCTCCTCTGTGACTCCTTCCTCTCTCTGTCTGTCTTCCTCTCTCTGTGTGTCTGTCTCCTCCCTGTCTCTCTGTGTTTCTCTCTTCTCTTTTTTCTCTGTGTCTGCTTGTCTGTGTCTGTCTGTCTTCTCTATGTCTCCTACCTCTGTGCCTCTGGCTGGCCTCCTACCTGTCTGACTGCCTCTTCTTGGTCTCCTTTCCTGGATCTTCCTCCATATCACCCTCAGTTGTAGGTGACTCCCCAGGCTCTGCCCTGGGTTCTCTTCTTTCTTGGCTCTTTCTCTGTGACTTCATCAGCTCACATGGCTTTTTTTTTTATCATCTTTATGCAGATGACTCCCAGCTTCAGAACTAGAGCCCTCCTAGTGACCTGAGCCACACTCATATCAACTACCTCCTGGCCTGCTAACTGGAAAAGGCTTAGCATGAAAGCTAGTTTGTTAACTAAATGGAGCTGGCATCTTGTATCAATTCTACATGTATATCTACATATCTGTCTCCACCTATATGTGTGTGCATATACACAGAGGTTATTTGCCCAGTCATTTTTCAGTCACATCTGACTCTAAATGACCCCATTTTGGGTTTTCCTGGCAGAGATATTGGAGTGCTTCGCTATTTCCTTCTCTATTCTCTAGCTCCTTTTACAGATGAAGCCTGGAAGTAAACAGGGTCACACCCGAAGATAAGTGTCTGATGGCAGATTTGAACTCAGAATGAGTCTTTCCAACTCCAGGTCCAGCACTTTATCTTCTGTATCACTTAGCTGTTACTTCTACCTAGATTGTAAAACTCCACAGGCCAGAAACTAGCTTTCATTTTAAACCTTTTCTTTTTTTAATTCCTCCATCTTCTTGTACTTACTGAGACCTGGCTCATTCCTGATAAGAACTTCCCTGGCTACCCTTTCCAGTATTGGTTCTACTTTCACTGATACCTGTCCTACCTTCAGGACCCACTGGTCTGGAGTACCTACTGTAATCCATCCTCTACTCAGTAATCAAACTGATCTTCCTGAACTGCAGAATTGATCACATCACCAATAAAACCCATCAATATAACCCACCAATGACTGTTTTACCTCTAGGATCAAATATAAAATCTTCTGTTTGATGTTTTTGTTTTTTTAATCCTTTATCTTCTACATTAGAATCAATACTATGCATTGGTTGCTGTCTTGCAGCAGAAGTGTGGTAAGGGCTAGGCAATGGGGGTCAAGTGATTTGCCCAGGGTCACATAGCTAGGAAGTATCTAAGGTCAAATTTGAACCCAGAAGGGTATGTGGCAAAATTGGGACATTAAAATGCATTGCTGGTGGAGTTGTAAACTGAGCCAACCATTCTGGCTGGCAATTTGGAACTATGCTCAAAGGGCTATAAAAGAATGCCTGCCCTTTGATCCAGCCATACCATTGTTGGGTTTGTACCCCAAAGAGATCATAGATAAACAGACTTGTACGAAAATATTTATAGCTGCGCTTTTTGTGGGGGCAAAAAACTGGAAAAGGAGGGAATGCCCTTCAATTGGGGAATGGCTGAACAAATTGTGGTATATGCTGGTGATGGAATACTACTGTGCTCAAAGGAATAATAAACTAGAGGAATTCCATGTGAACTGGAAAGACCTCCAGGAACTGATGCAGAGTGAAAGGAGCAGAGCCAGAAGAACATTGTACACAGAGACTGATACACTGTGGTAAAATCGAATGCAATGGACTTCTGTACTGGCAGCAATGCAATGACCCAGGACATTTCTGAGGAACTTATGGTAAAGAACACTACTCACATTCAGAGGAAGAACTATTGGAGTGGAAACACAGAAGAAAAGCAACTGCTTGAACACATGAGTTGAGGCACACATGATTGGGGATGTAAACTCTAAACGACCACACCAATGCAACTATCAACAATTTGGAAATAGGTCTTGATCAATGACAATGTTAAAATGTTAAATGTTAAAACCAGTAGAAATACACATCAGCCATGGGTAGGGGACTGGGAGGGGGGAAGGGGAAAGTAGGAGCATGAATCATGTAACCATGTTAACTTTTCTAAAAAATGAATATTAATAAATGTTAAAAAAAATTTTTTAAAACAATTTTGAACCCAGAACCTCCTGTCTCTCCTGGGTCTCAATCCACTGAGTCACCTAGGTGCTCCCTCTTTGTTGAACTTCCTCATTTAGCTTGGTCTGGCCCTGCAGCCTCAGAAGCTCAGCTTGCCATAGATCAAGACAAGCTGGTGCCTGGATAACTCAGAGAACCAAAAATCCAACACTTGTGTCAGCGCAGGTATGGAAAATTAGAGAAAGAGAGAACTTCCCACTTGGGTTTAAGAACCTTCTCTTTGGCCACTGGCTTTCAAATGTCATGCTGTCTGCCTTTCCATGACAACCTTTTGTTGACTCTCCCACATTTGCTAGGAACGCTCATGCTGACACTGATGCCAGGGGAACTCCAGGAGACCCCAGCTTACAACAATTTACTCTGTGACACTCACTGTTCCACAGGATGGAGGTATTTTACTTCACACAATATTGATATTACTTCATTGTTTATAGTACCTTTAAGCAAGATGTAATTTCCTTCCTTATCTCTTAGATCTATTTTTGCTTTAGCTTTGTCTGAGATCAGGATTGCTACTCCTACTTTTTTACTTTAGATGATGCACAGTAAATTCGGCTCTAGTCTCTTACCTTTACTTTGTGTCATCCTGCCTCAAATGTGTTTTTTGTAAGCAATATATAGTACAATTCTGGTTTTTAACTCGGCTATCCACTTATGTTTTATGGGTGAGTTCAAAATATATATTTTTAAGACTATATTTGTGTATTTTCTCTGCAGAGAAAAAGCAGAAGCTCATATGATTTTCCCCAATTCCCCTCCAAACGATTTTAAAATAAAACCTAAATTAATTCTGTAGTGACAGATCTCACAAAGAGATGATCTGAAATAATTTTCTTGCCCAAAACAACTTAGAAGATTAGCAAGAAAGGCCTGTCATACTGGGGTGAAAGAGGACTCAGTCCATTGCAGGCCACTGCCAGGACATCAAGTCAGCAGTAGCAGCAGCTTCTGAATTCTCAGACCACAGATGGTAAAGGTGTCAAAGAGACAAATGGGTTGCTTTGTTGGCACTATTTGCAGGATTCTGTTGCATTGACTCTATGAGGATCTGTTTCATAGTCCTGAGTCACAATCTCAGGATGAGGAGAAACACTAGCACACTAGAGCATTGAGCTGTAGGGAAGCAGAGACCCTGGTTACAATTCCAAGGTAGAAAAGAGTGCTTGTCCCCACTTACAGACCAGAGCACAGGTAGGGATAAAGAGCATCTCTCTTTAGATTATACTACCTTGGAGGAACTAAAAAGTTATAGACTCTCAGAAATAGCTCTAAAAATTGCATCATGAAAAACCTAAAGCTTGGGACAATGCCCTTTTCAACCAATGAGCAGAGCCTAACTTTAACAGTTTTTAAAAGTTAAAAGTCAAGAAGGGAAAGCTGGGTAGTTCAGTGGATTGAAAGCCAGACCTAGAGATAGGAGGTCCTAGGTTCAAATCTGGACTCAGTTACTTCTTAGCTGTGTGACCCTGGGCAAGTCATTTAACCCCTTTTGCCTAGCCCTTCTACTTTCCTGCCTTGGGACCAATACACAGTGCTGATTCTAAGATGGAAGGTAAGGGTTTATGAAAAAGAAGTGAAGAGATAGGCTGTAAAAATGAAGAAACAACTGAAAAAGAACCTGACTACAGAAAATGACTATGGTAACAGGAAAGATCAAAACACAAACTCAAAAGATAACAAACTCTTTAAAATTGAGATTAGGTAAGTGAAAACTAATGACTCCATGAGACATTAAGAAACAATAAAACAAGGGGCAGCTGGGTGGCTCAGTGGATACAGAACCATATCTGGAGATGGGAAATCCTGGGTTCAGATGTAGCCTCAGATACTTCCTAACTATGTGACCTTGGACAAGTCACTTAACCCCCATTGCTTAGTCTTTACCACTAATCTGTCTTGGAACTGATACTTAATATCAATTTTAATAAGTAAGGGTCTTTTAAATAAAAAAAAAAAACAAAGTCAAAAGAATGAAAAAAAGGGGAAAAATGTGAAATATTTCATTAAAAAAAACAAATGGTCTGGAAAATAGATTGAGGATAGATCATTTAAGATTTGACTACTTGAAAGCCATCATCAGAAAAGGAGCCTACATAATATCTTTTTCAAGATATTATAAAGGAAAAGTGCCCTGATATTCTACCAGAGGGTAAAATTGTAACTGAAAGAATTCACTCACAGATTCTGAAAGGAAAACTCCCCAAATTATTATAGCCAAATTTCAGAGCTCCTAAAGCAAGAAGAAAAATACTGCAAGCAGCCAGAAAGAAATAATTCAAATATCATGGAGCCACAGGCAGGATAACATAAGATTTAGCAGCTTCTACATTAAAGAATTAGATGGCTTGGAATATGATATTCTAGAAGGCAAAGGAGTTAGAGACTCACCTACCCAGAAAAACTGAGTATAATCCTTTAGGGGGAGAGGGGGAAATGGATATTCAAAGGATAGAAGACTTTCATACATTCCTGATGAAAAGACCAGAGCTGAACTGAAAAGATGATTTTCAAATACAAAACTCAAGAGAAGCATAAAAAGGTAAAAAGGAAAAAAATTGTAAGGAAAAAAAAAAGTGAGGTTAAATTGTTTATATTTCTACATGGGAAGATGATACTTGTAACTCTTAAGAACTTTATCATTATTAGGCCAATTTGAAGAAGAATTTAGGAGCAGCTAGGTAGCACAGTGGATAAAGTGCCAGGCTTGGAGTTGGGAGGACTTGAGTACAAATATGGGCTCAGACAACTCCAAGTTGTGTGGCCCTAGGCAAGTCACTTAACTCCCACTACCTAGCCCTTACAGCTCTTCTGTCTTAGAATTGATACTAAGACAGAATTAAAAAAAGGAGTCTACATAGACAGAAACTAAGTGTGAGTTGAATATATAAAATACCTAAATATATAATATATAAAATACCTAAAAAATAAAAGTAAAGAGTGAGAAAGAGGAATGTATTAGTAGAGGAGGGGAGAAGTAGAATGTGGTAAATTATGTCATATATTTATATATGTTTATATTTTACTTCTTTTCACATGTCAAAGAGCTTTTACAGTGGAGGGGGATGTGGGGGGGAGAGCTTGAACCTTATTCTCATTGAAATTGGCTCACTGAAGGTATAACTTACCCTCAAAGTTGGGTATAGAAATCTATCTTACCCTACAGGAAAGTAGGAAGGGAAAGGGATAAAAAGGAGGATCTGTGCTGAGAGAAGAGAGAGTAGATTGGGGTACATGGTAGTCAGAAGCAAAACACTTGTGAAAGGAGACAGAAAGTAGGATAAACAGAGGAAAATAGGATGGAAGGAAATACATAGTAATCATAATTGTGAAAAAAATTTATAGCAAGTTTCTCTGATAAAGACCTAATTTCTCAAATATATATTGTGAACTGAGTCAAATTTATGAGTACAAGTCATTCCCCATTTGATAATCAAAGGTAGAGAAACAGGCAGTTTTCAGATAAAGCAATCAAAGCTATCTATAATCATGTGAAAAATGCTTTCAATCACTATTGATTAGAGAAATGCAAAGTAAAACAACTCTAAGGCACCACCCCATACCTATCAGATTGACTAATATAACAGAAAAGGAATGAGACAAATGTCGGAGATTATATGTGTGAAAGAGAATTCTTTACTCTATTGTCTATCCTGAGTTAACACTAACTATACTTCACTAGGTTGTGAAGACAGGATTAACTCTCCTTTGTCTACCTTTTGAATGAATCAACTGTTAAGATTAAAATGATAAAGACTGATACAATAAGAGAAATTAGTAGTTTAATTAAAGCCATGGCCATGTTGGTAAAATATATATATGACCTTGCCTATCTTTTAATTTTACCGCCAGAGCTCATCTTGTCCCTCTGGTATGCCAGCCAGCCACTCTGCAAAACCCAGAAAGAGGCTTTCTCTAGGCCCTCCTCTGAATTTAAATTGCCCCATACGTGGGGATGTCCAGTGTCCCCATGCCTTAAACCGGAAACCGAAAATCCATAGGGATCACGGGAAATGTAATCTCAAAGTCCCCACGTGTCCATAGGGGAGTCTGCTAGACACTTCTAAATAGCACTTCCCTGAATTCAAAACAAACACAACACAAGCTTGAACTAGGTGGAGGAACTTGAAAACCACTTAGTGAATTCACACCCTCAGAAACTCAACCAGCCAGGATGAGAATTCTCCTCTCCAGTAGAGATTTAGAAAATTCACACCCTTAGATGAGAACTTAAGCTTCAGAAGGTAAGAAGTTGATCCCACAGACACTGCCCTCCCCACCCCAGCAGTGCTAGACAATTTAGAAACTGTGATTGACCCCTGTGAAGAGGGGCAGGGACAAAAAGTCACCATAAAAGCAAGCCCTGAACTCCCTCTGAGCAGATTGTCTTTGAGAAGATAGTCTGAAGAGATTGTCTTCTAGAGATAGACTTCTGATGAAAGAGTCTTCAAGGGAGCTTTGCTGGAGACTGTGACTTGGAGCTCAGCTGTGTGGTTACTCACCACCAGCCTTCCTGGTTGAAAGAAAACCAAGCTCTGCCTGGATTAAGCCTACTCTTTGGAGCAAAACATTTAGGAAGATAGGATAGATAAGTTCTTTATCCCCCTCACATTTCTCTTCTCTACTTGTATATATTTGTAAAGAAATTTCTGACTCAAGATAAAATAAATATTGGTGACCACATAATTTCATAAAATTATTGTCCAACAATTAAATTTAACCCTTACATGTGGGAAAATTGAGACACATGCACTCTGGTGGAGATGTGAACTAATTAAGTCATTCTAGAGAGCGTTTTGGAACTATGATCAAAGAGCTATAAAATTGCATACCTTTGACCAATACTACTATTTGGTCTGTATCCCAAAGACATAAAAAGGAAAAAGACCTATATGTATAAACATATTTATAGCAGGTCTTTCTGTGGAATCAAAGAAATGCTAAATTGCTAAATTGAAGGGATGCCCATTAACTGAGGAGTGGTTGAATAAGCTATACAATATATAATATATGGTATATAATTATGATGGAATACTATTGTGCTATTAGAAATTAGGAAAGATTGCTCTTAGAAAAACCTTAGAAAGACTTGCATAAATTGATGAAATACATAGAACTAGAAGAACTTTGTACACAGTATCAACAATATTGTACAATGATCAATTGTAAATAACTTAGCTATTCTCATCTGAAGGACTTATGATTAAAAATACTGTCTACCTACCTCTAGAAAAAGAATTGATGGAGTTTGAAAACAGATCAAAGCAAACTTTTAAAAACTTTCTCTTTCTGGTCTGGATTTTCTTTCACAACATGACTAATGTGGAAATATGTTTCTATATGACTGTACGTATATAACCTATATCAAATTGCCTGTCATCTTGTGGAGGAGGGAGAGGAGATGGCCAGATAATTTGGAACTCAAAATTTGAAAAAAATGTTAAAAGTTGTTTTTACATGTAGTTGGGTCATAAAATATTAAATAAAGACTTTATTTGTCCATAAAATGATTCTAGTAATGTGCTTTCTTTTTTTATTCTCAATAACAATTTATACAGTAAAGGTTCTTCTAAGAATTTGATAACATTCTCCTGTGAATTCTTCAGGATCGGGAGTTTTTTTTCCTTTGGTAGTTCCTTTCCAGTTAGATCAGGTTATTTAAGATCTCTGGTTGTTCTGATAGTTTGGATATTCTATATTTTTGAAAATATTTCTTTTGTGTTCTCAGTTTTGTTAGTATATAACTGCATATAATATGTTCTGATTATTCTTTTTTTTTCTTCTGATTTTGCTATGATTTCACCTTGCTTATTTCCTATTTAATTGACTGGATTTTCTGCTCTCTTCTTTTTAGTCAATTAGATTAGCTAACAATCAATTTTATTAGACTTTTCAAATAGCCATCTTTCATTTTATTTCTCATTTTTATAAAATTTTATCCCCCTTCTAATTTTAAATATCTCTTCTTTCCGTGGTTATTTTAGGTTTGTTTATTTATTAGCTTTCTAATTTGTGTAAAAGCATATTCCGTTCATTAATTCCCTTTCATTTTGTTAATGTATGTTTTTAAGCACACAATTCTCCTTTGACCTCCAGGACTGCTTTAGTTATAAACCAGAAATTTTTGAATGTTGTCTCCTCATTCTTATTTTCTTTTACATAGATGTTTCTATGTTTTGCTTTTTGGTTTACTCATTATTTAGGATTTCGTTTTTGTCTCCATTAGTTTCTATATTTTTTAACCAATTTCTATTTTTATTGCATTATGATCTATAAAGCATGTGCTGGCTATTTCTGCCTTTTTGCATTTGTTTGCAACATCTCTGTGAAAAGTTTCACATGGTGGTGATATATATGTATATATATATATATATGTTCTTTTGTTGTCCCATTTAGAAGATATCATAAGATTTTTTTTAATTTTATTTTATTCTTTATTTATTTATTTTAAAACCCTTACCTTCCGTCTTGAAGTCAATACTGTGTATTGGCTCCAAGGCAGAAGAGTGGTAAGGGTAGGCAATGGGGGTCAAGTGACTTGCCCAGGGTCACACAGCTGGGAAGTGTCTGAGGCCAGATTTGAACCTAGGACCTCCTGTCTCTAGGCCTGGCTCTCAATCCACTGAGCTACCCAGCTGCTCCCAGATTTTTGTTTTTTAATGATAAGATTCTCCAGAAATTTGTTCAGTTCCATTATTTTCCCTCTTGTTTAAAGTTTCTTAAAGACTTATCCAAAACTGGAAGGGGAAAGTTGAAATCTCTTGTCACTATTGTGTTACTGCCTATTACTTGCTCAGAAATGTTTCATTTATGAATTTGGAGATTAAGACATTTGGAGTATATATGTTTGTTATTGATATTGATTTGTTTATGGCTCCTTTCAGCATAATATGGTTTTCTCCTTTGTCCCTTTTTATTTTTCCTATATTTTATGATATCAGCTCCTACGTTCTCAGATTCACTTAATGCATAGTAAATTTTCTTATCCAATTTATCACTCTTTGGGTTTATTGGATTATTTACTCCATTCACATTCAAAGTTATGAGATGGCTATAAATAGTATATAAACAGTACTACTATGTTCTTTCAATTACTTTACCTTACTCTTCTGTAAAATTTAATTTTACTTATCTTTTTTAATGTGACTATTTCAGCTGTATCTCTTCCCTCACCCCTGACTCCTCCCCTTTAGTTTATTATCCCTTTTCTTTTAGGGTTTTGCTTATTAGTTCCTTTTTCTCTTCTGCTTTTATGAAGTTATATAAAATTCTCCCTCTACCTTTTTTTTCCCTCTCAAAGAAATTCCCCTTTCCTTCCAGTGTTCTTAGTTTTTTTTTTAAACTTTGGTTTTTTGGGGTTTTTTTGCATCTCCTTCCAAAAAAAGGATTCCTTTCACTCTTTTCATTATTCATCCTCTCTCTACTCTAGACTCATTCTTTAATTCATGACTTCTAAATTATCTGGTCTCCCTCTTTTCTCAGTACTTCTCACTTAAAGGAAGCATCCAAGGTATGCATTCTCAGCTCTTTTGGAATTTGCCCCACAGACTCCCCTTTTTCATTGTGTCTTCCTCTTAGAACAATTCTAATTATTGCAAATGTCATAGAGGACACTGACCCATACTAGGGTCCCTCACCCACTACATATCTATGCATGCATCTCTCCTCTGATTAACTTTTCTTTCCCCATTTGTTTCAAAATATTATTCCTAGATCCATGCTCTCCCATTGCCTCAGGTGCCAGTTACTCCCTGGAGTCCAATTCCTCCTCTCGGGTGGTAGGATGAGCAGACCTTTCAAGAATCAAACTCCTGTGCAAGGTCCCCATTCTCTTTCACAGACCATCTCTCTTCGTCCACGGGAGTATTCATCTACTACCAAAGTAAAGCTTCCTTCCTCCCACCTCCTTCCTTTTCAATCCTTCTCCCACCTCTTCACCCACTTTCTCCTATAGATCCTTCTCTTTTTGATAACCACAGGGGTCGCCTTTCCTTCATTGCTGGACCTCCAGACACACATCCTCTCTACCCCTTGTTTCCTTCTCTCCCTTCCATGTACCTCCGCCCCAAGGTTTAATGTAATACCACAAAAAAAACATTGATTCACCTGTAGGCAATGTCACTGTCCATAATGCTCCCATTCCCAGCTCCTCACAGCTACCTGGGCTGGACTTCCACCTTCACCTCCGACTCCTTGTGTGCAGCTAGAAAGACTGATTGCTGTTAGTCCATTACTTTTGTTGTCCTTGGCTGAGGCATTTGTTTACATCTCCTGCATTTTTGTTGTCTGGAGTGTTCAAGAAACAAATAATTTCTTCAGTTCTGATTTTCTTTCTAAAAATGTTTCAAATGTCTCTTTGCAATTAATCACCTGTCTTTTTTTTTTTTACATATGGTTAAGCTTGGATTTGCAGGATAGATCACTCTGAACTGCATCCATTGCTCTTTGGAATACTTAATCCCATTCCTTCCTATGTTTTGGGGTAGGTGCAGAATAGTCTTGTGTTATTTTAATTTCCTTTCCTTAGTATTCGAAGGAGTTTTTTCTGGATTACTTGAAAAATAACTTGTTTCTGAATCAAAGTGTTTAATATATTTCTTAGAGTTTGCATCCCTGAGTTTTATTGTTGTGGTTGTTCTAAAAGTAATTTGTGAATCCTTTCAGCTGGTATTTCATATTCTATATTTAGAAATTCTAAGCAATGTTCTTCTATTTCCCTCATGATCAATGTTATAGTTTTTTATCCTGTCATGTTCTTCTAGGAGACCAATGATCTTTATGTTGTCTCTATGCATCCTGTTTTCAAGATCCATGTTTTGCTTGTCCAGTGAGCACATTATCTTTTAATATTCTTATTTTTCACTTCTCTTGTGGTTTGTCCACATTTGTATGCTTGTATTCCCAATCTACTGTTCTCATGTTTGCTTCTTTGGTGAGACTTGCTATTAAAGATTCCACTTTTTGTATTCTATTATTTTTTCTGTGTCATAAATTCTGCTTTCATAGTTCTAATTTCTCTTTTGAACCACTCAGGAACAGCATATTGTGGTTCTATTTTCTTAAAAATTCCATTGAGTCCTCTGTCTCATTAAGGGTTTGGATCATTTCCTTTTGTTTTGCAGTATTCATATGCTTGAACTTGTTTACTTGAGGCCAAATTTCCTCCTATTATTAATGTTTTATCTATTGATTTATTTGCTTATGTTCAAAGTCTTTAACTTTTCTTCTTCCTGAAATCTTTGGAATAGGGGAGGTTTCATTGCAGGCCTGTGTCCCAAGCCTTGGTATACTAGTGCAGCTTTATTGCTAATAATCTAGTTGGTGAAGGAGCGGTACTGAATGCATTCATGGTCAGTGAACACCAGTTCATGTTTTTTTTTGTGCCTTTGTGCTTTAAAAAAAACAAAACAACAAAACACTTTTGGACATTGTGTGCCCCAGACTTGCCAGCTGAAGTTACTCTATCTTTCGTGCATTATTTCTGTGCATAATTTGTAGAGGTTTGAAAACTGAAGGTGATTACTTGCTGTTCATGTAACTTGGAGGTCACAAATGAATTTCTAGGCTCTTCTAAAATAAAAAGCTCATTTTTGATAGCTTTAATTTTTATATCACTTTCATTTCTCTCTGTATGTTCCTCTTCTCCTACCTTTCAGGCAATCCCTTCAAAGATCAAAAAAGAAAGGGAAAAATAGCATTTCAGCATAACTAGCCAAAATATTAGCCCTGTCTACCTGCATTCATCTAAACTTAGAACTACATTTTCTCAGTTCTTTTCTGAAGCAAAGCTTAGTCATTAAAATTATATAGTATTCAGCTATTTTCTTTTGTTCTTTCTTTAATAGGGTTTCAGGATTGACTGGCATCCTATGATTTGCAGTTCAAAGGGACAAGCATTCCCTCTTAGCCTTGATAGCTTTTGGGGACTCTTGATATCTTTGAGAAACAACACAGATGAGTCATGTGCAGGAGTTCTGAAACACTCTATGAGACAAAGACTAAAAAGAAATGGGTACTTCAAAGCTAAGCAGTAGGGAGATGAGTGTCCCCAGATTCACTCAGGACTTAAGAAACTAAGTCAGATTTTACTACTAGTAGCAATGCAATGACCCAGGACAATCCAGAGGAACTTATGAGAAAGAACGCTATCCACATCCAGAGAAAGAACTGTGGGAGCGGAAATGCAGAAGTAAAACATGATTTAAGGGGCAGCTGGGTAGCTCAGTGCAGTGAGAGTCAGGCCTAGAGACGGGAGGTCCTAGGTTCAAATCAAGCCTCAGCCACTTCCCAGCTGTGTGACCCTGGGCAAGTCACTTGACCCGCATTGCCCACCCTTACCAATCTTCCACCTATGAGACAATACACCGAAGTTAAGGGTTTAAAAAAAAAAACAACATGATTTATCACTTGTTTATATGGGTATATGACTTGAGGCTTTGACTTTGAAAGATGGCTCTATTGCAGAAATGAATACTATGGAAATAGATATCAAGTCATAACAATTGTACAACCCAGTGGAATTGCTTGTTGGCTCTGGGAGGACAGAGGGAAAGAAGATGAATCATGTAAACATGGAAAAATATTTTTTAATTAAAAAAAGGAGCTAAGTCAGAAAGAATGGGTGTACAAAGACCATAGGTAAAAAGGAGAAAATGAAAGGCATATTGATATGGGGCAGAGAAGGGAGAAGTTAAACAGGGCCATTGGTCTCCTCTAGACATCTCAGAACTCCAGCTAAAGGTGCAGATTGTACTCATCTCTTCAGGGACTGAGGGAAGTTAATATATTAAAAAAAAAAAAAAAGGTCTGGGAGTAGTGAGGTAGCACAGTGGTAAAACCACCAGCATGAAGTCAGGAGGACCTCAGTGCAAATGTGGCCTCAAGATTCTTCCTAACTATGTGACCCTGGGTAAGTCACTTAAGTCCAATTGCCTAAAAAAAAGTCTGTTCTTTTCCCAACTTCTTCTTCACTGTCTGTCTGTGTAATATGCTCTACTAGTTTGTTTTCCCAAATGTTTCCTGTATCCCCATTTTGGCCTCAAACATAGAGAAGACAGAGGCCAGCTAGAGATAAACAAGAATTTAAATTAAGGCAGAAAGTAAAATGTGTGCCTGAATTTAGGAATTTTCCTAACTGGGGGCTCCTAATTATTTTGGTAAAACTCCTAATTTTTTTCAATAAAATGCCATAAAATGTTAGAGGAGAGGACCAGATGGACTTAAGATCATTATATTTCCCCTTGGCTAAAAACTGAGTTGATAGGTGATTAATTCTTCGTAGAGAAAAGGGGTAGGAAGAAGGGGACAGTGTTGAGAGAAAAGATCACCCTCTCGACCACCTTGTAGGGAAGAGATAGGAAAGGCCTGGGAGGAAGGAATAGAAGGCTCAGGACCTTCTGACCAATTCTACCCTACACAGTCACACTCATACCCACCATTACGACAATTCCATTCCATTCCATTATCATAGTCCTTTGTGAATATTGTTTTTAATGTTGTATACTAAACACCTACTATATATATATCAAGGACTGGATATATACATACGCAAAAATGAAAATCTCTTCTCTCAAGGAGCTGACATTTTATCAAGGGACACATACATGCCATATACATATATGTATATATGAAATAAATACAAAGTAATTTTGGAGAAGAGATCAGGGAAACGCAGAAAAACTTATGTAAAAGGTGGTACTTGATCTGGGTTTTGAAGGAAATAATCTCTGATCATCATTTCTAATGAAGCAGTAATAATAATGGCTAGCATTTATATAATGGCTAGCATTTATATAGCACTTTATAGTTTGCAAAGCACTTCACATATATGACCTCATTTGATCTTCACAAAGACCCTATACAGTTATTATTATCCCCATTTTATAGATGGGAAAATTGAGGTTGAGATAGGTTAAGTAACTTTCCGAGGGTTATACATTTATGTCTGAGGCAGGATTAAAATTCATCTTCCTGAATATTCCATTAAATTTGTCAACTTGGAAAAACACAGAACCTCTAAAGTAGTCATTAAAAACCAAATCTTTAATTAGGATAAGAGTCAAGTCCTTAATAACTGGCGACCACACAGAGCCAAGTGGTAAATACCTCACAGAGCTAAAGCTCTAGGATTCTGGGGATAGTGTTTCTGAGAAAATCACCATCAAAGATGATTTTTCAAAGAATAATAGAACATAGGGGTCTTATACTTTTTGGGGAACTAAGGACGAGGAAGTGTGATTGATTAGCTTTACACTGGCTACAAGGAAATGAGGAGTTGGGGCAGGATTATCAGGGAGAGGTAAATGCTTTACAATGGATACAAAAGGAAGATTCCACCCAGGGGCTGGACTACCTGGGAGAGGACTTTTTTCTAGTTCAATATAATCTTTTTTGGTAGTGTTAACTGGGTTTTTTGGAGCCTCAAGTTTGTCTCAGTCACTTGAGAACTTGCCTTGGGGGAAGTCTCAGACTGGCCTAGTCTCTGACTAAATAATAAACCTTAAAGGACTTAACGATCCCAGTTTAGGTGGGACTAGTAGATATAATCAAAAAAATTTTTTTTAAACCCTCACTCTTTCCATCTTGGAATCAATACGGTGTATTGGTTCCAAGGCAGAAGAGGGTTAAGGGCTAGCCAATGGGGGTCAATGACTTGCCCAGGGTCACACAGCTAGGAAGTTTCTGAGGTCATATTTGAACCTAGGACCTCCCATCTCTGGTCCTGGCTCTCAATCCAGGACCACCCAGCTGCCCCCATATAATCAAATCTTAAGTACCCTTTTTGTCTTAGAAGTTTCTCCCATTGTATCAGAGACCTCTTCCAGATAGTCCAACCCCTGGCTGGAACCATCCTTTTGTATCCATTGTAGTTTAGGGAATACCCTGGTACCCCAATCTCTGGCTACAGCCTCTTTCCCAAGCCTGCTTATAACCAGTCAGTGTAGGTTTTCTGTCCTTAGTTCCCCAAAAGGTACGTAAGACCCTTATGTTTTATTATTCTTTGGAGAATCATCTTTGGGTGATTCTCTCAGAGACACTGTCCCCAGAGCCCCAGAGTTTTGACTCTGTGGTTTTTAGCCCTGGCCTCTGTATGGTGGTCAAATTAAGGACTTGTCTCTTTTCCTGATTAAAGATTTGGTTTTATGACTACTGTAGTGATTCTATGTTTTTCCAAGTTGACGAGTGGTTCTGTGTTTTTTCCAAGCTGACAGTAGTTCAATTGGAAAGGCACCGAATAAGTAGATTAGTTTAGGTAAAATTGCCATTTTTATTATATTGGCTTGGCTTACTTATGAACAATGAATATTTCTCTGATTATTTAAATCTGACTTTATTTGTATAAAAAAAGTATTTATAATTATGTTCATCGAGTTCCTGGGTGTCTTGGCAGGTTAAACTGGGGTTAAATGACTTGCCCAGGGTCACACAGCTAGGGAATGTCTCAGACCAGATTTGAACTTAGATCCTCCTAACTTCAGGCCTGTAGCTCTATCTACTGTGCTATCTGGCTATCTTATTTTATTTATTTCTCCAAAATTTTATTTATTTATTTTAAATTTTTTCTGTCTTATAAATTTCTCAGAATCGCTATTTATTTATTTATTTATAGCTTTTTTTTTCCCCCCATGTTTACATGATTCATTTTCTTTCCCTCTCTTTTTCCCTACTCCTTTCCAGAGCCAACAAGCAATTCCATTGGGTTGTATAAATGCTGTCATTTGATACCTATTTCTATATTACTCATTTTTGCTATAGAGAAATTTTTTAAAGGCCTAAACCCCACATTACATCTCCACATATACATGTGATAAGTGATGTCATATGCTTTTCTTTTGCATTTCTACTCCCATAGTTCTTTCTCTCAATGTGGATAGCATTCTTTTACATAAGTCCTTCAGGAGTGTCCTGACTTGTTGCATTGCTTCTAGGAGCAAAGTCCATTACGTTGGATTGTTCCACAACGTTTTTCTTTCTGTGTACAATGTTCTTCTGGTTCTGCTCATTTCACTCTGCATCAGTTCATGGAGGTTTTCTCAGTTCACATGGAAAACCTCCAAATCATCAATCCTTACAGCAAAATAGTATTTCTTCACCATCATAGACCACAATTTGTTCTGGCTATCTTATTTTAAATGAAATATCTCTTTTTATAGGGCTTTTTGGTGATATAAAAAATACTAATGATTTATCTGGGTTTATTTTATAAAATACTAGAATAGTAGAAGGTCATAACCTTCTACTTTAATAAAAATTATTATTCCAACAACATTTTTAGTTGAAAAATCCAAGTATACTATCATTTCTGTAAAAAAGAGTTTTATTTCTTCATTGTCCATTCTGATTACTTCGATTTCTTTCGTATTTTATTGCTATTGTTAGCATTTCTAGTACACACACTATATATTTTTTATGTTTGTTTTTGTTTAACCTTTACTTTTTGCTTAGAACCAATACTAAGTTTTTCTAAGGCAGAAGAATGGTAAAGGCTAAGCAAATGGGAATAAGAGACTTGCCCAGGGTCACACAGCTAGGATATATCTGAGACCAGATTTGATCTCAGGATTCCTGACTCCAGGCCTGGCTCTCTATCTACTGAGCCAGCTAGCTGCTCCTTTAGTATAATATTGAATAATTTTGGTTATAATGGGCATCATTTTTTTTTTGCTCTTTTTCTTACTTGGAAGGCTTTTAGCTTATCCCTGTTATATATAGATAAGGCTTACTGAAGGTTTTGGGTAGATGCTTCTTATCATAGTAAGAAAAAATCCACTTATACCTATGTTTTCAAGTATTTTTTATCAAGAATGAGTCTTGTATTTTATCAAAAACTTTTTTTATATCTATTGAAATAATAACATGATTTTTGTTGATTTTTATTACTGATATAATCAGTCATGTTAGTAGTTTTCCTTTTATTAAACCAGCCCTACACTCCCAGTATAAATCCCATTTGGTCACAATTTATAATCTGTATGATCTATTGCTATAATCTCCTAACTAGCATTTTATTTAGGAATTTTGCATCAAAATTCATTGGCAAAATTGGCCTATAATTTTCTTTGTTTTTGCTTTTCTTGATTTAGGTACCAGCACTATATTTGTTTCATAAAAGTTTGGTAGAACTCCTCCTTTACCTATGATTATAAATAATTTATTTAAAATCGAAACCAGTTGACTTTAAAAGTTTGTTTGATAGAATTCATTTGTAATTCATCTGGTAATGATGTTTTTTTCCTTAGGAAGCTCATTTAAGGCCTGTATAGTCTATTTCCTCTTTAGTTAATCTGGGCAGTTTATTTATTTATTTATTTATTTTTGGTAAGTATTATTCCATTTCACATAAATTGTTAAATTTATTGACTTATTTTGGGCAAAAAAAAACCCTCTTTTAATAATTACTTTAATTGCATCTTAATTTGTGGCATATTTATCCCCTTCATTTTTGATACTGGTGTTTTGGTTTTCTTCTCTCTTTTTTCAATCTATTAACCAATGGTTTATTTTATTGGTCACCCCCAATAAAAAAAAACAGCTTCTAGTTTTATTAATTCATTGGTTTCCTTACATTCAGTATTATTATTCTCACCTTTAATTTTCAGGATTTCCAATTTGGTATTTAACTGGGAATTTAAAATTTGTTCTTCTTCTAATTTTTTAATTGCATGCTAAATTCATTGATCTTTTCTTTCTCTATTTTATTGATGTAAACCTTTAGAGACATAGAATTTTCTTCTGATTATTTTGCTGCATCTCATAAGTTTTGTTATGTTGTCTTATTTTTATCTTCTTTAATTAAACTTGTTTCTGTGATTTGTTCTTTGACCCACTCAATCTTTAAGATTGGGTTATTTAGATTCCAATTAATTTTTAATTTGTTTCCACATTTCTTTGTTAAATGTAATTTTTATTGCATTATGATCTGAAAAAGATGCATTATATTTCTGCTTTTCTGCATTTGACTATGAGGTTTTTATGCCCTAATATATGGTCAATTTTTGTAAAGGTACTACGTACCACTGAGAAAAGATATATTCCTTTCTGTTCTTATTTATTTCTCTCCAGATGTCTATCATATATAGCTTATCTAAGATTGTATTCTTTTCCTTAACTTCTTTTTTATTTTGGTTAGATTTGTCTAGTTCTGAGACAGGAAAATTCTCCATTATTATATAATATTTCTATTTCTACGTATAATTCATTTAACTTTTGCTTTATAATTTTTTTAACATTTATTAATATTTGCTTTATAACTTGAATGATATCGCATTCAATCCATATGTTTAGTACTAATATTACTTCATTATCTATGGTACCTTCTGCTTATCTCTTTTAATTAAATTTATTTTAGCTTTAACTTTGTCTGAGATCATGCTTTTTTTTTGCATGAGCTGAAGCTTAATAAATCATATTCTAGCCCTTTATTTTAACTGTGTCTCATTTTTAAATGCATTTATTGTAAACAATGTTGTTGGGTGCTGTTTTTTGATCCATTCTGTTTCCATTTTATAGGTGAGTTCATATTCATACTCAAAGTTGTTGAGAGCCATTGGATGTAGAGAGCCATTGGAGAAATAGGGTCAAATTTAGGGCCTGTTATCCGGATTCCCTACGTGACCAATCCAGGCTGAGGCAGTCTTTGTGTTTGGTCCTGGTCACCTGAGCCCTGCAAAGCTCTGGTACCGGCAGGTAGGTTAATCCAAAAACAACTTGACCCCTCCAAGAGGCTATTAGGAGTCATTTAGAGAAATAGAGTCTGTAATAGATGTTTTATCTGGATCCCATTACAAAATCATCGGCAAGTAAAACTGTGTGTATGATTTTTCTGCACTGCATGTCAGGACGCAGACAGAATGGGCCAACTAAGGTGAAAATCTGAGGCTCCTCTTTTGACTCAATTTTAGATCCCCGCCTTTTCTCAATATTCTTATTGGAAAGCTTTGAGTCCTTAATCAGACCAGCAGCTACTGAGTTAACAATTTCTCTCCTTGATAATTAAGAAGCCTGAACCCTAAAAAATATATTACTTAGATAAAGACTGGAGCCAGACAATTTAGTCCAGACTATCTGACCAGGTGCAGATCTGTAAATCAAGGCAGAACGCAATTAGTAAACATCTCCATGAAATATATTTCTGCTCCCTGAATTAACCCCTACTAATTGGTGGTTGGAATTTGGCCCTTGTCCTTGTATCTATATCTCTACTTTTTAGACTTTAATGGATTGTGTATGATTTGTAACCCCTTCACAGCTGTGACTCTTTGTGTTCTTTGTTTGAAACCAGTATAAAATAAAGTCCAAATCCCATAGCATTGGAGCAACATGGGCTAACCACTAGTCTGGTTGTTCTCATTTTCTTTTTCCTGTCTTAACAATCCTACGCCACAAAATGCCACTCAGAACCCCTACCATATAGAGGCTGGCTCTCTATACAAAGTTATAATTAAGAGTTATTTCCCTCCATAGTTTTCCCCCACTGTTTATTCTTCTCTCTCTCTCTCTTTTTTAAAACCCTTATCTTCGGTCTTGGAGTCAATACTGTGTATTGGCTGAGAAGTGTCTGAGGCCAGATTTGAACCTAGGACCTCTGATCTCTAGGCCTGGCTCTCAATCCAATGAGCTACCCAGCTGCCCCCAACTCTCTTTTTTAACCCTATCCTTTCTCAGAAGTCCAATTTACTTTTGACCACTGTGCCTCCCTAATTTGTATACCCTTCTAAAAGTCACTCTCTTATCCTAAACCCTTCCCCTCCTATTTCTTAATTTTCACACCTGTTGAGAATCCCTCCCTTATCCTATCTCTTTGCCTTCCTATTGCTCTATAAATTAAGAAGACTTTTAGACCCAACTGGATATATATGTTATTCTTTCTTTAACCCGGTTCCAAAGAGAATAAGGTTCCTAAACTGCCTGCCTTCTACCCCTTCCTCCTCTCCAATGTAAAAGATCTTTCATTCATACTTCTTTTATATGAGATAATTTGGTCCATTTTACCTTTAGTGTCAGGCTCTTCTCCTGAGGTTTGGGGGATAATGTCTCAGGCTTTGAATTTTTCATATTGTCATTTTCAGAGCTCTGAGGGTCTCTAACTTTTTGGTTCTTCCAGTATGCTATGATCCAAGAACATGTGTAGTCATTGCTCCTCCAACTTACCCTTTGGTTTATGAAAAAAGTCAAATACTCCTCTCTCTATTCTGAGCTATGGCCAAAACCCCAATGCTGCAAATTTTCTTACTCCCTATGGTCCTGATGATGTACCACTGGCCTCCATTCTCCCACTATCATAAATATCAGTTCTCCTCTCTGCCCTGGATTAGAGAAACACAAAATAGTTTTCCTGTCAGACTAATGGATAAGGGAAAAACTCATTTAGATCAAAATAGGACAGAGAGAACATTATTAGTTGCAAAATAGATAAATTTGACTACATTAAATTTAAAAGGTTTTACCCAAACAAAATCAATGCAACCAAGATTAAAAGGCAAACAACAAACTTGGAAAACATCTTTATGGCGAGTGTCTCTGACAAAGGCTTAATTTCTCAAATTTTATATAGAGAACTAGGTCAAATTCATAATATTACTAAGCATTACCCTATTTACAAATGGTTAAGGATATGAACAGGCAATTTTCAGATGAAGAAATTAAAACTACCTTTAGTCATATGAAAAATGCTCCAAATCACTATTAGAGAAATGCAAATTAAAACAATTCTGAGGTACTACCCCATGCCTACCAGACCACATAAAAAAAGAAAATGATAAATGTGGAAGGGGATGTGGAAAAATTGGAACACTAATATGCTGCTGGTTGAGCTGTGAACTGATATAATCATTCTGGAAAACAATTTGGAACCATGCCCAATGGACTGTCAAATTTGGTCCAGCAATACCACTACTAAATCTGTATTCCAAAGAGACCAAAGATAGGGGAAAAGGATCAACTTGTACAAATATATATAAAGCAGCTCTTTTTGTGGTAGCAAAGAATTGGAAACTAAAGGGATGTTCATCTATTGAGGAATGACAATGAGAAAAGAGGAATTAGATAATCATAAAAAACCCTAAAAAGACATGTATGAAGTAATACAAAGCAAAGTGAGCAAACCAGGAAAATGTAACACACAGAAACAAAAACAATGTACGATGATCAATGGTGAATGACTTAACTAGTATCAACAATGCAAGGATCCAGGACAGCTCCAAGGGACTTAGGATTTAAAAAGGCTATCTACCATCATAGAAGGAACTGACAGAGTCTGAGTGGAGACTGAAATGTATCATTTTTCACTTTATTTCCTCTGTGTTTTTTTTTCCCCTCTAGTGTGTCTAGTGTTGTCTTTCACAACACAATGGACTTGGAAATATTTACTGAATGATAACATGTGAATAACATATATTAACTGGGATCTTGGGGAGGGGGAATGGAAGGGATGAAGATAATTATGGATCAAAAAATGTCAGGAAATGATTATTTAAAATTATCAACATGTAAGCTGGAAGAATATTTTTTTAAAAAACCACAGCATGCTGATCACAAGCCAGTATGGAGACATCAGAGGAAGACTTCAGTTATCTGAATGTACACCTGCTAAAGGAAAGACTTTCTGCCAAAAGTGGAACAGCTCACAATTTCTTGGCTTGCATTCATGAGAACTGTATACTTTTCTACTTTGTATTCATCTTTTGTTAACTGCTCTTTGTAAGAAGAGGGTGTGATTAGGAGGATGGGGGTGTAGTTGGTAACCCCTTGAGTTGATGTATAAGGGCCATTTCTCCCTCACAGCCACCCCTCCTTACTAGGGAGACAAAATGAGGTTTCATGGGAAAATGGGGATCCCCAGAAGTTCCTGCTGGGATAGAGAAGTTAGAGGAATGTCTTCTCCTCCAGGGGAAACAAGTGTGACCCTAAAGGGATGTTCCTGTCGGGCAGTACACACAGAAGCCTCCCCCAGAAATCCCCAGCTGGAATCAGTTTTAAAAATGGAGTCTGCTAACCTTCCTCCCTCAACCCACAAGTTCTGTCTCCCCCCAATATAGTTCACTCTGATCTGACTAAATCAAATGATGGGGTTTATTTCAGGAACAAAATAGTCAAGGAAATGTAAGAATGAAGATTTCTGGGAAAGGGGGTGCAGGTAATCCCTAAATCCCCTTTCAGTCCTTGACTGGGCAGGATACCTGCAGAGATTCATCTATGTTCCCCCAAATCCCAGCTTCTCTGACTCAATCCCACCCCCCAAATCCCACCTATAGCTAAAATTGTTACTAAACTAAAGGGAACATAGAAAAACAAAGCCAAAGGCAATTTTTGTGGGTCCCAGAGGTTGGCTTCCCACAGAAGTCCAGACACCCCTGGCCAAACTGAAGAAACTGTTGTTGTATATTTCCAGTGTGATCAGGAGCCAATAGAGATCAATAAATATGATCAGTCTTCATTGAAGGTCTCAGGAAACTCTCCACATTTCATTTGTGGGTTCCACCGCCCCCAAAAACCACCTCCCACCAGGCTGTCAACCCAAAAGTTTAGTTGGTTCTTCTCCTACAAGTCTTTGCATCCTCTCAACTGTCACTCTCCTCTCATCCTTCTCATCCTTCTGTATCCCATCTCTCACAATTCCAAAATGCCTGGCTTGCCTAGCTTCTTACACCTTGCTTCAATCATCCACACAAATCTTTTTAAAAATCAAAGTTGATGAGTTTTCAGTGTAATTATGTTTATCTCTTCTTGCCCTTTCTCTCTGGAATTGGGGTGTGTGTGTGTGTGTGTCTTTGATATTTCAGCCCTGAAAGCTTTCCATCCCCTTCCTTGTCTGAATTCCCCTGCAGAATTTTGGAGCATGAAATCTTACTTCTCCTTTCTATAATTCTTTGAAAACTTCTCTCTCAAAATCGAAAACACATATCAGACTATGTCCAGTTTTGCTATCACAAATTCTTTTTCCTAAGATGGCTATCATTTCTGGTTCACCAAAAAGTTCCTACTTGTAAGAGAGGGTTCAGGCTCAAAATCATAATCCAATAATCCAAAATGTAAAATGGGGATAATAACAGCACCTGTTCCCAGGGTTGTTGTGAGGATCAAATGAGATATTTGTAAAGCACTTAGCATAGTGCCTGGCACATAGTAGGGATTATATAAAATGCCTCTTCCCTTCCCTTCTCATCCTTCCCTTCTTCTGTTCTTTTTCATCATATCAAAATTTCATACTGGCTTACTGTCAGGTTCCCAAATTCTTTATGTCCTTCCTTCTCTGTTTCTGTTAGTGCAGTTGCTCTCTCTACAGTAAAGGCCTCAGAAATGTTACTTAACTACAAGTATTCAGTTGTCAATCTTATCCCCTTATTCCTGTCAAAATTCTTCTGCTGCCCAACATTCTGGTTAGGAGACAGGTTAGGCATTCCCTTTGATTATTTAGCTGATGTTTCTTCTCTCCTCCTTGAAACTCTTCTACTCTTTTATGGAAGACTTCATTCTTTCTGGTGAGTAAACATTTTCCTCTCATCCTTTCACCTTCTACACTGTCATCACATGGCCGTGGCAGAATAGCAAGCACAGTACATCCCCAGGAGGCCATTACCAAATTTACGTGGCTATCCTTCTTTACTAAAAACCAGATGCTTGGTATTTTGCTGTTCTTGATATCTTTCTTGGCTAACTTTTGTGGCAATTTGCCTGTTCAATCCACACCCAGCCTGTGGTGTGTTGGGGATAGTTTAGGAGGTCTCCCTTTCCTTAACTATGGTTATGCTATCTTTCTCAGCCACCTTTGATTGGTAGCTAATATATTTGTATCAAACACTCACACAATTATTAGTTTTCTCCTCTCCTCAGTTTTCAAGGAGAAAATAAACTGCTGGCAGCTAGCCTCTCCTTAATTGCATTTACCCATCTCTTTTCTCCTTTTCCCACTAAAATTCTGATTCCTCATGTTTCTTTAACAAAATTTTTATTTGTTCATTTATCTCTTTTTATTTACTTATGCTCACTTATTAGTATGGATCTCCATATCTCACCCAAGTAGAGGGACTACTTTATGGCCCAATTCCTCTCTAATTGACAGGGAGCTTTGATATTCTCTGCTTCCAACCCAGGTCAGTTCATCCTTCTTTGAGCAGCCTAGTGGCACCCCACTCCTGGGGACTCCCTATGTCAAATAGTATGGACATTCCACTAGATTAGAGCACTATATCTCAGGATCTCTAAGCTCAAGAGATCCCTAGCCTGAGTCTCCCAGATAGAAGAAATTACAGGCCATGAATCATTACTATGTTCAACCCTTATGCTTCTCTGGCTACTTCATCTTTACCTAGGCTGTTATAAGTCAGATTGGGGGCAGACAATGGTCAAAGGTCAGCCTTTGGTTATAGTTTTTTCTAATTCAGTAAAAAAGTTTCTTGGTACTTTGATAGGTATGGCACTAAAGAAGTAAATTAATTTGGGTAGGATTGTCATTTTTATTATGTAGCTCATCCTACCCATGAGCAATTAATGTTTTTCCAATTGTTTAGATCTAGTTTTAATTGTGAGGAAAATTTTTTGTAGTTGTGTTCGTATAATTCCCGTGTTTGTCTTGGCAGATAGATTCCTAAGTATTTTATATTTTCTAGGGTGATTTTATTAAATCAGGTTATTTTTTATTTTTTAGAAAAATTTTTTTTCCATGGTTACATGATTCATGTTCTTGATCCCCCCACATAGCCAATGCACATTTCCATTTCCACTGGTTTCTTCATGTGTCATTGATCAAGACCTATTTCCATGTTATCGATAGTTGCACTGGTGTGTTCGTTTAGAGTCTATATCCCCAATCATGTCTGCATCAACCCATGCGTTCAAGTAGTTGTTTTTCTTCTGTGTTTCCACTCATGTAGTTCTTCCTCTGAATGTGGGTAGCATTCTTTTCCATAAATCCTTCAGAATTGTCCTGGGTCATTGCATTGCTGCCAGTACAGAAGACCATTGTATTCGATTTTACCACAGTGTATCAGTCTCTGTATACAATGTTCTCCTGGTTCTGCTCCTTTCACTCTGCATCAGTTCCTGGAGGTCTTTCCAGTTCACACGGAATTCCTCCAGTTTATTATTCCTTTGAGCACAGTAGTATTTCATCATCAGCATATACTACAATTTGTTCAGCCATTCCCCAGTTGAAGGGCATCCCTTCATTTTCCAGTTTTTTGCCACCACAAAGAGCGCGGCTATAAATATTTTTGTACATGTCTTTTTCCTCTAGGGTGGTTTTAAATGGAATGTCTCTTTCTAATTCTTGCTGCTGGGATGTGCTGGGTATATATATATATATAGAAATGTTGATGATTTATGTGGGTTTATTTTGTATCCTGCAACCTTGCTAAAGTTGTTGATCATTTCCACTAGCTTTTTCGTTGATTCTCTAGGATGCTTTAAGTAGACCGTCATATATCATCTGCAAAGAGTAATAGCTTGGTCTCCTTGTTGCCCATTTTATACCTTCAATTTCTTTTTCTTCTCTAATCGCTACTGCTAGTGTTTCTAGTACCATGTTAAATAATAGAGGTGATAATGGGCATCCTTGTTTTACTCCTGATCTTATTAGGAAGGCTTCTAAAAGGTCACCCTTTAGGAGAGAGCATTTAGATCCAGATATTCAGTTTATTCTTTGTTTCTACCTGCTCTTGGCCTTCTTTGTATCAGAATTAGCTGAGAGCAGGTGACATGTAGCTCTGGAGAGAGAAGCTCTGGATAGCTGAGCCTCCAGGCCTGAGCTCAGTCCTGTACCCTTAAAGAAGTGCCTCATGATGGCCTAAAGAATGTAGCAGTGCTTTCCTCTGCATTTAATACAAGTTTTTTGCCTACACTGAACTCTAAAGAATGAAAAATGTCTCTGTCAAATGAAAAAGGATTATACTAGATAGTTTTTAAGGACATTTTTTGGCTCTTATATCATAAGTGCCTTCCTCCAGCTGGAAGGAAAAAGAAAGAATATTCTAACTGGCAAAAAGATACAAGTCCTTGCTTCGCCAATAATTGGGTCTTGGACAAATCGCTTTCTCTGTGTCTCATTGGAATTGGACTAGATAATTTCTTAGTTAAATTCTAGTTTCAAAGGTCTATAATTTTAGGAGGCAGTTGGGCAGCTCAGTGGAGGCTGGGTAGCTCAGAGAGCCAGGTCTAGAGACGGAGGTCCTAGGTTCAAATCTGGCTTTAGACACTTCCCAGCTGTGTGACCCAGGGCAGGGTCACTTGACCCCCATTGCCTAGCCCTTACCACTCTTCTGCTTTGGAGTCAATGCATAGTATTGACTCCAAGACAGAAGGTAAGGGTTTAAAAAAAAAAGGTCTATAATTCTAGCATTTGTATACTCAATCCTTCTCCCTCCTCCTAATTTGCCTATTTCCCAGACATTAAGACCTTACTTCTCTTGATTAAACTGCTCCAATTGAATAACCCTCAAGTGATGCTGCTTCTTGAATTAAGCACAACAATGCTCTTGCCAGCAGGTGGCAACAAAAGCTCAGGTTAAACATCTGGGCCTCCATCAGGTCAGGGTCCACATAGGCTAGGATTTCCCCCAGAGATCATGCTATCAGAACCCAACTGCGTGTGTGCTTGGGGAAAGACCTGGCTTTCTGCATTTTCTCAGGGTAATACAACTAAGTGTCAGAGCTGGTATCAGAACCCATGACACCTGGATCCTAGTCTAGAGTTTTTTCCACTATACTCTTCTATATGGCCTTCAACAATTGTAAATGTTCCTCCTCAGTTGTATAAAGAGAGGAACACTAATACATTGTTAGTGGAGCTACAAATTAATAGTATCATTCTGGAAAGCAACCTGGAGAAGCTATAAAATATTTGAGAGATTCACCCAGAAACTCCATAAATCCAACTATAAGATACTCTTTGAAGGAATAAAAAAGATGAAAATGATTCTAAAAATATTAATTACTTATAGATACAATGAAGCCTGTGGGAGGCCAATAAGAGAAACAGCCTCAAATAGATAAAAATCTGAGACTCTTCTTTTGACTCCTTTTCAGATTGACACCTTTTCTTATTGAAAAAACATTATAGTCTCATTGGAAAGCTTTAAGTTCTTAGCAAACCAACAGTTACTGAGTTAACAATTCTTCTCCAAGAAAATTAAGATGCCTGAACTCTAAAAATATTCCTAAGACAGCCCCAAGGCCAGAGCTAGACAAGACTTCATCCAACTAGGTACAGTCCTCCCAATAAAAAGTACAAGACTTAATTCATTTATGATATCTATAGAATATAGTTACTATTCACAGAATTAGCTTTCTAATATCAAGATGGCTAGAATTTGGCCTTGGACCCTGTTCTATCTCTAACTTTGAAGCCTCAAAGGTTTTTTTTTTTTTTTTTTATTTTAAACCCTTAACTTCTGTGTATTGACTTATAGGTGGAAGAGTGGTAAGGGTAGGCAATGGGGGGGGTCAAGTGACTTGCCCAGGGTCACACAACTGGGAAGTGTCTGAGGCCGGATTTGAACCTAGGATCTCCCGTCTCTAGGCCTGGCTCTCAATCCACTGAGCTACCCAGCTGCCCCCAAAGGTTTTTTTTTTTTGTATAATTTGTAACCTCTACACAGCTGTAAAGTCTTCTTTGTGTTCTTTGTGTTCTTTGTGTGAAAATAGTATATAATATACCCATGACTCCATGGCAGGTTGGAGCAGTTATGAGCTAACAGAAAGATTGTCTCCCATGTCCTGCCTCTTTCTTTATCAACTAAGCCATCCTTATAAGATTATCTGGAGATGTTGAATATCTTTCAATAGAAGCCAATAAAAATATAATAATCCTATGTAAATTAATTTATTTAGTGCTGTACCAAACTAACCAGAGAAATATTTTATAGAGCAAGAAAAAAAATGGCTTTCACATGAAGTTTTGAACAAAGGATAAATAATCTCAAGAATAATAATGAAAAAAGTGGAAAGGAAGTGAGGGAAAAGACTACCAGTACCAGATCTCAAACTGTGCCATAAAAGCAGTACTAATAAAAATGATTTGGTAGTGTTTTTTAAAAAGAGAATTTGATCAATGGAACTGATCAGGTCCACAATGTATAGACAAACAATGTGTAGACAAACACAGTAGCATAGTGTTTGATAAATCCAAATATCCCAAGTTACTGGGAAAAGGACTCACTATTTGACAAAAATTTCTAGGAAACCTGGATAGTGGTCTGGCAGAAATTAGGTTTAGACTAACAATTCACAATATATACCAAGATAAATTCCAAAAAGATATATGACCAAGATATAAAAGATTATATTATAAACAAATTAGAGGGATAAAGAGGAAATTACCTCTTAAGAAGAAATTATCTTTTGGATTTGTGGACAATGGGAAGAGTTCATGACTAACTGCAACCAAATCAGTACTGACCTTATATTCTTCCTTCTTTCTACTTATTCCCCATTATACAGTTCTGAGTTCCTGAATATGAAGCTCCCTCCCTCCCCTAGGCTTCAAAGGCTTTTCCTTATTTCTCCAAATTGGTTTAACCATATGTTCAAGATTTTCTTTACTTCCTTAAGCTACTAAATGTGTGAAATTTAAGAGAAAGAGTTCATGAGTAATAAGAGATAGGATCATACAATAAAATGGAGCATTCTGATCATATAAGATTTTAAAATTTCTTATGCAAATCTAATAGTAAAAGTTAAAAGGTAATAGATAATTAGGAATGATTCTTTGCAACAAATTTCTCTGATCAAGATCTCTAAGATATATAAGGAACTGGTTCCAATTTATAAGACTAAGAGCTATTACAGGTATTTTTTTCAAAAGGAAGATATCTAAGCTATCAATAATCATATGGAAAAATATTCTTAATAATTATAAAAATGCAAATTAAAGTAACTTTGAGATTCTTCTACCTCATACCCATCAGACTCACAAAGAGGAAAATGGCAAATGTTGGTAGGGCTATGGGAAAACAGGGATACTAGTACACTTTTGGTGGAGCTGCAAATTGATCCTATCATTCTGAAAAGCTATTTGGAGTTATGTCCAAAAATTTACTAAACTATACATAGCCTTAGTCCAAGGTCTACCACTACTAGGCTGTATCCAAAAGAGATCAAAGAAAGGAAAAGGATCTATACGTACAAAAATATTTACAGCAACTTTTTTCATGGTAGCCCCAAACTGGAAACTAATAGAGCTAAAAAAGTATAGTATATGAAAATAATGGAATATTATTGTGATGGTGGAAAAGGCTTCAGAGTAAAGTGGGAAGAACTTTAGGAAATGATACAGAAAGAAAAGAGCAGAACTATGAGAACAATCTATGCAACAATAACATTATAGAGAACAAAATACCTTTGAGAGTTTCTCATGTAAATTCAATTTATCATATAGGGTTATCCTAAAAATCTTAGACTCTTTAGACACTCCCTAGAAGGTAAATTTATCAGGGGAGTTCTCTAATCAATTCAAAGATCCTATATCTCCCTTTAACTAATATGGACTTGCTCCTGGTACTTGCTTACAAAGATGATCTCTGATTGTTACCCAGTGAATGACATTCCAATTCATTCCAATTATTAGATTGCCTCTATGATGATTGTTTCCAGTCTCCAGAACAATTAAGGAGAAAGTCAGACTAGGTCAAGACCCATGATTTGGTACTAAAATGGATAATTTAGAGGAAGGGTGAATTTAAGGAGGTAGATGATCAGTTCATTTTTAGACAAGTTGAGTTGGACGTCCAGGTGGTGCTGTCCAATATGAAAATGGAGACTTAGGCCTAAAGCTCAAGAGAGAGATTAGGGTTAGATATGTAGACTTAATAGTCCTTTGTATAGAATTGTATGAATGAAATGATGGCAAATGAGATTTTCCAAGGAGAAAAGAGAAAAGGTCCCAGGACTAAACCTTGAGGACAACTATATTTTTGGGGGGTAGGGGATAGATGATGCTTCATTCAACAAAGGAGACTGAGAAGAGTGGTATGCTATTACAACAGCCAAGTTATCCAGGAAGAAGAGAGTTATCAATAGAGTTCTACCTAGAGTGGTGGGAATGGAAATCAAATTACAAGGGACTGAGATAAGGAAGTGGAGTCATTTATACTCCTTCCTCCACTTCCTTACCTCAGTAAGATTTGTGATTTCACATATATCCTTTTTCTGTCTTTTTCTTGTATATGAAAATATTTATGTTTATCAAGTTCAAATTAACCACATTTCCTTCTTTTCCTTGGATAGAATTACTAGATTTGTAAAGCCTGGTAATACTCCAAATAAAATATGTGGAAGGGGAGAGTTCTCTCCCCTAGCCTAGGTTGATAAAATAATGTAAAAAAAAAGGCAAATAATACTGCTAACAATGTATTAATATATTAAGTGAAGTAAAAAATTTGAAGGTATTTCTCTAATTAAATTGGAAGACAGCTTTCCATTAGTTAACCTCAGATTAACTACATCCTTGGCAGTCTTCAAAAAGCTAAGCTTGCCAGCTCTGGGACACTGACAACGATGACAACCAAGATGAAGACAATAATGATACTGATAACTAACATTTACTTAGTGCTTTAAGTTTTGCAAAGTATTAACATTTGTTATCTGAATTGATCCTCAAAACAACCGTAGGTGCTATTATTATACCCATTTTACAGATGAAGAAATGGAAGCTGAGAAAGGTTAAATTACTTTTTAATTTCACATAGTTAATAAGCATTTGAAGCAGGATTTGAACTCAGGTCTTTCTGACTATTAGGTCCAGCACTCCATCTACAACATCACACCTAAGGCAGAAAGTAGTTTTGTTCAGAGTGGTCCCCACTTCCCTCCTACTGTCTCTGCCAACTCTACCAAAACACAATGGAGGGGAGGGGTAAGGGAGCTTCCTCATCCTTCTTCATCATTGACCATGGCATCCTGCAATGGAATTACTCATCCAGGTGGAGCCACTACATCTAATGAATACAAAGATTCAGTGACCAGGGAGAAGTGCACCACATTTGCCTGAATTTTAGTAAGGCATTTGACAGACTTTAATACAATTCCTTGGAAAAGATGGAAGAAAGTAGGCTAGGACATAGTATATAATATTGTGGACTTAGAATGACTAGATCTAAAGTAGAGTCATTAATGATTTGATGTCAGTTTGGAAGGAAGTCTCCAATGGAGTGACTTAGAATTCTGGGTTTGGATCCATGTTGTTTGACTTTTTCATCAATGATTTGGATGAAGGCACAAATGTCACACCTATAAATCTTTAGACATATGAAAACATACTCTAAATCATTAATAAATTAACATTAAATACAACTGGATGGCATAGCTATCATAGGATCATAGATTTAGAATTAGGAGGGACCCTAAAGGTCATTGAGTATAGCCTCTTCATTTTACAGATGAGGAAATTGGAGTTCAGATACATGAAGTGACTTGTCCAAGGTCACACAGGTAGTAAGTGGAAGAACTGAAATTCAAGTCAAGCTTTTCTAACATTCTTTCTACTATATCATTCAACCTTCCTAGCACATTGGATGTCAGTCAGGCTCCAAAAAGATTTTTGACAGTTTAGAATATTAGATGAAATCTAATAAGAGGAAATTTAGTAGTGATAAATATAAAATATTACACTTGGATTCAAAAACTCAACCTCACAAGTATGACATAAGGTGGTATGATCACACCTTTGTAGGAGAGAGCTTGAAGCTTCAGTGAGCTACAATAGCAATATGAGACAACAATGTGAAATGGCAGCCAAACTATGAATGGGATCTTAAACATAAAAAGAAGCATGATATTCAGGATTAGGGAAATGATTACCTTACTGTACTCTGACACTACCTTGGTCAGAACATACTTGTTCATCTGGTTCCTAACATTTTAGGACAAGTTTGGAGACTGTCTAGGGAAGGACAACCATAATGATAAAAAGTCATGAGAGGAGACAAGGGACATTGGCTTGGAGAAGAGAATAATCGAGGGAACAGGATAACTGTCTAAGTATTTGAAGGGCTCTCTTTCTAAAGAGGAATTAAATCTGCTGTTCTTATTGGCTTCAGAGGGAAAAATTAGGAACAAAGAGTGAAAACTGGAAAGAACCAAATTTGGAATAAAGCAAGGATGCTCATTATCATTATTACCACATAACAGTGCTAGAAATGCTAGCTGTCATAATAAGACAAGGGTAAAATAGAAGGAATAAATATTGGCAAAGAGAAACTAAAACTATCATTCTTTTTACATCTGTTATGGTGTTTTCCTAAGAGAATCCTAGATAGTTGACTAAAAAATTGAAGCAATTCACTTCAGAAAAGTTGAAGGATATAAAATAAACCTACACAAATCATCAGCATTTCTGTATATTACCAGCAAAATCTAGCAGGAAGAGATAGAAAGAGAAATTCCTTTTATAACAACTACACTGACAATATAAAATACTTGATAGTCTACTGGTCAACACATGCACACAGGTATAATATGAACACAATTACAAATACTCTTTACACAAAGACAGATCTGAATAACTAGAGAAATTACTTATAGTTAGGGTAAGGTAAAATAAAAATTATAATACTTCCTAGATTGGTTTATTTATTCACTGTCATACCAATTAGTCTTCCCAAAATTACTTTATATAAAGCTTAAAAAATAACAAAATTCATCTGGAAGATCTAAGGGTCAAAAATGTCAAGGGAATTAATGAAAAAAAAATGGAAGGGAATGGAAACTAGTAGTAAATATACCACAAAGCCATAATCATCAAAACAATTTGGTATTAGGTAAGAAAGTGGAGCATATTAGGTATATAATATATAGAAGCAAAAGAACATAGTAACCCAATGTTTGATAAAGCCAAAGATTCCAGCTATTGGATAAGAACTCACTATTTGACAAAAACTGTTGGGAAAACTGGAAAGCAGTCTGGCAGGAACTACATGTAGTCCAACATCTCACACCATCTATGAAGACAAGCTCCAAATGGGTATATGATTTACACATAAAGGGTGACATCATAAACAAAATAGAGGAGCATGGAAGAAATTACCTGTCAGATCTATGGATAGGGGAAGAGTTCATGACTAAACAAGAGGTAGAGAGGTTCATAGGAAGTAAAATGAATAATTTTGAATACATAAATGAAATCATTTTGTACAAACATGACCAGTGTAGTTAAACTTAGAAGCAGGAAATAAGTTTTAAAAAATCTGTGCAATAAGTTTCTCTGATAAAGATCTCATTTCTTTTTTTTTTTTTTAACTCTTACCTTCTGTCTTAGAATCATACTGTGTATTGGTTCCAAGGCAGAAGAGCTGTAAGGGCTAGGCAATGGGGGTCAAGTGACTTGCTCAAGGTCACATAGCTAGGAAGTGTCTGAGACCAGATTTGACCTCAGAACCTCCTGGCTCTAGGTCCCACTCTCAATCTACTGAGCCACCTAGCTTCACCAAAAGTATCATTTCTAAAGATATATAGGGAACTGATGAAAATTTATGAAAATGAGTGCCATTTCCAAATTAATAAATGGTCAAAGGCTGTGAATAGGCGGTTTTCAGAAGAAGACATTCAAGCTATTGATGGTCATACCAAAAAAAAAATACTCTAAATTGCTAATAAAGAAATTCAAATTAAAACAATTCAGGTATCACATTTATCAGATTGACAAGGTTGACAAAAAGGGAAAATGACAAACACAGGAGGTGCTATATAATTGACTGTTTTGAGCTGTGAACTTAGTCCCACTATTCTGGAAATCAACTTGAAATTATACCTCCAAAGTTATTAAATTGTGCATATCCTTTGATCCAATGATCTCACTATTACAGCTCTACTCTAAAAAGATAAAAAGAAAGAGGAAAAGTTACTTATTATTCAAAAATATTTATAGCAACTCTTTTCATGATGGTGCAAAATTGGACATTTGATGGAATCCCTATTAATTGGGGGATGAATAAATTATGGCATATAAACATGATAAACCTGCTATAAGAGAAATGAGAAACTGGGGGGCAGCTGGATAGCTCAATGGATTGAGAGCCAGGCCTAGAGAAGGGAGGTCCTAGGTTCAAATCTGGCCTCAGACACTTCCCAGCTGTGTGACCTTGGGCAAGTCACTTAACCTCCATTGCCTACCCTCACCGCTCTTCTGCCTTGGAGCCCAACATACAGTATTGACTCCAAGACAGAAGGTAAGGGTTTAAAAAAAAAAAAGAGAAACTGAATAGTGTTGGAGAAACTTGAGACATATGAACTGAATGAAAATGAAGTAGAACTAGAAGAACAATTTATACGATGACAATATAGTAAAGCCAAACAACTTTGAAAGACTTGGGAACTATGATTAACACATTGACTGACAATTACAGAGGATTCTTGATGAAGAATCTATCCAGGTACTTCCAGATGATGATACTTCCAGAGTGCGGACTGAGCTATCATACACACACTTATATGTAACACACACACACATATGCATATATGTATATTTGTATATAGCAAATGCTGGAATTTATTTTGCTTGACTGTTTATTTGTAAATAGGTTTTGCTTTTTCTTGTTTTCTCAGTGAGGGCAGGGAGAGGTGGGAGAGAGAGAATTCAGAGCTAAGAATAAAATAAAAATGAATTAAAAAAAGAAGAAAATTTAGTTTCGATGTAAGGAAATATTTGCTAACAATTAGAGCTATGCTAAAGTGGACTGAGCTTCCACACAAAGCAGTAGATTCTTAATTACTAGATATCATTAAGCAAAGGCTGGATAACCATTTTTGGGTCTCTTCTTTCTCAGGTAGGGTTTACACTAGATGGTCTCTGAGATCCCTTCCAGCTCTAGGATTAAATGATATTGGATATCAGGGTAGGTTAAATGCCTGAAAAACACCTGCTCAAAACATACACACACTCACATATGTATATACATGCACATATACACACACGTTCCACATTGCTAAGGATTACGGACGCCATGCTCCCTTGAACTGGAAAATATGTAAAAAATTTTGGTGCGCTCTTTGTACCAGAAAAATCTGAATTTTTTTCTTTTATGGGGTATTTATAGTAGTACCTTATTGTAAATTTTGGGTTAAATATATATTTCTGAGTTTCTAAACTTTTTCTGTGTCATCTGCATGTGCTCCTCCATAGTTTCTCATGTATGTGTTTCTCCTTTCCTGATCCTTTCATGTGCCTACTCTTCGCCCTGATTGTGTATCTGTGTATGCCAGGCTTATGGGGGAAATATTTTATTGTTAAATTATTAATAAAGGTAAACTCATTGGTGGGAACTTGTGAGCAACAAATCTGTGTAGACATAGACTGTCAGAGTACCTTGAATCTGGGGCAGACATGTCTGTGGGGCCAGCATGTGAGTTAGGTGGTGCCCCAAATACTATATGTAATCTTACGTATTATGTTAAATCTGTTTGTTTACTCTCACTTTACTAATTTGTTAGCTTCCTAAAGGAATTGAGAGAGGTAGAGGGGCTCTTACCTAAACTTGTTCTCTTCTCTCCCCCTCCAGCGCCATGTACAGAGCAGCCACTTCATTTTAATTCAACATTTAATACCTGCTATATATAAAAGCATTGCACTAGATACTAGGAATATGAAGACAAAAAAGGAAGAGGTTCCTTGTCCTCATGGAGCCTGCACTCTAAGGCATGCATCTCCTATCCAGAGAGGTAAATGCTATAGTTTGCTTAGTATCTATTTAACTGAATTCATTCTCTCCTTGGTGGAACTGTGAGCTCTAGCTAGTTAAGCCTCATTCTTCCTCTTCTTCACACAGATATGCACGTGACAGATGTAGAACAAAAATTTTTGAACTGGACAGAAGGCTGCTGTATCCCTGCACGTATGCTGTATTTATTTATAGATGTGTTTGAGTTGCGATATCTGTAACATCATTTGTGCTTTACAGCCCAAGATGAAGGTCAGCCATGTTGCAGGTCGTGCAAGTCATATGAAATGCTGGGCATGGAGACATATGGGAGCATCACCTCGTTCCTAGTCCTGGTCCTTAACGTTACTGCATCCTGGGATTTGCAGTCCTTTCCTCGAACTTCTATCCCTAAAACGAATGCCGAAACCACAACTCCCAGCATCCCTCTTGCCCAGGGCAGCTTCAGAGCGCATCTTCTCCTGGGGTGGCCAAGAAGGGGACAGCGACCTAGGCGAACAGGCTGGCCAGAGAACCCGCCTCCTAGAATCTGGCGGCGTTGCGTGATTGGCTGGAGCCTCAGAATGGGGGAGGGGAGGGAGCGCCAGTGGCTGGAGGGGGGCGTGTCTGCGCGTGCGGTTCGGTGGCAGCACGGCCCGGGCCGGCACCGAGGTGAGAGTTGGGGATGCTGCTGTGGGCCCCCTTTCTACAGGGCTGCGGGCGGGCTGGCCTCTGAGACATCCCAAGGGCTGGGGGTCGGGCTCTTAAACCCACTAGCCTCTGTGCGGGTCGCTGCGCCGCACGGCTGGGATACGCCCCTCTCCTGCCCCCTGCGGACGAGTTCGGCCTTGGCCCAGGTTGGCGCGGAGCCTGAGGATGAGGATGGGGATGAGGATGGGGATGAGGATGAGGATGGGGGTAGGGATGGGGATGGGGCTGGGGATGGGGCTGGGGATGGGGCTGGGGCTGGGCTGGGTTGGGTTGGGTCGGGGATGAGGGTGGGGATGGGATGAGGTCGATGAGAACCAAGAGAGCCAGGATGCGTGCTTGCCAGGGAGCCTGGGGGCAGGGCACAGGGACCTGTCCATTTATTCCCATCCCTCTCATTCCACACAAGATCCTTTCATCTGTAGCCAGGGTCAGCCGCACCAGGAGCTCTATGTCAGCCCAACTTGAGTCCAGAAGCCCCACCAGTGCCAGGCTCTGACTTTGAGGGGTAGCCTCCGTCTGGAGGACCTGGCCAGCAGGAGCCCTCTAGATACCTGATCCTGAACTAGTAACTTGAAGTGGTTATACCCCTAATCCCTTGTCACACCATGGAAAGAGTGAGTTTGCATCTGGGGTTTTGCTCCTTTAACACAGTTCCATGGATTTGGGGATTTGACTGGTCCTCAATGTACCCCTTCTCCTTTACACATCATGTAAAGGGAAGGTTTGGCTTCTGGGGCTTTATCCTTTTATCATGGTACCACAGATTGGGAGTGGGGGGTTGAGGACAAACAGACTGGGTCATAGGATAAAGGTGAACTGAACTAGAAAGTGTATCTCCTTGCAGGGAACTAGTTAAATCCTCTCAAGCATCTAAACTTTTTACTTGAACCATTTTAGAATAATTGGCATTTATATCTCTTTTGAGAATCTACCTTATGGATAGAGAGCTGACCTTGGAGTCAGGAAAACCCAGTTCAAATTTCATTTCTGACATTGTGTATGTGTGTGTGTGTGTGTAATGTGACTTGAGGCAAGTCACTTACCCTCTGCAGGAACTGTTTTGACCCTTACCCTATTTCCAATCAGTATTATTCAGTTTAGTATGATGATTACATAGTGAAAATATGTACTCATTGATTCAGATATGGTCAATTAAGTTTAATCATATAAATTTGAATGTATATTATATTCACATCAGGCTAAAATAGCTTCTTATGTTAGGCCTTTTAGGCTATAAGCAGATATTAGGCTAAGATCCATGAATGTACTTCCGTTAACCACAGAAATGCCATGTGTAAAGGACTTCTACCCATTATATGGCTTAATGAATAAGTGCTAGCAAGGGAAAGGGGACTTCTAGACCTCTGGATCTTCACCCTCCGACCTTTTTTCTCATTACTCAACCTGGGGAGACAGTCATTCCATTGCCATCCTATGATCCTTTAGTCATCAGTGGGCAAACATGTGGCCTGTCCTATGAACAGAGAAGACCCTTGCCTTGCCTTTCTTCTAACAACTCATGGAAAGTCTCCTAATTATTTTAAGAGCACCTCAGCTCTTTGTCACTTCCCTTAGTTGCCCAAGGTGGAGTGGTGTTTTGTCTACCCCTTACCCAGGCGGAGATCTGTCCTCTCTTTACCTTGTGACCACTAATGTGATTGTAGGACCACGAATGGGATTTTGTATCTTGTTCTAGATAATCTGTGAAATATGGGTTATAAAAATCTGGGCTCTAGAGGGAGGGGGCTTCTCAGATCTTTAGGAAGATTAAGGATCCTATTGCCTAAAGGGGATCAGGTCCCTTTAATTAATAGCTATTGGCTCAGAGCTCTGCCTCAGTTGTTTTATTGCAGATTGGACTGATTTTTTTCCTTCAATACTTCTTAGTTCCCTGGGCAGTTCTTTCAGCAATAAGTGAGGTGTTACAATGAAGGTATTGACCTGCATTGGTAGAAGGAGTTTCCCTTAGTGGGGAGTTCCTCTACCTCAATGAAATCACAAGTCCATTCTTTATCCCCTATTTCCTTGTACATTATTTTATTTGATCTTTACAACCCTGGAATCTTATTATAAGTTATTAATTCTATTTTTTCATAGAAGAAGAAAGAGATTCAGAGAAGGTAAGTGATTTACTTAGGGTCATAAATCTAGTTAATCATTCAGAATTCCAACCTAGTAGGGCTCTTTCTGCTGCTTGGCAGCACAAAAGGAGACACGGGGAGCCTTAGCAGAGTGGCAGGGCTAGGCAGCCTGTCAGATGACTTCAAGTTCCTCTCCAGTTCTAATACAGACTCTGTGGAGAGCCTGTGGAGTTTGTGGAGATTTGAATTAGATGCTTTCTAAAGGTTATTGTACATTAAATCATAGGAGCAACTTATTTAAGAAACAACTTTTATAAGATAGAATAATTTTTTCTGTCAATTTCTTAAAAATGTTGACAGGGATCCCAGGCAGCTCCCTTAGTGGTAGCAGCAACAGCTGTATCTGTGGCTATAGCAGACATGGAGATGCAGTCCTATTACACGAAGCTCTTGGGAGAGCTGAATGAGCAACGAAAGAGGGACTTCTTCTGTGATTGTAGCATCATTGTGGAAGGACGGATCTTCAAAGCCCATAGGAACATTCTCTTTGCCAACAGTGGATACTTCCGAGCTCTGCTGATCCACTATATTCAGGACAGTGGGCGGCACAGCACTGCCTCTTTGGACATTGTTACTTCTGAGGCCTTCTCTACTATTCTGGATTTCCTCTATTCAGGAAAATTGGATCTGTGTGGGGAGAATGTAATTGAGGTCATGTCAGCTGCCAGCTACCTACAGATGACAGATGTGGTGAACTTCTGCAAGACTTATATCCGCTCCTCACTTGATATCTGCCGGAAGATGGAGAAGGAAGCTGCGGCTGCAGTGGCTGCAGCTGCAGCTGCTGTAGCTGCTCACCAGGTTGACAGTGGGAATTCTGCATCTGGCCGGGAGGTGACTTCTTGTGGTCCAAAAAACCAGTGCCCCATCTTGATGCCCTTGCCAGAAGAAAGAGAACAGGTTGGGAACTGCCACCAAGATGCCTCCTGTGAGGACTGTACCAGCTGTCACCCATTGGAGCTAGTGGTGAAAGGTCCCCCAGGTAGTGACTCTGTGGATGACCTCCCTTCTCTGCAGAAAGGGGCAGAACCCAAAGTGGAGTTTGACTCTGATGAAGTGGAGGTTGAGGTTGAAGTTGGTGACCGACTGCAGCAGTACTCAGCCCCACTGGCCCTAGAACCCATGGAGGGAGTTCTGCCTGGGAGCCAGGCCTTGGACCTGGCCTGTAATAATTACCACATGAAGCAGTTTTTGGAGGCTCTTTTGCGCAACAGTACAACCCAGAGCAAAGAGGATGCTTCCCACTTTTCTCGAGGTTTTGAGAGCAGACCAGAGGAAGGAGTGGCTGTGAGCTCTATGATGGATATCCCAAGTGACTGGTATGGAGAAGATACAGGTGAGATCATCATCTACCTCTGACAAACTTTACCATATGTACCTAGCATTTGGCACTTACCACATATAGCCATGTAGTCATCATCATTCACAAACAATCACTGAGTGCCTGTGAGAGCCCTGGGGTCATAGGTTCAACAAGTGTCTGCTATTTGTAAGGCACTGTTGTAGGCATTGGGCATATAGAGACAAAAATGAAGAAGTCTTAACCTTCAAGGAGCTTACATTTTAGAAGGCAACATATAAACAAATAAACATTAGGAATGAGAAATGTTATAGTTCAGGACTATTAAGACCTGGAAGGGCCCTAGATATCATTTAGTTCAGCCCTTTCATCTGACAGATGAGAAAAGTAAATTGAAGTTCAGGGAGATGTGACTTATTTAAGAATACCAAGTTAGTGCTAAAGCTGGGACTTGGAGCTCAAGCCATCAGACTGTTTGTCCTGAGCTTTTAGAATTGCATGAAATTAGCTCCATCTTCTCCAAGAGTACTTGCTTACATACCCTTCCACTGACTTTTTAAAAAATACAGTTTTATTTATTTTATTAGCTATTTCCCAATTATGTGTAAAATAATGTTTTAACAATCATTTTTTAAAAATTTGAGTTTCAGTTTCTCTCCCTCCCTCAGGCCCTTTGCCCTTCCTTGAGAAGGATTGCAGTTTGAATCAGTTAAACATGTGAGGTCACACAAACATACTTCCATGTTGCAAAAGAAAACACAAATAAAGTAAAAAAAAATGTCTGCTTCACTCTGCATTTGGAGTTAATTAGCTTTTTCTCTGGAGGTGGACATCATTTCTCATCATGAGTCCTTTGGATCACTGTCTTGATCACAGTAGATTATCCTTACAGTATTGCTGTTATCACATACAACTATATTTTCCTGGATCTGCTTACTTCACTACACATGGGTTCATATAGGTCTTCCCAGATTTCTCTGGAACCATCCTATTATCATTTCTCATAGCACAGTAGTTTTTCATCAGAATCATATGCCACACTTTGTTTAGCTATTTCCCGTTGATGGGCATCTGCTCAATTTCCAATTCTTTGACACCACCTTACTCTTGCCACTGAATGGGACTATTGCAATTATCTCTGAACAGATAAGATTCTCTCTGTACTCTAATTCATCCTTTACCTACTGCCACATGTATTATGCATTGATGCGATGATCAGATCATTGAATTATCATACATCTAGAGCTAGGAGAGCCCTTAGAAGCCATTTAGTCCAACCCTTCCATGTTACAATCAATCAAGCAACCAACATTATTAAGTACCTACTATGTTCCAAGCACAGTGCTAAGCACTGGGGTATAAAAAGAGGAAAAAACCCAGCCTTACCCTTAAGGAGCTTACCATCTAATGCTGAGACAATGTGTAAATAGATATATGCAAAGCAAGCTATATTCAGTATGAATAGGAAATAATTAAGAGGGAAGGCACTAAAATGAAAAAAGCATTGGGTAAAGCTTCCAGTGAAAGGATTTCTAAAAAGCCAGGGAGGTCAGTATTCTCAGTGGAGAAGGGAGAGAATTCCAGGCATAAGGGACAGCCAGAGAAAATGCCCAGAGGCAAGAGATGGAGTGTCTCATTTATGGAACAACCAGGAGGTTGATGTCACTGGATCAAAGAGAATGCTGGAAGAAGACTGAAAAGGTATGAGGGGGTTAGATTATAAGGAGCTTTAAATGCCAAATAGAACACTTTGTGTTTGATTTTGGAGGCAATAGGAAGTCATTGAAGTTTACTGAGTAAGGAGGGAGGATGTGCTGTGACATGACTGAACCTGTACTTGCCTAAAATGATTTAGGAAAAACACCATAAGTGGTTGAATGGAGGAAGATGGATTGGAATGGAGAAAGGCTAGAAGCAGGTAGACCCACTAGCAGGCTATTGATGTAATCAAGGTATGAGGTGATAAAGGCCTGTACTAGCATGATGGCAGTGTCAGAGAAGAGATGGGGGCAGTATTCTGGAGATGCTGCGGAGGTAAGATTGACAAGATTTGGAAACAAATTGGATATGGGAGGTTTAATAGATTGAGGAGTCCAGGAATGCTCCTGGATTGTGAGACTGAGGGACTCAGAGGATAGGGGGAAAAAGTTTAGGGGAGAAAGATAATAAATTCTGTTTTATACATATTAACTTTAAGATGTCTACTGGACATCCAGTTCAAGATGACTGAAAGGCAATTAGAGGTGTGAGATTGGAGGTCAGCAGAAAGACTGGGGCAGGGTAGATATATTTAAGAATCATCAATATAGAGATGATAATTAAATACAAAAATATGGAATGCTTCAAAGATTTGTATGTCATCATAGTATTTGATAAAATACAAAATATAAATTACTTAGGAAAAAACTTTCTATTTGTTGAAACCTGCTGGGAAGAGGCAGCTAGGTGACCCAGGGGATTGAGAACAAGGACTAGAAATGAGAGGCCCTAATTGACAAATTGCCAAAGCATATGAATAAGCAGTTTTCAGATGAAGAAATCAAAGCTATCAAGAATCATATGAAAAAATGTTCCATATCAGTCTTGATTAGATAATTAAAATAAGAGAATTGAATTGAAACTGAGGTACCACTTCATCCCTATCAGATAGGCCAATATGACAGTAAAGGAAAATGATAAATATTGGAGGGGATGTGGTAAAATAGGGATACTAATGCATTGTTGGTGGATATGTGAACTGATGCAACCATTCTGAAAGACATTTTGGAATTATGGGCTTCATAGCTCAAAGGGCTATGAAACAATGCATGCCCTTTGATCCAGTAATACCACTCCTAGGTCTGTATTCCAGAGATTAAAAAAAAGAGGAGGGCGGGGAAGGACTTAAATTGTACAAAAATATTTATAGCTCCTCTTTTTGGTGGCAAAGAATTGGAAACTAGAGGGATGTCCATCAATTGGAGATTGGCTCAACAAATTGTGGTATATGATGGTGATGGAATACTATTGTGCTAAAAGGAATGATGAACAGGATAATATCAGAAAGAGCTGGAAAGACCTACATGAACTGATGCAGAGTAAAATAAGCAGAACCAGGAGAACATTGCACATAGTAAGAGCAATATTGTGGAATGATCAGCTGTAAAAGACTTAGCTACTGTCAGCAATACAATGATCCATGACAAGTCTGAGGGATATATGACAAAGAATGCTGTCCATTTCCAGAGAAAGAACTGTTAGAGTAGGTATACAGATGAAAGCATATGACTTGTTGCTTTGTTATTTGGATATATATTTTTGGTTTTGATTTTATAAGATTAGTCACAAAAATGAACAATATGGAAATATGTTCTGTGTGATAATACATGTAAAACCTAGATTGAATTGCTTGCCAGCTTTGGGAGGGGGAGAGGAGTTGGGAGGGAAACAATTTGGATCATATAACTTCAGAAAACTTATATGGAAATTTGTGATTACATCTCATTGGTAAAAAAATAAAATATACTTTTAAAAAAAGAATGGGATGTCCTGGGTTCAAATTTGACACTTCCTATCCGTGTGACCCTCAACAAATCACTTAACCCCTACTATCTAACCCTTACTTACTGCTCTTCTGCCTTGGAACCAATGCACAATATTGATTCTAAGATGGAAGGTAAGGTAAAAAAACAAAACTGCTAGGAAAACTAGAAAGCAGTCTGGCAGATATTGGGTTTAAACCCACATTTTATATCACACTCCACAATACATTCTAAATGTATATGTAACCTTAATATTAAATAGTATACTGTAAAAAATATTAAAAGAGAAACAGATTGTGTACCTCTCACAACGAAGGGTAGGATACATACATGCACACATATTTATATATTTAGATTTTTAAAAAAAATTTAATGAAATGAGTTTCATTTTTATTAGAATAAGGCATTAACAGAAGCTAGAAACAGTGGGCTTGTTATGTATGTCATGAATTAGAATCTCAGAGTTTCAGAATCCAAAGAGACCTCAGAGAGCATTTAATCTAACTTGTAGCTGAACTGGAATGAATTCTTCCATAAATGGTCATTTAACCCTTGGTTGAAAATCTCCAGTAGGGGGGAGCTAGGTGGCTCAGTGGATTGAGAGCCAGGCCTAGAGACGGAGGTCCTAGGTTCAAATGTGGCCTCAGATGCTTCCTAACCATGTGACCCTGGGCAACTCACTTAACCCCCATTGGCTATAGCCCTTACTGCTCTTCTGCCTTGGAACCAATACAAAGTATTGATTCTAAAATGGAAGGTAAGGGTTTTTATAAAAAAAAAACAAAAAACTCCAGCAGTAGGAAACTCATTACCAAGGCACTCAACTCACTTTCATAGCTGTTGTTATTGGAAATTATTCTTTTTGTTCAGTTCTGTCCAACTCTTCATGACCCCATCCTTACTTCAAGTCAAAATCTGCCTTTTCTACTTTTGCCAATTGCTTGTTAGGGCAGTTAGGTGGTGCAGCACAAACAGTGCCAGACCTAGAGTCAGGAAGACTCATCTTCCTGAGTTCAAATGTGGCCCCAGACACTTACTAGCTGCATGACCCCTGGGTGAGTCACTTACATCCCTATTTGCCTCAGTTTCCTCATCTGTAAAATCATCTGGAGAAGGAAATGGCAAATCATTTCAGTATAGGAGATATATTCTTTTTTTTTTTTTTAACAATATCTTACCAATTATATGTAGCAACAATTTTCCATGAGTTTTTTGAGTTATGAGATCTAAATTGTCTCCCTCCCTTCCTAGAGATCGTAAGCAGTTTGAGCTGGGTTATACTAGGAGATACATTCTTAACCAAACAAGACAAGGAAGCGATTTCAAAAGACAAAAAAGTAACTTTGATTACTTGAAACTGAAAAGCTTCCGCAGGAACAACATTATCACTTTTAGGATGAAAAGGGAAATGGTCAAATTGATAAAAAAAAATCTTTATATCAGATTTCTCTGATAAATATTTGGTATCCAAGACATTAACAATTAATAATTTTATATCTGTGTGTATATATACACACATATATTACATTTATATGTATGTGACTAATCGTAATTTCACAATAAATGTTTGGTATCCAAGACATTAACAATTAATAATTTTATATCTTTGCGTATATATACACACATATATTACATTTATATGTATGTGACTAATCGTAATTTCACAATAAATCAGTGGTCAAAGGATATAAACAATTTTTAAAAGAAGAACTTCAGAGAATTTACCACAGGAATAAAATGCTCTTACTCATGAATAATAAGAGAAATACAAATCAAAACACCTGTGAGGTTTCACTGACCACCCAGCAAATTGGCAAAAATTACAATAAAAGGCAACAGTCAATGTTGGAGGAGCTGTGGAAAGAAAAGTGCACTAATACATTGCTGGTGGAGCTGTGAAATGCACAATCATTTTGGAAAGCAATTTGTTATTATGCAAATAAAGTGACTAAAATGAAGATGGGGGAAAAAAGACCTTGGTATAGCTCTCTATTGCCTCCTAAGTAAAGTTCAAACTTTTTAGTCAAACTTCTTAGTTTGAACTTAGTTTGAATTTAGCATTCATAAGCTTATAGATTTAGAGCTGGCAGGGACCTGAGATAAGACCGTACTATAATCTAACCTGATCCCCTCATTTTACAGATGAGGAAACTGAGGCCATGCATGTAATGAGACAAGTGGAATTTGAACTCACATCCTCTCACTTGAAAGCCAGCATTCTTTTTCACTCTTACTATGTGCTATCCCATTTCTCTAGACTTATTTCATATTATTTATCTCTATGTATGTTACAGTTTAGCCAAACTGCTACTTATTCATCTCTGTCTCTCTTTGTGCTTTCCCATCTCTGTGCCTTTGCTCATTTGGTTTCCCAAGCTGAGGGCTAGGCCACTGGGGCTAAATGACTTGCTCAGGATCACACAGCTAGGAAGTGTCTGAGGTAAGATTTGAACCCAAGACATCCCATCTCCAGGCCTGGCTCTCTCTCCACTGAATCACCTAGTTACTCCCTTACCTGTCTTTTAAAGTACAACTCAGATTTTTGCACCTCAGTGAAGTTCTTGATATCTTCCATCCCAGACTACTGATTCCTAGTGATGATCTCTCCCTCCTTAGTCCTAAATCACTAAATGGTCACTAGAGTTCTTTCTAGCTTTAGAACACATGAAATAGGTCTACCTTTAATCAAACTATGGCATTCTTTCTTCAATAGAGACTAGGAACTAGACCTGATCAGGATAAGAAACTCCCGAGTGAGGGAATACCAGTTGGGCACCTTTTCTGCAACTTATAGCTTTGGACTAAAGTTCTCTTCTAAGGGTTCCCTGAGGCATAAAGATGGCCCCTGGGTGAACAAAGACTGTGCTAACCAAATCAAAGCCTAGCTAATTTGATGTTAGTGCATCACCCAATGGGTGGCCCCTAGCTAATAGATTTTTTTTAGCCATGGCCTATCCAACTAGGGTTAGAGGGGTTGTTAGTAGCAGTGTTGCAAAGAATACTCCTCCCAGTCAAATTGCAGATCCCTGAAGTATCTCTGAGGTATTGATGATATATCAAATTATCTACAAGACCGGAAGATCCATGAAGGCAAAGACTATGCCTTATCAGAACAATGTACCTTCTCCAGGGTCTACATGGAATGCTTCACACAGCAGTTGCTGGATAATTGTTGGTTGAACTGAATTGTCGAGTCAATGTGACACTCTTCACATATTCAGGTCTTATCACCACAGCTAAATCATGCCCTCCTTGAGTACGGGGACTGTGTTCCCCTCCTTCATCTAGTAGGGAACAGTAAAAGGTGGTTGGTTCATGGATGGTTCTTCCCACGTGAAGGGATTTCTGAGCTCTGCTGTTTGGCTTTATGGTCGTAACATGTCATTTAGTGAGGTTGCAAACACTTTCTGATGTGATATTTGCAAAGTTTGTCAGGTAATTTCCTGTGCATGCAAGAAAGGTGGGTGCACTGTTCCCCACCCATAGAGGTATGGACAGAGTCATTGAAAAATTAGTGGTTGAAGAGACCCAATCCAATCTCTTCATTGTTAAGGATGGGGAAAGTAAGGTACAGAGAAGGGAAGATACTTCCCCAAGGTCACACTCTAGGTTATCAGTGACATTCAGATTGTACCCAGGTCTCTTTGACTGTTAGTCTGATGTTTTTCCCATTGCACCAGGCTGGATTTTATTCAACACTGACAGTCATTTGATTAGTGAGGAGGTCCTTTGGCCTTATAGCCTTCAGATTGAGAACTAAATGAAGCCCATTTCTACGTCAATGAAGATAGTGTAGAGAAGGTACACTACACAAATTTATCTATCTATCTATCTATTTATCTCTCTATATATCTTTTAAAACTTTTACTTTCTGTCTAAGTGACAACTCTAAGACAGAAGGACAAGGGCTAGGCAAACAGTTAAGTAACTTGCCTAGGATGAAACTAGGAAGAATGTGAGGCCAGATTTGAATTCAGGTCCTTCTGACTCCAGTCCTCTATCCACGGTGATATCCCTGCCTCAGGAGGGTTTATTACAGCATTGAAAAAAGAGGTGGCCTAGTCTAGTGGCTAGAGAATTAGTTTTGAAGCTAGGTCCTGACAGTTCTAGACAAATCATTTTAGTACTCTAGACAACTGAACAGTGCTATAAAGTTGTAGAAAAGGTGCCAACCTATAGTGGTAGAAAGAATTCCTTCACTCAGGAATTTCCTATATTGATGATCATCAAAATCACCAAAGAGAGAGAGTACCAATGCTGTCCTCAGTCTTTATACTCCTGGTTACTATGTTATTACACTTCCTGCCCACCTGATTACACAAGAGGAATCATGGGAAATGTAGTTTGAACTCTTTGGTGATTTGGAGCGGAGCCAGGATGGGAGGAAGAGGTAACAGGGCCTGTGTACTTTAAAATAACTCAACAGGCATGTGGCTTCATTTTTCTAAATGGCTTTCAATAAACCCTTTGAAACCATGATATTTTTAATTTTATCACTCCATATTAATTTTATTTCTTACATTAATGGAAACCACAAAGGGACCTCAAAATTAGTTCAAGGACCCCCAAAATTCCAATATCACAGTCTAGAGAAGAGTCTTTAACTTAGCCAGAGTCCCATTATTAGTAAGTGGCAGAAACAGCATTTGAATCCCTGAAGTCCCTTGACTCCAGATCTAGCCCTCTTTCTACTCCTTAGTTTCAAACTTAATCTTGGTCATCAATGAGCCTGGAAGCCCCAACAATCTTGAGGGCCTTAGGAAGGAAGTAACTGGACTCAGCAGAAATATGTATGAATTTGCCCAACTGGCCATCTATTATCATTTTTTTTTTTAACCCTTGTACTTCGGTGTATTGTCTTATAGGTGGAAGAGTGGTAAGGGTGGGCAATGGGGGTCAAGTGACTTGCCCAGGGTCACACAGCTGGGAAGTGGCTGAGGCCGGGTTTGAACCTAGGACCTCCCTTCTCTAGGCCTGACTCTCACTCCACTGAGCTACCCAGCTGCCCCCTATTATCATTTTTTAAAATTAATTTATTTTATTTAGAATATTTTCCCATGGTTACATGATTCATGTTCTTTCCCTCTCCTCAATACCCTCCACACACACACACATCTATTATCATTTTTAAAAAGCTAAGACATCTGGGGGGCAGCTGGGTAGCTCAGTGGATTGAGAGCCAGGCCTAGAGACGGGAGGTCCTAGGTTCAAATCCGGCCTCAGACACTTCCCAGCTGTGTGACCCTGGGCAAGTCACTTGACCCCCATTGCCTACCCTTACCACTCTTCCACCTATAAGTCAATACACAGAAGTTAAGGGTTAAAAAAAAAAAAGAAAGAAAGAAAGAAAGAAAGAAAGAAAAAAAGCTAAGACATCTGAACCTGAGGATTGAAGGTGACAGCCAGAGGCTATAGTCTGAAGCCTATACTAGCTTTCCTTTTTTTTTTTTCTGAGGCTACCTGTGGGCACCAGATCAAAGCAGGAAGATTCAGGGAGGTTTACAAATGCTTATATTCAAAGCTGGTTCAGAATCATTAGGCAAAGAGAGAAGGAATGCTAGGAAACCACCCTTCAAGGCACAGCAGTACTCAATACACAGCTTTGTGGCATGGCAGAATAGAATGTGGCACTTGAAGTCAGAAAGGTCTGATTTTAAATCCTGCCTCAGAAATGGTCTAGAATAGATTAATGATGGCTAATCTTTTAGCAACTGCCTAAACTATAACTCTTGTGCTGCATATGAGTCTCCCGCCTTAACCCAGACAGGGGAGAGAGGAAGCGTTCCCACTGGGCTGCTGGGCAGAGGGGCGGGTGATGTGAGAAATGTCTTCAAACACGGGTGGAAAGGGGGAAGGGAGCCCTCTCTAGCCCAAGTGACATAGGTTCACCAACATAGTTCTAGATGCTTTCTAATTCCCCTTTGTATTTGGTCTTCCATCATCAGAATTTAAATGCCTCGAGGGCAAAGAGTGCCAGGCAAGGTTTAGACCAGTGGTTCCCAAACTTTTTTTTTGGCCTACCGCCCCCTTTCCAGAAAAATATTACTTAGCCCCCTGGAAATTAATTTTTTTTAATTTTAATAGCAATTAATAGGAAAGATAAATGCACCTGTGGCCATCACCACCTCCCTGGATCGCTGCAGTGCCCACTTTGGGAATCACTGGTTTAGATGAATTTACTTAGCCTTATCTTAGCATCAATGGGTTAATACTAGCACTGATCACACAGGATTATTTTGAGAATTAAATGAGAGGACATATGTAAAGCACTTTGCAAACTTTAAAATGATAAATAAATGTCAGTTCTTAGTAAGTGATTAAGGCAGGTCTCCTGGTTATTAGTCCAGAACTACCTCTTATGAATGTAGGTTGTGGTTTCTGAGGTGTGAGTTGCTGGCATGTAGCATGAGAGAAAGAAGCTTGAACCATCTGGATTCTAATTCTGGCTTTTATCACTAACTGACTTCGTGACCTTGCGGAAGTTGTAAACATAAGGTAGTTTAGGCTAAATGGACAACTGTGATTTTTTTTATGTCACTGAGACCAAATGGCACGCCTAAGAATTTGAAGGAATTCAAAGGGCAGATTTAGGCCATGTCAGTTAAAATAGGTACCTTTACATTACATTAATTGGGAAATAACCAAAAGGTTGGGACATGGACAAAAACAAGGGATATAGAAGAGAAACACTAGTTTGAAAAGAAGAAAGATGGCTAAGAAGTTGGTATTTGAAAATAGAATTCAGACTTCTGGATCACAGTTTAAATTCTAGGAGAAGAGACTCTTGTCCCTGGGTGAAATATGCCTAACAAAGGCTGGTAATTGTATTTGCCTGAAATCTTACTAATTCTGTCAAAAACTCTTTAAAAGCAGGGGAAGGAGAAAGCTGCTTGTGTAGTTCTACCAAGCTAGAGAGTAACTAGGAATAGAGAATAACAAGGAATACCAATAACAGTTAAGACATCTTGAAGTTAACAGCAAAAAAAAATTCAAAGAAAGGAGCCAGTAATAAAACCCATGGCTTCCAATGTGCATACATAAATGTCCAAATTTAACTGCATAGATTTTGATTATTAGAGTGTTCAAATCCATTTTTGGAGTATACTCTAGATGGGCACACCTGATTCAAAAGAGACAGGGCAGACTTTGCAGATGCTACTGTTGGAAGCCAAACTTTGGCCCACCAGCCACAGCTCCCCACTGCCACTGCCCCCATCAGTGTTCCCAGACCAGTCATCCATGTCAGTGGCCACCCTCATTACTTTAACCTCTCAGTTGATAATGAGCCCCAAGGCTGAGGTATTTTCCAGCTCTTTGCAAGTAAGTTCCTAAAGATAGAAAACTTTCGTGCTCTGAATCCTGCAGAGAAGAAATTTTGTTACAAGGAATTCTTGAAGCTCACTGGTCCTGGAACCCTGTCCATGAAATGCTGGGCCAACACAAATGACTCCTATTTGCAGAAGCCATGGAGTGCTTTGGATCCCAGAATGGCAAGACCAGCAAGAAGACCATTATTGCTTTGCTAACAGTGGACAAATCTCATCAAATTAAAAAAAATTTTTTAAGTGCCAAATTATGCTTCATCATGTACTTGGTTAAAGTACCTGTCCTGGCTCTCATCTGTTCTCAAACCCTTCAGTCCTTGTGCTCTCACTTGCTCTTTGGATTCCGTGACCTTCTTCCTAGAAATCTAATTAGACTACAGAGTTCATGATATGACTGTTAAATAAAAGACACACTATTAAAAAATTCAAAGAAAAAGGGTTAGTAGAAGAGATGGACTAGCATTATAAAGTAAGAAGTTGTGTTCATATGAGGACATCTAGGAATCTGTGGAAGGAAGATGGTGGGAACTACATGAGTAAAGCCCATTGGAGAAAAAAAATACTACAGATCAGTCAGTCAGCAAGCATTTATTAAGCACATTAATGTACTGCTTATATGTTCATGAACTCAAATTCCCCTATTTGTTCACAACCTTTTGTCATTATACCTCTCCCTCCGCCTTCCAATCCCAAACGCTGCTCTTCATCCTCATCATGACCTCTGATTCCTCGATCCCTCAGTTCTCTCTCTTAGTCATCACTTACACCGCCACCCCCCAACCCCCCAAGCACACACACATACATATATCATATATACATACATACATACATACATACATGGGTTACACTCTCCTTTCTCCAACTCCTCTTAAGTCCCCTTATCATATCACTGACTATGCCCTGCTAAACCTTAGCCTCGGATCACTTCTATCATCTGATGCTGCCTTTGCTCCTACACATCTGCTGCTGAACGAAGATGGAGAATTATGAAACCCTGATGACTTGAGTCCACAACAAATTTGCCATGTAACTGCAATTGGGCCCTCAGTGCTGCTAGGCAATCCTTTGATACCTCCCCTAATAAGCTCACTATACCAGTGATAGGCAAACTACGGCCCACAGGCCAGATGCTGCCCCCTGAAATGTTCTATCCAGGCCGTGCCACATTATTCCTGATCTGACAAATACAATGAGTAAGGTACAATACAGTGAAACTTCTCGAAAGAGTTGCCTTAGAAACAGACTGACAGATGAGCATTTCCTTTCCTTTGGCCCCCTCTTTAAAAAGTTTGTTCATCACTGCATTATACCACTCTAGCAGTTCTTCCAAACTTTGATCCCTTTTCTTTTTCTTTTCTTTTTATTTCATTAAATTAAAAAAAAACCTTACCTTCTGTTTTAAAATTGATACTAAATATTGGTTCCAAGGTAAAAGAACAATAAGGGCTAGGCAACTAGGGTTAAGTAACTTGCCCAGGGTCACACAGTTAGGAAATATCTGAGGCCAAATTTGAACCCACCACTTCCTGTCTCCAGGCTTCAATTTCTAACCACTTTACCACCTTACCACCTCTCCACCCTTTTTCATCCCTTTTCAAACCGTCCCCACTCTCTCAATTGAGAGTCTTGTCTCATATTTTAGTGGGGGAAAAAATTGAGGCCATTTGCCATGAATTCCCTCTTCATTCCATGTCATTCAGATGCCTTCTGCCACTATGTCCTCCTTCACTGCTGTCTCACATAATGAAGTAGCTCTTCTCCTTGCCAAGACAAGCTCCTCTATATACACAAGTAATTTCATCCCATCCCAATTTTCTTCAGCAGTTTGGCCCCTCTATCATCCTTACTTTCTCACTTACTCTCAATTTTTCTCTCTGTACTGGAAAGTAGAACTGCCTAATTAAAAAAAAAAAAAGCTCAGATTTTATTCTAATGCTTTAATTACAGTGCTTGTTTGTTGACATTAAAACTAAAAATAAGTAAACAAAACAGCTGATTATTGTGTTTTGAAAGCAATAAGTTTCCACAACACCAAACAAACAAGTTCTGAGTTTTTCCCAAGATAAAGTTTAACAGCTCTGTCTTCTTCAGTGTTTATCAAAATACAAAAGAATCTTTGAGGTTGATTCCTTGGTGCCTATAAGTATACTCATGTCTCCCCCATTGTTAAAAAACTCTCACTTGTTTTAGCCATCACCACTAGGTACTATCTCATATTTCTCCTCTCTTGTGGCTTCACCCCTTGAGAAGGCTGTCTACTATAGGGGCCTCCATTTCCTTTCCTTTTCCTTTCTTCTTAACTTTCTCTTAATTGCCCAATCTAATGGCCTTTTTTCTGTCCTTATCAACCTCTCAAAACTTTTGACACTATTGATCAAACTTTTTTTTCTTAACACCCTCTTCACTCTAGGTTTTCAGGACATTGCTCTTTTCTGCTTCTTATCCTACCTGTCTGATTCTCCTCTGTCTCCTTTGCTATAAAATAGCTATAAAAATAGAGGAACAGAGTTAACTAGTTAGTTGTCCTCTTCCTGTTTTTGGCAATTCATGTAGGGGGAAAAAAGTCTATGGTGAATTAGCCAGTTAGTTCAGAAGCATAAAACTACAAAGAATCTAACTTTATATTTATAGAGAGGATAATGAAGTTAGAAGTAAAATGACTTGTCCAAAACTGTACAGCCGCCAAAATAAATAACAATTGGATTAAAAAAAAAAGATTTGGGATGGAATGGAGTCGCTTGCACATGTAGAGAAGTTTGCCTTGACAAGGAAAAGAACTACCTCATCATGTGAGACATCATGTGAGTGAAAAAGGAGATAGTGGTGGAAGGTATCAAGGCCCTGGGATAATGTAAATTGAAGAAAGGCTGATGATAATAATGTCATTATTATTATAATGAAGAGGGAGCTCTCAGAGAATGGTCATATTTTTTTCAGAGAACATGAGGCAAGGTTCTCAGCCAAGTGAAAAGGGAGAACCATAGTAGGTTTAAGGAGAAATAAAAAAGTTTGGAAGAGCCACTGTGGAGAGTAGGTTAGTTAATCAGGGAGATATAAAAGGGCCACCTTGTAGCATTGAAGGCCCATTTGAGAGATCATTACAGTTGTGCCATGGATATTCTCCAGCTTATCAGTGACCTTAAAATGTAATGTCTAGCACTGAACACTGTCCTCCAGATGTCATATGATCTGAGCTGAGTCTTTCAGAACTGAGCAGAACTCTTCCACATGCAAACTCTTACGTGCCCTTTTGTGTAGCAACATCATATTAGCTTTTTGGACTTCCATCTCTTCCTGTGGACTCATAAAGAATTTGTAGTTCATTAGTACTCCTAGATCTTGTTCAGATGAACTGTCATCTGGCCATGCCTCTCTAGCTTTTAACTTGTAAAGCGTTTTTTTTAAAAAACCAAATGTAGGGGGCAGCTGGGTCGCTCAGTGGATTAAGAGCCAGGCCTACAGACAGGAGGTCCTAGGTTGAAATCTGGTCTCAGACACTTCCCAGCTGTGTGACCCTGGGCAAGTCACTTAACCCCCATTGCCTCCCTAGCCCTTACTACTCTTCTTGCCTTGGAGCTAATACATGGTATTGACTCCAAGATGGAAGGTAAGGGTTTTGATTTAAAAACAAACAAATAAATAACCCAAATGTAGGATTTTACATTTATTGTTAAGTTTTACCTTGTTTACTTTTCAACCCCTAAAAATCATTTTAGATCCTATTTGTCGAATATTAGTTAGAGATTCGGACATATATACTGTTAACCCCTGCAAAACTCTAGGCTCTACCATGCTCTGACCTGCCATTTCTAACTCCTCCCAAGATCTCTGTATCCTCAGCAGTTTCTAAACACCCCAACTACCCCTGCTCCTAGGCAGAGATGCTGTTCTGTGTATACAGACTATATAACCTTTTTTTTTTTAGTATATCTCCACTTTTCCAGTTTCTTTTTTTATTTGAAAATTTTAATTTAATTAATTTAGAACATTTTTCCATGGTTACAAGATTCATGTTCTTTCCCTCCCCTCCTTCTGCCCCCCTCCCCTAGCCAACGTGCAATTCCACTGGGTTTTACATGTGTCATTGACATTTCCATTAGGGCAGTGATTCCCAAAGTGGGCGCCACCACCCCCTGGTGGGTGCTGCAGCGATCCAGGGAAGTGGTGATGGCCATAGGTGCATTTAGGGGTGGTGAATAACTGTAAGGAGGCGGTGATAGTATGTGACAGGGGGCGCTAAGTAATATTTTTTCTGGAAAGGGGGCAGTAGGCCAAAAAAGTTTGGTAACCACTGCATTAGGGTGATTCGCTTAGAGTCTACATCCCCAATCATATCCCCATCAACCTATATGATCAAGTAGTTGTTTTTCTTCTGTGTTTCTGCTCCTACAGTTCTTTCTCTGGATGTGGATAGCGTTCTTTCTCTTAAGTCCCTCAGAATTGTCCTGGATCATTGCATTGCTGCTAGTAGAGAAGTCCATTACATTCTATTGTGCCATAGTGTATCAGTCTCTGTGTATAATGTTCTCTTGGTTCTGCTCCTTTTGCTCTGCATCAATTCCTGGAGGTCATTCCAGTTCACATGGAGTTCCTCCAGTTCATTATTCCTTATAGCACAATAGTCTTCCATCACCAACAGATGCCACAATTTGTTCAGCCATTTCCCAGTCCAAGGGCATCCCCTCATTTTCCAATTTTTTGCCACCACAAAGAGCACAACTATAAAGATTTTTGTACAAGTCTTTTTTCCTATGATCTCTTTGGAATATAAACCAAGCAGTGGTATGCTAGATGAAAAGGCAAACAGACTATATAACCTTTTGCTGTTTCTCAAAACTATGATACCCTGGCCTATAAGAATCTCTTTCTTCCCTAGCATCTCTGCCTGAAAAGGCAGTACATTGTCTTGAATTGCAATCCCTCAACTCTGAATAAATGCCTCACTTTTTTTACTCATCACCTAGTTAGTCTGACTTTATGTACAGGTTGACAACACAGATAACTGTAATATATAGCAATATACAACAATTTTGCAAGATCCATAGTACATTGGAAAGAGAAGTGAATTATGGTGTGGAGATCTGTTTGAATCACAGCTCTTTTACTACCTGCCTTTGTGTCCTTAAGGAAGGAGGTTTCCTCATCGGTAAAATGAAGGTGTTAGGTTAGATCAGTGGTTCCCATACTTTTTTTGGCCTACTGTCCCCTTTCCAGAAAAAATATCACTTAGCCCTCTGGAAATTAATTTTTAAAAAATGTTAATAGCAATTAATAGGAAAGATAAAGGCACCTGTGGCCATCACCGCCTCCCTGAATCGCTGTAGCACCCACCAGGGGGCGGTAGCACCCATTTTGGGAACCACTAGGTTAGATAATGTCAACTCTAAAATCATTTGTCCTAAGTAACTTAAAAATGTAGAACAAATTACCATAAGGAGGTCCAAGGTAGAAAAGACTCCATAGGCTTATTTCCTCATTTGTAAAAAGGAACCAGTAACAATTGGAGTTTTGAGCCAGATGGGATTTTAAAGATAACTCAGTCTTATCTGTCAGTTTGATAAGGAAAAAGTGAAGTGATTTACCCAAAGCCACACCCGTCTTAAGTAGTAGAGCTGGAATTATATTACCTACCTCCTAAGGTTAGCATCTCCTTTAGAGAGGGCAGAGGGCTACAGAAGTATGAAATATGACTGTTACATCTACAATTCCCAGCCCTAGACTGGTGCATCTGTGATAACTGTTGCTTCTGCTTATAGAGCTGCTTAAACAACTCATTTGTTTTTCAAGGTGATGTGCTGGTGGTTCCCATCAAACTCCACAAGTGCCCTTTCTGCCCGTACACAGCCAAGCAGAAGGGCATCCTCAAAAGGCACATCCGCTCTCACACTGGTGAGAGACCCTACCCCTGCGACACCTGTGGCAAGAGGTTCACCCGACAGGAGCACCTTCGGAGCCATTCCCTGAGTGTAAGTCTGGGAGGGTTCTTCCTTTCTGCAGGCCTGGGTACGAAGTCATCTGATATTGTTACAGCATGGAATCTCACCGACACCCAAGATCATGGAAAGAAGCAGGTTTATTTGATAACACGTGGGTCTTGTTTAGAAATGATCAAGGATGAAGCAGGGAGGGGAGGGAGTGTTTCAGAGATGGGGAGTCTGTGAGAAGATGGCACTAAGGACTGGGTAGGAAAGGAGAGAGTGAATCAGAGACAGGGTCTGGAGATCAAGGGCTTCAGGGAGTATGGAAAAGGGGAGATAAAGAGAAAAGGGAAAAACTTAAAATTCTGCCTCTACATCCCCCACTTTTGATACACTTTAAACTGGCAGACAAGGTGCATCTCCATCTGGTGGAAATTCTGCAGGGGCTGGTATGTCAACATTCTGAGTATTGCATTTGGGACCCCCTCAGTTGTGTAAGACTATTTGACAGCTACCCATTTCTAGTGCTAAGGCCCCAGTTGCCCTAGGTCTAGCTTTGAGAAATATTTTTTAGGAGCCTGATGAAGTGGTGCTTGGCACACAATAAGTGCATAATGAATGCTTGTTGACTTGACAAGCTAAAGCTAGAGGTTGTCTAGAGGTGGAGAGACCAGGATGGTGAAGGAACTGGAAATACTGTTCTATGAAAATTGGATTTAAGCACTGGGGTCATAATTTAGACTGGGGTGAATTAGAGGGGACATGGTAGTTACCTTTAAGTTTACTGACTGGATTGGTCACTTGCTGGGAATTAGTATAGAGGAGATTATTAATTCTAGTAGAGACTGGCCTGGATGCCCTCTGAAATCCCTTCTAATCCTAAGAGTCTGTGGTTCTATCTTTTTTTTCTCCTGATTCTCAGCTCATCTGGTAAATCCTCCTACATGCTAAATGTAGAACCTATCCTCTAAGGGGTTTAAAATGCAAATTCTGATGGAACTTGAATGGGGATGACTTTCACCTTCAAGATCATAGGATAATAAATCTGGAGCTAGAAGCAACTCTAGAGGTCATCATTCAACTCCCTCATTTTACAGATGAGGAAATCAAGGCACAGAGAGATTAAAGGACTTGCTCAATGTCACATACTAAGTGTCAGAGGTAGGATAGTAGGTCCTGAAAAGGAATAACTTTTAATTCGGTTAGTGTTGATTACTTTGATTTCTTTTAATTTCCTTCTTTGGTAAAAAGCTAGCCCTAGGTGGACTAACAGCTAAATTAAATTAACATAGACATTTCCTTAAGACTAAATTACCTGCAGATTTAATCATTTAGTAGCAGATAAATTAAAGAGTAAGAAATATATCTTTGTGGGAGTAAGAAGAGTTATTAAAGTTAAAGAGTACAAGTTTTAAATTCTGTTTTCTGATCATTGGAAAATAAGTTACAAACTTCAGCAGCTCCAGTAGCCCCTATAACAGTGATGGTGAACCTTTTAAAGAGGGAATGCTGGGCCCTGCCTCCTCCCAGATCAAGTGCTGCCCCCCCACCCCCAGAGATGGCATGCCTTGCCCCTCCTCTTCATCAAGTGTTGGTGTACCCTGCCCTCTCTCCCCTTCCCCCCCCCCCCCACACACACATAAGGGAGGGAGGAAGCACTCCCATGGGGCTGCTGGGTGGAGGGATGGATGAACTGAGCACTCTACTTCCCTTCAGTTCTGCTGCCTGTGAGCCGCTCACCTTACCCAGTGTGAGCTCTCATTGGCTACTGGGCAGAGGGACAGGGATGTGAAAAAATGTCATCAGGCATGGTGGAGAGGGGTAGGGGAGCAGCTCCCCCCAGGCCCTCTGCCTTTCTATAATGAACTTGGGGTGGGGGGCTATGCCCACAGAGAGGGCTCTGTGTGCCATCTTCGGCACCCATGCCTTAAGTTCACCATCGCCGACCTATAACCACAGGTTTCCACTTTCTAACAAGCTGTATAGAAATAAGAATTTCCCTAGCCAGAACACTAAAGGGTACTTTCCCTAAAATTTCACCAATTGATAGATGTGAGCTTTAACTTAATAAAATATTAAATCTAGTGGTTGTCCTACTCTAGAAACTCCTCCAAAATGCCTCTGATATTCCTACAACTCTAAAAGTTGGCAGTAGTGGGAAATTTTTATGTAAGAAGCCTCAGGAGGGACTTATGACAAAGAATGCTATCCACCTTCTGAGAAAGGACTATTGGAGTCAGAATGCAGATGATTTTTCACTTATTTATTTGGGTTTATGTTTGGGGTTTTGGCTTTATAAGATTACTCACTTGCAAAAATGAGCAATATAGAAATATATATAACCCAGATGGAAATGCCTGCCATTTCTGGGAGGGGGAAGAGAAAGGAGAGAGGGAGAGAAATTTGATCATATAACTTAACAAAAATTTGTGTGGAAGTGTATTATATGTAATTGGTAAAAAAAAAAAAATTAAATGTTTTTTAAACCCTCATCTCTTAGAATCAATACTAAGTATCCAATGTGCCACTTGCAGGGTTTTAGTAAGAAATGAAGGTGTTAAAAAAAAATCAAACAAGATATCAGTAATTTTTTTTTAAACTCTTACCTTCCATCTTAGAATCAATATTTGTATTGGTTCCAAGACAGAAGAGCTAGAAATGGGAATTAAGTGACTTGCACAGGGTCACAGAGCTAGGAAGTGTCGAAGGCCACATTTGAAACCAGGTTCTCCTATCTCTAGGCCTGGGTTTCAATCTACTGAGCCACCCAGCTGCCTCCAATAAAATAAAAATTTTAAAGCATTAAAGAAAAAAAAAAAGGCCCAAGAAGCCCCCTGGTCAAGTGACCTAGCTTATCCAATTGAATTATGATCAAAATAAGTTTCTAAAAGATTTCTGTAACTTTCCATAATTTATAGTCCCCAAGCCTTTTTTTAAACTTGATTTACTGGCAATCTGCTGACCTTGCCTATAATTCAGTCATTGTGCTCAGTTTTATACCTCAGACTTTTCCTTCCTAAGCTTAGCACAGTGCTGATACATATTATATTAGATGCTTAATAAATGCTTGTCAACTTGACTCTTGTTTCCAGCACTCCAACACTCTGTTGTCAGAGCTCCAGTCCACATTTGGCTTGGGGAGAGGGAGACTTGGGGATGAGGGGAGAGCATGGAGGAGGGACTGCCTAACTAAGTCCAAGTAGGAGAGTTCCTCAGCAAAGGCAGAACAGAGCATTTTTGTGATCCAGAAAAGGTTTGAGGATTATGCTTCACAACCCTTCTCCCTCCCTGCCTCCCTCCTTCCCTCCAGTTTTAGTGGTTTTGATCCTTCATTGTAACTTAACTTTAACAAAAAATAAATTCCCAAAGAATACAACTCAGTTTTCTGACCGTCACATGAATAACAATAAGACCTCATGATGTAGTAGAGAGAAATTTGCTCAGTGTTTGAGTCTTGCCTCTGACACATCCTGGCTAGGTGATCCTGAGCAAATCACAACCTTTCAGTGCTCCAGAAAACTCTCTAAGGCTAAATTGTAGGGAAGGGGCCAATCTGCATTGGTGTAGAAAGTTTTCCATTCTGGGAGTTCCATACATAAATGAAACCACAGGTTCAGTTCCTGCCTTAATAGTAGTGGTCATAATAGTTGATGGTATCTCATTTGTTTCTTACAGTAATCTGAGGAGATAGGTACTATTAGTATCCCCATTTTACAGATGAGGAAACTGAGGTTGAGAGAAGTTAAGTAAGTTGCCCAACATCTGAGGTAGGATTTGGACTCAGGTCTTTCCTACTCCAAGTCTAGTGCTTTCTGGCACATCACCTCTCAAATCACAACATATAACTATATATATGGATCTACAAAATGGCATGTTAAAGGTCCATCTCCTCTTCCTCCTCATTCTCCTCATTATTGTACCTTTTGCTTTAGCTTCTCCATTTTTATGATGTTTCAGTAATATCAGTGTTTTATTTGATGACCTTGCAAAGGCTATACCAATATAGCCTAAGATCTGGCAGGTCCTACCAATCTAGAAATGCTATGAATAATAATATTAATAACTGCCATTTATATGATGCCTTAAGGTTTACAAAGCATTTTCTAGATGGGCCTGACCTGTCAGTTTCTTGAAGTTGGGCCTAATTAGGTGTGGAGAGGTTCACTACAAGAAGGCTAGCCACCATTGACAAAGACTGTCAACTAAGGCACATGGAGGAATTGGGGTCTGTATCAAGGGAAAAGCTGATCACAACCACAGCACCATGGCTCCTTTTGAAGTACTAAGGTTAGAATATTAAATTTTTCTCATGCCCTTGTTCATTTACACCTTGGGAGCAATTTTCCTTTGTCCTCCCTCCTTCTGCCCCAATCATCTCTAAACACCACCTTGGCTACTGAGTTCACCCAGACTCTTCACTGGGAAATTCTGTTTCTTGTTTTAGGTCCATCGCTCCAATCGACCAATCATTTGCAAGGGTTGCCGGAGAACCTTCACAAGCAGCCTCTCTCAGGGGTTGCGGAGGTTTGGTTTATGTGACAGCTGTACATGTATTACGAATCCACAGGATGACACGGTACCCATCAACCTGAGCCAGATGGAGGCATCCTCCGAGGGTCAGGAGAAGGGTGATACAGACAATGACTGGCCAATATATGTGGAGTCTGGTGAAGAAAATGATCCCACAGGAGATGATTCCGATGACAAGCAACAACTGCATCGAAGCCTTCTGGACCGAGAGGCACTGATGTAGCAGTAAATGGGGAGAAGGAGGATTTTCAATGCTCCCCTCATGACTGGTTATTCTATGGTTCAAAACCATCCATGGACTCGGTTTTAGGGAACCCTAAGAAGAATTTTAAAAAACAGTGACTAAATTTACATTTTTAATAGAACACAAGGAAGGATTTGACTTTTCTGATTCTAATTTTTTTTCCATTTTTCAGTGCTGTGCACTTGAATTCTGAGGTATTTCTATCAGCCAAATCCTCATTCTGGTCAAGCCGTGGCTGTGTTTTTCAGCTTCTTTTTCTCACTGCTGTGTTCAAATCCCGACAAGGAGAGAAGGTGGTTCTCTTAGTAGGTAGGAAAGAGTCTCCTTATTGGTTTTCTTATTTCTTTCCCCAGGGAGCTACCAGAGCCTCTGACCCTCCCTCTCCTACATACACATATGAACACACACACACACACACACTCTTTGATCCTGCAACTATTATCCTTTTTCTGAGAAAAGATGGCATTTTGCTTTTGGCCTAATTTGGAGGTTATCTAAACTGTTCAGCTATGACCTCTTTTGATGATGCCTTCATTAATCAATTCAGATTCTATGAATTCTAAATTTTGTTTTATGCTGAGGGTTTAAATGAGCAGTTAATTATGGAAACCAATGAAACACTTGAATGGAAAATAAGATGTTCTTCTATAGGTGATGGATAAGGAAGCTGGGCTAGGTGATAGCTAAGTCTCCTCCCAATTCTAGGTTTCCAGGATTCTATAATTTCAAGATTTGAAGGTTCTAAGGTGTTAATACCCTAGAGCTTTATGATTCTAGGATCCCATGTTTCCAAGATTCCAAAGGAATCCGAAATTCTAGGACTCTAAGATTGTACAATATGTTTATTAAGTAGTTAAGCATGGAAAACACAGAAAACAATTTTCAAACTAAATCAAGGCCTCTTCTACTCTCTCTCTATGAGGATAAATCATAAAGCAAGCCTTATGTAGAGAGCAGCAAAGCCCCTGCAGCAGTTCTCAGAATGTTAAAACTGAATGAGATCTTAAACATCAATTCCAAACCCCTCATTTTACAGATAAGTAAACTGAAGCCTAAAAAGGCCAGGTGATTTGCCCCTATTCACACCACAAATAAGCAATTCTTCTAACTTTTGGTATTTGGTATTTGGCCCTATGCACACAGTGCATGTTTTGTGATTTCAGAACACATAGATCCAAAACACAAGATCACAGAAGTTCATTTTATAGATCAAGAAACGGAGTCATAAAGAATATGTTACTCAAGGTTACATAGAACAGAGGTTCAAACTCAAATGCTCTGACTCCAAACCTCACATTCTTCCCATTGTACTGTGCCAGTCAGGCCATTGTGACAGGGGTCAAGATATTAACCTGATTTCCCTTTCCACCTCCTACTTCAAGGACCGATTGCTTCGTAAGCTAGAGATGTAGCTACCACAGAGATTTCATGGGTTTCACTTAGGTATAGAATGTCAGACAGAGTAAAAGTCTAAACTTTTAAAAAGCAAGTTTTAGTGCCCTGACCCTATGGCCTTTTCAGAGGTTCTACAAGAAAGATAGGGCAGTGTCCAGGGAGTAGAGAAATGCTTATGAAATCCACTATCCTCTTTGCAGTCTTCTTGGTTACTCTGGCGTATGAGGCTGTCTTAAAGCGTTAAGAAAATCTTGGGTAATAAGGCCATCTTTTGTAATCGTGTTCTCCTGAAGGTAATATAGTTACTTTGTTCTATGCATCCTGAGTGCAAAATTAACTATATGCCTTATGGAATTAGTTTGGAACCTAGAAATGATTTATTAGTAAATTACTTTAAAGCAGCAAGTCACTGCAAAGAGGTTAGTATGATGTGGAAAGAAAAAGCCAGAGCCATTGCTGTTGGAAGAAAAAATTAGAGGAAGCTTTGCCATCAACAAATGAGCCAATGCCAGAAATATTTTCCTTAATATTAAAAAAAAAAAAAACACTCTTTCCTGTTGTTTAAAGGAGAGAGCTTAGCAAGACAGGGGACCCTAAATGGGGAGAGGGAGTGGAAATACAGAAAGCAGTTTTCAGTGATAAAATTTGGAGTAACTTCTCTTTGGTTATTTCTAATGTCTGAGACTTTTCTACCTCACATTCCAGTTTCTGCACCTATCTTGGCCTGATATAAGATCATAGTCCTGTTTGGGATCTTATAACCTGTCTGTATTCCTGAGTATTCCCTAAAGACATAAATGCCTTTTGGGTACTTCTTGTAAGATCTAGTAGGATGGAGAATGTGTCCTGGAGATGGAAGAATGTCAGTATTTTATCCCTTTCATACCCTTTCAGAATCAGAATGCTTCACAGACCCTCCCTCATTCTGCCCCTCTAAAGCCTTGGGAAATGGCTAGCTCCCTTTTTGCAAAGATATAGGTGGCAAGGAACTAATCCAAGGTGATAGTTCAGTTCAGGTTTAGGAAGCAGAATTGAAGAAATCCTAGCTCTGAGGTGTGTCCTCAGATCAGTAAATGGATTGTTTACTGAAATTTCCCCAGAATAGGGGTCCTTTCCATAAACGATGCTTCAAAGCTTGTTACGGTCATAGATGGCCCTTTATTTTCCCTTTCTCTCAATTCTGGAGAGCAGCATCCTCAGTTGTGATTCTACTCAGTTCCCTGGGTTCTGTCATCTTGCTGGAGGAGGTGTGTTTTTTGGTCTGTACTATCAGTTTGTAAGGTAAATGTCTCTTTGTTTTAAATTACTGTCCACATTATAGTAGGGGATATTTCCGAGCATTTGTTATTGCCTTTAAGCTATCATTCAGTGGAGCTGGTAATGTTTTCATAAGGAGTAAACTCACAACTGTGCCAGCACAGGCCAGTATCTTTGAGATTTTGTGTCCCACAAGGAAGTCTTGAAGACTCCTTTCCTTTCTGTACATTCAGTCCAAGTTCACAAAGAAATTTTTTTAAAAAAATGTAATTGTAGCAACAATGAGCAGAGGACAAGAAGGAGGATTTGTCTGTGTGTCTGATGGAATTTGAAATTGGGTCCGTGGATGTGGGAACTCTTAAGAGACTGGCCTCCCAATGATTGGGGTGGGGGTGGGGATTTGGAATGTAAATACAGATTAGTTGTACTAGACTAAGAAATCCTACTGTCTGGTCATTTGGCCAAGAGATGCTGCTAGGTGTAAATATTTGAGTGGTCACTAAACATTGAACATCCCTAATGAGGTGCTAATACATGTTCTACTGTAGAATGAAAAAATTTTTGACTATCCTAAATCATGATGTCAAGCTGACCATGGAGAACTTCCAGGAGAGATGGTGCAGTCATACTTGACTCACAGGGGAAGAGGGGAACAGGCAGGAAAACCTACATACAGCAAAACTGAGACTGTGGGGGAATTAGGGAAAACCTATGAGGCAACTTAGACGACTTCATTTGGGCCTAGAAATTTTTCTTGCACAGATTGCAGAATAATCCTTGTGAAATCTTGTGGGGATGTTGGGCCAGAGGCTTGAGTTAAGAGAAACATTCCCATCATACTCTGATCAGAGTCCAAAGCTCATCTTCCTGGGTCCTGGCTGTGTTGGCTTTGCGTTTTGCAGAGGTCATCTTCCCTTTTGGAAGAGGATGCACTTTGCTGTCTGGTTTGCTCTGGGACATGTTTGCATTGATTTGTTTCCTCATACTGTTTTCAATCCATCAAGTTCTCCTGCTTCTAGCTAAATTCTACTACATTTCCTTCATGGGGTTGGAAAAAGACATCCTTCCTCTCACATGGCACTTTCGGGAAAGGAGGGAAACAACCTTGAGTGTAGATGGGTTGGTTTGTATCTAATGTGCCCTTTTTGTGAGATTGCAAAGAAAACCCACCTTCAAGGAGCAAATGGAAAAGCATGGTACTTTCCCAAGAATAAAGAGGCACCTAAATAGTACATTAGACTTGGAGTCATAAAAATCTGAGTTCAAATCCTGCCTCAGCCACCAGCTGTGTGATGCTAGACAAGTACCTTACCCTCTCTAAACCTTAGTTTCTTCATCTATAAAGTGGGAACATAATAGTACATACTTTGAAGGTTTGTCATAAGGATAAAATAACATGTGAAAAGTGCTTATAAATCTGAAAATCCTATATAAATGTTAACTATTGTTATCATCAATATTTACAGTGGGCATTTATGGGTGAGAAAGTATGGTGGAGTAATAAGAAATATCAGAACTTGCAGTATAAGAACTGGAAACAGCAATAGACCTGAGTCCAGTCTGAGCGCTGACAGTTATTAACTGGAAGGTTATGGATAAGTTGTTTTCTTTGTCTGGATCTAAGTTCTGTAATTAGAAAAAGAGATTAGGTTTATTCTTTTTAGCTTTAGAAGAACAGAACCAAGAGCAATGGGGAGAAGGTGTAAAGAGGCCAATGTAAGAAATAATTGTATCTGGAAACACTTCCTAACAATGAGCTGTTGAGAAAGTGGAATGAGCTTCTTTAGAGGGGGATTCCCCCTCCTTGAAGGTCTTTTAGCAGAGGCTAGATGACTCCTTGTCTAGTATATTATAATAGAGATTACACCTTTTATTTAAGTATGGGGTGGACCAAAAAGTCACTGAAGTCCCTTTCAAATATCAAATTCTGTGGATTGACTGACAAAAGTTCAGAACAGTGCTAGCTATGAGTATCCCTACCTCTCAAGGCTATTGTGAGAAGCATGATTTTTAAACTATAGAAATATTTTCTGTAGAAACGTGACGTATTATTACTATTATAACCACTACTTGTGCTCTACAATAACATTGTAAAAATTAATTTTCTGCTGCTTTAAGGCTTCTAATGAACTAGCCTTGGACAGTGATCAAAGACTGTGCCACATAGGATATAGTCTTTTCTAGAAGGGGAAAATAAGGTCCAGAGAAGGGAAGGAATTCTCCTATGGTTACATTGACCTAAGTAGTGGTAGACGTGGGAGTAGAACCATTATCTTCTGTGACAGCTGGTCTAGTACTTCTCATCACATTGTGCTGCTGTCCCACGAGTACACCAGTGAACTACTTTGGGAGGAGGAGGCCCACTTGTGTGCAGAGGGTTTTCTGTCTAGCAGTTTCATTATATGCATGAAGATGAGTAAAATGTTTGGAAAACATGTTTGGGGTCCCAGACATTTGCCCTGAGTTGAACATAGCCTGAGTCAGTTTTAATGTTGAACAAGGAAGGTGGGACTGAAGAATCAAGTGATAATAGCTTATATTTCTATAGGTGTGAGAGTTCACTGTCTTTTCCACATAACAATCCTTTGAGATGGTAGTGTGATTTCACTGGTACGGAAATCAGTATCTGCTCTGTGACTTACAGCTTTAGAGAGATACCTGAAGCACCAGGAGGGGAGGTGACTTGTGAGGGATCAAACAGCCAGTATTTATCAGAGGCAGGACTCTTGACTTCCTGGTGGTATCTCTATCCACTCTTTCAAACTGCCTCTGGTGAAAGCATCTTTATCCCCATTTCACAAGATGACAGAACTGAACCCTAGAACTAGAGGAAGTTCTTTGCCCAAAGTTCCTCCTTTGGGAGAATCAGAGTTGAGACTAGAACCCAGGGAATTCTGATTCTAAGACCAGTGCTTCTGCCATTGTGCCACACTATGCCCTTTGGTACTGGGGAGTTTATTTAGTTCTATTGGGTTTTGGTGTCCAAGCAGATCAGCAACCAGCAGTGTCCAAGCTCTGCTTGAAATAGGAACATCGGAACCAGTATAAGTCATTTACTTTAAATAAGTGTTGTAGGTGGTCATTTGCATGTTTTCATGACCTTGATGTCAAAAGGTCCTTGTAGAAGAAATGGTGAAACAAGATCCCCAAATTTTCCTTGTGACGACCCTTATGAGATAATGGAGTGTTCATGGAATGATATCAGTCATACAGGATCCAAGAGGTTGGGTGAGACTGTCTTGTCTGAAGCTAAGAAAAAATGATCAGACAGTTTCTCCAGCCAATACCTCTGGTTTTATTATGGTGTCCAAAGTAAAAACCTGTCTCCCATGTTTGGAGTCACAGTGCATCTAAGCAACCTCGTCTTATCTAATGTTTTGCTTGAAAGCCTTCACGGTAGTTGCTTTGACTATCAATGAAAAATGGATTTGTCTCTTTTTGATACCCACTCCTTCTTCCTCTCTCCCCAAAGAGTATTCCATATGTTAGAAGAAGGCTTTATCTCTTCTGAGATGAAAATGAATCAGAGGGTCAGTAAGGGCACAAATTAGCATCTCATTTAGTAAATGAGCTTAGGAAGAAAAAGAGATAATACCTAAGGTACCATTCATTATTCCTGCTTGGCTTATGCTGAATCTGATCATAAGGCCTGGTCAAAACGTTTAGAATGAGAGCATGTCCAGTCATTATCAATAAAATGACTTTCTCCATCTTATTTGGCAATGTAGTTTCAAAAGCCAGTCCAGGTATAGGAATATCCTATCCCTTCTAGTACTGGACACAAGTCAAGAAGATCATGGAAAAGCTTGGGCTGTGTAAGGAATGTTTAAACATTATTCACAGAATTACAAGTTTAGAGCTGGCAGGAAACTTCAGGCTCAATGACAAGGGAGCCCCTTGTTTAACAGATGAGGAAATTGAGACCCAAAGAAATAAATGACTTGCCCAAAGTTAGCCAGGTATTAAGAGACAGAGATGGGATTTGTCCTCAGGTCTTTTGACTCCAAATCCAACACTTTTTTAAAAATGAGACCATGCTGCTTCTAAGATAGTGTTATTAGTCCATTATAAACAAGTTCCATGGGAAAGCTATGAGACTCCACAAAAATGCCATGCTACTACTCATTGCTTATTGACAGTGTTTTTATAGTACTAACTGTTCTCTGTAGCATTCTGCCTAAGGAGCATTTCCCTAGAGCTGCTTCACTACCGTATCAGCAGGTTCTATAACATGTAAAGGGTTACTTCTGCATGTCATGAGTGTGAAATTATAGATGCTCTGCTCTTCGCCACATATCTTTCATTTACTTGGGCCTCATTCATTGTCCAGGCTTTGAGTTTGATACTTGCTTTATGTGAGAGACTAATGAAGTCTTCTGAGTACTATCCATCAAATGATAACAAATCAATTTGCATACTTTAAGGCCCTATATACATGCTATCGTCATCATCATCATCATTACTAGAATTTCGTGGAGGAAAAGCACCACAACATGAAATAGAGTCATTCAGTCAGTCAACTAGAATTTATTAATAAGCACCTACTATGTGTGCTAGGCATTGGAGATAAGAGGGCAAAAATACAGACAACAAAAACAGTCCATGCTCTCAAGGAGCTAAGTCTAATGAAGAGACAACATGCAAACAAGTATGTACAACTGAGATATCCAGGGTAAATATCCAGATAATCTCTGAGGGAAGGCACTAAGATTACGGAGGACTAGAAATGACTTCTTGCAGAAGATAGGATTATGGCTGAAACTTGAAGAAGCTAAATGGAGGCTACTTTTTATTTATTGTACTTTGAAAACAAAAACGATTCCATTAATTATCTCTTTTCATCTCTTGGTCCCATGGTATAAGGAACAGTCTCCTTTTGGAAATGTAATTTTTGTTAATCAAAGTCTCTCCAATGAGCTACTAGAGATTTTGATGGAAAATGGCAGCTTACTTCTTTGGCAATCCAGTGTGTAATAGGAGAAGCCGTAATTGTGGCAGATGATGCATAAACCAGAAGAAAAACCCAGAGCCACAGTTTCAGATCTCTGGGCCATGACAGCTCTCTACTTTCCATAAACCATGTAAAGGAAAAGAGAACTGACATCTAGTCTTTGGTTACTAAGTTTCTGAGTGGGCCAGTTGTTCTAATAAATGCATTTATTGTCAGGGAGCTAAAGACATTAGAGGGGGGAAAAGGTCAAACCAAATCTGGAAATAATCTGGATTATCAGACAGCAGTCACAGGCACCTTTTTCACAAAGGGATGGGGAATAATCTATAGTGGTGCACTCCTGGTTTGGTCTGTACTATATGTTTTTATGTACTTGATCTGTGCCTATTGTTGTTATGTGGTCCAATTTTGTTTTGTTTTTTATTGGGAAAAAAAAACACAAAGTGGAATAAATAACTCAGTTGAACAAGAGAATTTTGGTCTACTCTTTCCCTTCTGTCTCCCCCAAATCACAGTTTTGGCAGGACTGTTGAACACAAGAGCACATTATTGTTTTTAAAAATGAATTTGGGGGGGCTAAATACCAGTGTGTAGCATTTGCTTTCTTGTGGACAGGAAACATGTTCAGTTTGGCACCAACAAAGCAATGATCCAAATGCATATTTGATGATTTAGACTGGTTTTTATTTCAGGGAGGCCAAGTGCATAAAGTAAATACATTTTCTAGCACCAAGAAAACTACTCTAAAACAAACTAAACCTAAAGAAATTGAAATCTACTTTCTGTCTACAGGCTTGGAATGGCTGATGAAGAAATATTAACTACTAGAAAAGGAATAATTATCTAGTGTTTTGAACCTATGATGGCAGCTGTGAAGTCCTGGGCAATATGATATAAATAAGATCATTAAAGGAATCCAAAACAGGATTAACAGAGCTGTCACTAGAATGAGACCACTGGAAATTTACCTTAAGGCACTGATAGCACTTGTGGTCCTTCAGAAGTATAGAAGCAGTAGAGCTTTGCCTCTGGTTGGCAAGAATAATTAATTAAAATAGAAAACTGCCAGATGGTCCTAAAGCTCCTCTCCCCTTGCCTATCGCCTACCCATCACAACTCAACTGAGGATGCTTGTAGTTTATGGTTCTTGCCCTTGATATAAAAAAATTCCCTTTTATAGTTTGGGAGATTAGTTTATCAGTATCTATCCTAATGTGCCCATCTGTCATACGGGGTTCTGTGAACTCATTGCACTGGATGTTTTCTCCAGTGATACAGAAAACAACTCATCTCATGTGACTTTTTGTCCATATTCTCCGATACTGTCCCCATAAAGGAATTTGCCCATTGTGCTCAAGGCCTTCCTGTCCCCCAGTGGACAACATTAGCATGACAGTGGAGCCCTCTAGCTGTCTACCAGGTATCCTGCAATCTTGATGTATGACCAGCCCATTTTCTCCTCTTATCTATTACCATTGTACTAGCAGTAGGTAATTTTGAATTAATGCGATTTCAAGACATTTTAAAGACAACCACTTCTTGGAATAAATAGTGTAAAATAAACATAAATCTGTACCCTCCTTTGGAAAAAGGTAAGTTTTAAAAACCCATTCTGGTCGGTATCAGCCCCACCCTTTGATTGGGCCAGCCTGTGTACTATGGGAGGAAGCCAGATGCCTTGTTGCTCCCTGGTGTGCCAGAAGATGCTTGTCTCTTGTCCCCCTCGATTCTTGGCGTCCCAAGACTAGCCTTGGACTGAGACTGAGGTCAAGCCTGTCCAACCAGGGAGACCCAGGAGGAGGGATGTCAATGGTTTTATAAGAAAGGGGATTGAGGAAGCAAGAGGGTCTTTTTGGCTTGTCAGCTCCTGGCTCTCTCTTGGTCTGGAGACTTTGCCAGTGAGGCAGCTTGTGCACAGGCTTTAGCTAGGAAACAGTGCATGGCCCTTCTTCCTTTTCCTGGCTTGGTTGCTTTTGGCTAGTAACAGAGACAAGCACAGCAAACTCATATTAGCTAGGCCTGGTCAGGTGATTATGTGACTATCTCTAATGCCAATCTTTTCTATCCAATAAATAACTATAAGTTAATATACAGTTTCTAGAGAATTTTAATCATAACAAAATAAAAGTAGTAGAAGGAAGTCCCTGACTTTTTGACATTCCATCTAACAAAGGGCCTGGATATAGGAACAGAAAGGAGTCTGCAGATCCTGCTTCTGATGGAGCCCATCACCTTGTGTTCTTCAATTCAGAGCTGAAGTGATGGGCTCAAGGAAGCCCATTCTCTTATGCTTGTATAGCGGTAGAGAGCTAAAAAGTTTCCAGTGCTCAACTTCTACCCTGATGCCCAAGGAAGGGAAGAGATCTATTCCAGGGATACCAAGTTAGAATTTGAAAAACATTTGCTCATGTGAAAAATGAACACATAAGAAGACAATAGCAAGATGGTAGAGTGATAGGAACCAATACAGCCACATTCCCCTCCACAAAATTTCTCTAAACAAATTCTGTTGGGGAAAACCAAAAGAAAAAAAAAAGTCACAGTGAGTCATTTGTCCAATCCAGGTTAGCATAGAGAGACAGGATGTAAGATCTGCAGGCACTGGGGGTAGGGTGGTAGGTAGGTAGTTGGGAATTGGACCAAAAACATACTGTGTACAAAACAAAATATTCCAGCGCTCAGGCAGAGGTTGTGGACCAAGGCAAAAACCAATCTGAGACCTACACCAGGAACATGCTGGAGACAGATACAAAAAGGAGGCCTTGTCACCTATAAGTTTTGATAGGCCTAAGTCCCCTTTCCCCCATTTCCCTTTTAGCCCTATCCCCCTCCCCCCCTTTGCTGGAACTCCAGAACAAAGCAGTTTTTCCACTTCATAGGGCACTGCTACTTCATATGCTATGACCTGACAGATCCACTGAATGAATGTTCTGAATCTATACTGTCTCTACCATGTTAGGACTATACAGTCATGGCAACCAGCTACTTCTCACCCTAAAACAGCCAATGAGACAAGTCCCAGACTGCCTAAGCCCTGCACCCCTAACTTTCCCAAACCCATAAAAATCTATGTCTCTCCTTGCCCAAATGAGCCCCTTTGCTAGCTCTCTCAGCTTTGAATCTCCCCTTTTTGTCTTTGCAGCACCTAAAAAGCCTTTCTGAATCCCCCTACTCAGGACTCATATTGCCTCTTGTGTCAGACTCCCTTCAACCAGGACTGACATCACCCACTACCCAGATCTGAGTCACAGATCTAGGGAGGCATTAGAAGGAAGCTTGTGCCCACAGTGGTATTCCTGGTTAGGGAGGCAGCCAGGTGGTGCAATGAGAGCAAAGAGCTGGGACAGGAGTCAGGAAGACCTGAGTTCAAATCTGGCCTTAGACACTTACAAGTTAGGTGCCCCTGGGCAAGTCACTTAGCTTCTCTGTGCCTCAGTTTCCTAAACTATAAAATGGGAATAATAACAGCATCTGCTTTGCAAGTTTGTTGTGAGGATCAAAAGAGATCATTTGAGAATAATAATAATAATAATAATAAGCACAGTCCCTGGCATGTAGTAAGCACTGCATAAATGCATAGTCCCTTCACTTCCCCTCTCTTCAAACCTCAGGAGAAGAATGTGACATCAATTCCAGCCTCCAGCCCAGGCTGAAGTCTGTAAAGGAATAAACAAGGGAGGAATCCTAGTCAAAGAGGAGCCTGAAATTCTGCCACTCTGAACAAGCAGTTTCCTAGTTGTCAGATAGTGGCTGAGTCCAGCAATAGTTTACTATTACTCAGATCCAGACCTAGGTCAGGAACTCAAAGTGCTCAGACTAGGGATAGAAGTAGGTGTAGGGGTGGGAAGGGTGGGATACAACAATCAGGCTGTACCTTGGATTAGACTCCTTTGGGAGCACTGAAAGCCTGTAGGTCCCCAGTTTGAGCTCTCCCTGAGATCCTGGGGTAACACAACACTCAATACCCTGAGAAAGCAGCAACAGGATGAGCCCAGAACTTCTTCCCTCCAGAAGTGTGAAGAGCTTGGCCAGTCATTCTACTGTGCTAAAAGAATGAGCAAACAAAAAAAGAATAATACTACAAGGAGCTATTATGTTAGCAAGGAAGCTCAAGACAAACCCAGAAGAATAGAATGACTCCAGAATATCTACAAGTAAAGCCTCAGTGAAAAACACAGCTTCTGCAAAAACTCAACTTGAATTCCTACAAGAAATGAAGCAAGAGTTTAAAAGATTTTTGTAAATTAAATGAGAGCACTTGAAGAAAAAGTTGGAAACGAAATAAGAACCATGAAAAACAAAATTAGAAAGGTAATTAATAGTTTGGTATAAGAGGAGCAAAACTTGATCATGCAACAAACTTCCAGATAATTAGAATGGACCAAGTAGAAGACAGTAACTCCATGAGACAATAAGATGGGGGGAAATAGAGTAAGATATAAAGTATCTCTAGCAAAAACAACTGACTTGGAAAACATAAGAGACAATATTTAAGAATCGTTAGATAATATCAATGCCATGATCAAAAAGGAAGACTAATCTATTTCAAGAAATTTTAAGAAATTTTAAAAGAAAACTGCCCAGATTTCTTATAAGGAACCAGAAGGCAAAGTGGAAATTAAAGAATCCACCGATCACCTTCTGAAAGAAATCTCCTGGGAATATCAAAGCCCAAATCCAGAGTTTCCAGGTCAAACTAAAAAATGCTGTAGCAGCCAGAAAGAAAGAATTTAAGTACCAAGGAGGTTCTCTGTCAGGATCATAGGAATACAGACAATTTTGTAGCCATTACTAGAAAGGAGTAGAGAACTTGGAATAAGATATCCCAGAAGTTAAAGGATGTGAATTTAAAGCCAAGAATAATTTACCTACTGTAAGGATGGAATTTGTGCAAGGGGGATTGGAATCAAAGGAGCCAGAGAAGGCAGTTGCTGACAGTTGCTGACAGTTGAGACCAGAGAGAATTCTGGGAATTTCTTTCGGGAAGAGGAGAGAAGAGAGGTCTTCAGGCAGAGGACTGTGAGGAGAGAAGAGAAGGACATCCCAGCTCGGATCCAGTCCTGAGGGCTTCCTAAGGATCTTTCTTTTGGAAAATGAAACCCTGGTTCCCTGATTAAAGCCATTCCATCACATCTCACCCATCAAGACTTCAACCATAGAGTCAGCCAAGTTTGGACTCCATTTTGGAAGAAATCTCTTACTCTCCTTCTCCCATTACCCAACCTTGCTGAGAGACCCTTTTTCAGTCAAACCTTACAATTATAGAAAAGGCTAAAAATAGAAAAACAGAAGGAAAAGGAGCGAGGGGAGAAGCTTAGGTGTGGGAACCACTAGGGATCCCACCCAAGTGATGGATCCCATAGCAATAGCGAAGAGGGCACCCCAAAATCCCTCTGCCCTTCACCCCTTTCCCCAATTCCTGATTTGCAAATAATAAAATGCCATTCAACAGTCAAATAGCGTTCAAGTTCCTGAGAGACAACAAGGGAGAGGGAAACCGCAGCTTGGTCTGGCTGCCTCCATCTTGAAGCCAGACCACCTGCTGTGAATTTAACTGATTTGGGGAGGTTTCTGTGAACCTTATCCTTATTCAAGATCAGATTGGGGTACCATATACCTCCTCTTATAGGGAAGCCTTGCCCCTGACTCCTGAGGGGCGGCACGACCATCTGGGTCACCCAGTTTTGGGGTGACACCCCCTTAAAGTCTCCCAGTGTATATTTAGCCCTAGGGGAGAGCTAGAAGAGAGACTCACCACATAGATTTTTTCTATCTCTCTTCTATCAAACATCTGTTACTGGCTCTTTTGTTATTACACTAGGAAAATTGAGTATAATATTATAAGGGGGAAAAAAATCAACCTTTAATGAAACCAAGAACTCTTTTTGTTTGGAACCAAGGACCTCTAAGTATTCCTGACAAAAAGACCAGAGCTATATAGAAACTTTAAAATAAAAAAATACACATAGAATTTAGGAGAAACATAAGGTAGTATGAAATAATAAGGGAATGAACAAGGATAAATTGCTTACATTCAAACAGGAAATGATGATATATGTATCTTCTTCTGAACTCTGCCATCATCAGGTTCAACAGAGGAAGTCTAATTAGATAAGACCTGGGAGTGGTTCTGTTATCTCCTGATGACCTTAAGAATGGAAAGAAAAGTACATTAGTGGAGGAAGAGAAAGGAAGATTAGAGAAAATTATCTCATAATAAGGATGCACAAGTAGATATCTATATAAATGTGATGGGGGAAGGAGGAGTAGCTGACTCTTCCACCTATGTCTCATTTGAACTGGTTAAAAAAAAAACTACACACACAGAATTTGGTAAAAATGCATTTAACTCAATAGAGAAAAAGGAAGGAGGGAGGGGAATTAAAGGGAGAGCTTATATTAAGTGAAACAAATTCTAATGAAAGATTTACAAAAATATTTATAGCTCTTATTAAGGTATCAAAGAATGGGAATATAAGAGGTGTAAAGCTTAAAGGGGTCCAACTCAATTTATAAGAGTGTAGTCATCGGGAATTATTACTCAAGTCAGAATGACTTTTTTATGGTAGTTTATTTACAAAAGGAGAAAGAGTGAAAGTAAGGAAATTAGAGAGATTATTCTAGCCTGGTCCAAACTAGGCAGGGCTTCAGAGGCCCCAGCAAAGGGGGCCCAGAGATAAATTAAACAAGGGTTTTAGCCACGAGGCCTCCTCCAAGATGAGGAGGCCTTTCCAGAGGCTAGTACCTCCAGAACAAGCCAGGGAAAGGAGTCAGCCTTTTTCACTCACCCACATGGTAGTTCTAAGGGAAAAGTCCAAGAGTAGTCTGAGGTCTCACCGGAGCTCCTTCAAGATCAAGTTGAAGGTGAAAGACCTCCTCACAAGAAGTTCTTGCCATTTTTAAAGACCGTTCCTTTCACCACTTCCTATGCCTTCCTTCCACTTTACATGGCCCAATTATAGCTAAAGTTTTGCTTAGGATTGCCCAGGGGGCAGTCAGTTGATTCTGATTCATCACCCACTATCACACACATGGGTCACAGACCTCCCCCACTTAAGGATAAGTGAGGTGTATACACTTCTGGTGATTAAATATAAAAATGGGCAAAGGAGAGCTAATTCCATCTTCACAGAGGGAACCCATAAATTGGGTAATGGATAAATAAGTTATGGCATATAAGTGTAATGGAATATTATTTTGTTGTAAGAAATGATGAGGAAGATGGTTTCAGAGATACCTGGGAACACATATGTTTTGATGACAAGTAAAGAGAACAGAACCAGGAAAATATATAATGACAACAATATGGTAAGGGCAAATAACTTTGAATTAGGAACTCTTTAAGAGCTAAATGACAAACCATGATTCCAGAGGACTAATGATGAAACACACTACCCACCTACTGACTTTTATTGAGTAAAAGACTCAAGAGTGCACAATGAAACAAATATGTTTTAGACATGGCCCATGTGGAAATGTTTTGATTGACTATACATGTTTGTAATGGGTTTTGTTAGTTTTTATTGGAAGTGGAGGGGATGAAGGTAGATTTTCGCTGATCAAAAATAAATAAAAATAGAATTTAAAAACGAATACATGATAATTTGGTATCAATGACATAACAAAACTAATTAGAATTAAGTTGCAGATATCATTTGTGTTTGTTTTTGGTCAGTTTTCTTGGGAACCTAATCAGCATTGGCAACTCTATTTCTATGGGAAATCTGTGAAATATCTTTCAAGTTTCTAATTATTGACAAAGTTTTGCAAGATGGAGGGGATGATTAGAAATTGGATATTATAATGTACCTATAAAAGTACCTTAGGAAAATCATTTTAATGATTAAAATGGATTGCAGTAAGGTGAAACAACATAGGACTGACTTGGATTAAAATAAAATCAATTGTGCAAGTACAAAATGTGGCTAAATCTTAATTCATCCATAAAAGACCTGAGGAGGTTTAAGGATTGCAAGCTCAATTTCAATCATGAGTGAAATACGGTAACTAATAATGATAACGCAATCTTAGGCAACATGGAGAAAGCAAAGATTTCCAGGAGTAAGGAAATAATGGTCTTGCTGTAACATTTTCTCTACAAGTTGAATTATCTGAGGGTCAGTCCAAGACCATGAACCCATTGCAGAGATAGGACCCATATTTGTCAGTTTTCTTGTCTCTGAGGCCAGGTTGGACTAAAGCATCTCTGGTGTGAGGGATTTGCTGAGCTCTTTACAGTCCTACTCACCTACCTTTGGTGGATGGTTCAATCTTTCTGAGCCTTACAATAAAACAAAGAGAAGTCTTTCCAGTTCCCTAGATTCCAATGCAGTCTGCTGCCTCAGAGGCTCCTCTTTCTCCCTTTCCCTGTGCTACAGGCTCTTCTGCTCATAGATTGTGACATGTCCATGGGGGCAAGGGTAGTATAAAAGAGGGCTGGGATTAAAAACCTATGCTCCTTTCCCTTCTGCCTCACATTCTGTATTTTAAGTTAAGGTTCCATTAATCTCTAACATTGTTTTCTCCTGGGATATGTTGTCAAGTTCTCTCTCAGCTCTGAAAGCTCTAAGACCTTTTGTGTCTTCCTGTCACCCAACTCTTACCTGGAGCTCCAAGAGGCTCTAGAATGCACAGAAGCCATATTCCAGGAAAATCATCTCCCCAAACAGGTCAAACCAGGTTGAGGGTAACTGACAGGTTTCAAACTTGTCAATGACAAGGGAATGCCTACTCGGTGCATATGAAGCCCAAGGAGAACAATCCGTTCCAATGGCCAGGAAGGTGGCTGAGGCAGGCATTATGGAGTGCTTAGCACTCGTAAAATTAGGATGAAATTTCACTAGAGTGAAAATTATGAGACTGGCCATGAATTAATACTTTTATTAATCAAAAGTAGTAGGGAAAAAAGAGATGGAAAAACTATAGAGACATACAGTTTACTTTCCTTATTGCTCCATTTAGCTTGCTATTCTGCAGCTGCCATTAGGGCCCCCTTGCCATGCTCATACTCACATGGAAGTTGTCAAAAACAAATAAGGAAGAGAAGAAAGTGAAATCTGCTCTTGCCTCAGTTTATCAAACCTTTTCTCCTCCCACTAACTCTCACATGTTTTTTCCTGAGAGCCAACTATGGCTTTCTATTTTGAGGGGGGCAGGGGCATCAGCAGTCCAGGGAACTTCATCCTGCTAGTCTGGTGATCTTTTGACTCTATTGCTGCCTTTTCCCAGCTGCCATTCTATCCTTGTGATCTAATTCACTCAATGATTTCCTTCACACAATTGAGTTCAAGCTTGATCCAGGTAGTCATCAGGAGCTGAGGTCACCTGCATGTCCCCAGAGGGGGGAAGGTAAGTTTCTTTCACACAACTCCCACCCCACCAGCATGTTAAATCTCCTTACTAGGGTTTTCTAGGAGATGAACATGTCAGGTCTCCCCAGTGAATCATTCTACATATGGAACCTATACATTTAAAGATTCTCTTACTAGGGGTATATAAAATATTGCATCTTACACAAAGGGAATGACAATACATTTAAAAGAAATTACAAACTCAATAGCTGTATCATAGGAGATGTGAAATGGGAAAGAAGGAAGAAGAGAGGAAGATAAAGACAGAGGAGGGAAGGAAAGAGGAGGAAAGAAGAAAGCATGCTAAAAGGAAGAGGAGTAAGAAGGGTGGGAGAGGAAAAGAAGGGGAGAAGAGAAAAGGGGAAGAAGAAAGGAAATGTATGAAGGAAGAATGAAAGAAAGAAGTGGAAGGGGAGAAATAAAAGGGAGAAAGGAGAGAAACAAAGAAAAGGAGAAAGAAGGGAGAAGAAGTAGAGAAGGAAAAGGAAGAAAGGAAAAAGGAGAGGAAAGAGAAAATGGGGTACGATGAAGAAACTAAGGAGCAAGAAGGGAAAAGGAAGGGAAAGAAGAGGAATGGGATAGAGGGAAGAGAAGAGAGAAATAGGGAAGAAAAGAAAGGCAGAAGAACAGGGGAAAGTGAAGAACATGGAAGGAAGAGGGAGGATGGAGGAGAAGAAAGTTCCTTCACTGTGAATGCCACCCCATAAATCGTGCCCGGCCGTGAAGCTTTCGCCCTTTAACGCTCCCACTGCCGGAGGAAAGGGCCAGCAAGGAGCTGGGGCAGAGCCAGACGGACGCCATTTGTAGTCCCAGTGGCTCCGAGGGGCTGGAAATGGTCACAGAGCCAGGAGTGGACGCTGGAGACAAGGGCGATGTTTCGGTGAGGAGGTGGAGGAGAGATCCCAGGCGCGGGGCTGAAGGGCCACGCTGGGGTGGAGGCTCTTCCAGGGGCAGCCCAGACCCGCCCCCGCCCCCGTCCCTCCTCCTCTCGGGTGAGCTGGGGAAACAGCTTTGCTCCCACGCAGGCAGGGCAGGCAGGGCGGGAAGCTGCAGTGAGTAGCGCCAGTGAGCAGCGCCGGCAATAGATGGTTTCCCTATTCCCCAGCCCCCGCGGGCGCCTTCTGGTGCGCCCGCCTTGCCAGCGCGCTCCCTCTAGGGCCCTGGAGGTGGAGCTTGTGCTAGTGCTGGTGCCCCAGTGGCCAATGTAGGGCATCCCCAAGTCCAGAAGGCGGGCTTTGACCAAAGCTCTCGGCAGCTGATTGGCCATTAGGCGGAGCCCAGCAAGGCGGCGCTGCCCCTGCAATAAGTCTTGGAACAGATTTTCCCGAGCTTCGTTCGCTGTTAGAAGAGAGGATCTCGGGCCGAGGTTCGGCGGTTTATTTACATAATGGAAGCTCTTTGGGTTCCTTAGTAACGGAATCCTTTGCGGTAAGGAGGGAGTAGAGGTCCGGCTTCCAGCTACTCTTAATTTCCTGCCTCGGGCCCTTACTGTGGCCCACGTGGGGTTTGCTGGGATTCAGGAGGAGTTTTACGCGTAGACTCCCCCGGAACTGTAAGCGAGACTTAAATGTCACAGTCCCCAGGCTCAACAAAGGAGATAACAGTGAAAGGGTTTTGGAGGAGGGAGAACCTTGGCGAGAAGCAAAGGGGCACCCGTGACTTGGTGGGTGGGCAGACGTTCTCTAGGGCTATTCTGCTTAATTCAGTAATGGCTAATATTTATAAACACTCAGCTAGCAAAATATGATTGCATTTGATTCTCACTCCAACCTTGTGAGGTAGGTGTTATTACAAGTGGATAAGCTGGGTGATCTGTGACAAGTCACTTAACTTTTGGGGTGCATTTTTGAGGAATTCTGTGAGACTAAGTTGCACAGAAAGACTCTACCTTCGTCAGTAGGAGTTTCCTCCTAAAAGAATTCTTTCCCCGTATCAGTGAAATGAAAAAAGATTCGGTCCCCACACACACTTCTAGTTACACAAGCTAGTAAATGGCTATGGTTTTTCTAACTCCAAATTCGGTCCTATGCCCACTACAACACAGGCTCTCACAGTCAGAATTGCTCTGTGCCAAGAGAAATCAGGGCATGCCTAGTGGATAGGACACTGAACCTGGATTCAGGAAGATCTAGGTTCAAATCCTGCCTCAAGTACTTCCTAGATGTGTGATCTTAAACAAATCACTAGGAAAATTTTTCTAAAAAAATAAAATATTTAAATCTTAAAAAAAATCACTAATCTTCTCTGTGCCTTGGTTTTCTATTCTGTAAAATGAAGGGATTGGATTTGATGGGTCTTAAGATTTCTTAAAATTGCTCTAAATCTATGAGCCTATGACTGTGCAATGGTGAGAACAGGGAATGCAGAAATTATCATGTGCCACTTATCAAGTCTTCATTTACATTTAGGCTCTGAAATAATTTATAAGCTCCTGGAAGCAGACAAGGTTTTTATATGTTTGTATACCTGTTTACTGGGATGTTCAAAAAGAAGGAGCACCTCTGGTGTGAGGACTTGCTAAGCCCTTTTCAGGGCTGCTCAACCACCTCTGGTATCCGCCTTTCACCCAATTCTCACCCATGACTCCAAGAAGCTGTAGCATGCACAGAGGCCACACCTTGCTAAAGACTCTGCACAGATGAGTAAACCAGTTTGAAGGTATCCAAATGGCCTCAAACCTTGTGATGAGTTAGGGGGTATAGTCCAAGCATTTGGAGACTTTCCCTGGTAGAATGGGCAAAGGAGAATAATTTGTTCCAACAGCCATAAAGGCAGCTTAAGCAGGTGCTATGCTGCACCTAGAGCTTGGTCAGACGTGGAAGATGCCAAGTTCATCCACTGCATCCCAGGCCATCACCAGTTATCCTGACTTTTGTTTTGCCACTGGCCTTCAATGACTGAAAGAAAGAATGAGGCTAATGACTTTGTGCAACTCTGCTTCATTTAAATCCAATTCATCAGGAGTCGCGACATCACCCTATCATGTCATTGGTTTTCTTCGAAAATAAAGGACAAACCACAAAACCTGCTTACTAATCACTGACTTGTACCCAGGGCTTAATGTTTGTCCAAGTAAATTTTGTGTTTTATTAGCCATTTCCTCCACTAGAGCCCTACTGCAATATAAGGGATAGCGGTGACCATGGATTTTAAAAAGCTGTCAGTGAAATACAAGCTTTACAAGATCCTACCCCTACAAAATGGTTAGAGGTATGAGTCTAGTGTAGCCTATCTATCTATCTTCTGAGGGACAGTATTGCTGGGTTCAGAGTGGTTCATCTCTTGAAAGTTGATTAATCAAGAGAAGACCTTTTTTTTTGGCCACAGATTGTACCCTATTCATGAAATCACAGATTGTTTTAGTATTAGTTGTTTAAAAATACTTACAAACTTGCTGATTTTGATGGTGGTAGAGAAAAGGCTACTTCTAAAATTAGTTGGATCCTCCTGATATCTTTAGGAATTATTAAAATCATAATTTCAATAGGGCTGCAAAATGGTATCTGAATCAAAGTATCCAGTGTACAGGGACTGGGTACTAGTAGGTAAGTTCATATTTTGCAAAGGACTGCTTAAACTTAAAATGACTCTGTCTCAATTCATATAAATCTTCCCATGCTTCTCTGAATTACTCATATTTCTTATGGTACAATAAATCCTGATAAGAATGTATGATGTGGTATATATATGAATGTACATACTTTCTTCCACCTTATTTCAATTGATGGGCATATTCTAGTTCTTTTGCTGCCACAAAAAGCATTGATTTGAATATTTTGGTACATGTGGGCCTATTTTTGTCTTTGACTTCTTTGGGTTGTATGTCCAGTGGTATTATCTCCAGGTCAATTAAAAGGTATAAACAATTTAGTGACTTTTCTGTGAGCATTATTTTAAGTAACACTTGTCTTTTTTGTTGTGATAGTAACAATTTAAAAATATTTTGATATCTGATTAGCTTTGGTTTGGGTCTCATGTACTTTATCCAAGTGCCTGGCACACTTTAGGTCTTCTATAATAAATACTAAGCAGTTATGAGTCTGTCATCAATTAATCTGTTCTTCAAATTTTTCTAAAGTGGAATATGTGCTGATCTTAGCCCTTGTAATCAACTTTTCATAATTGAAGTCTTCAACTGATCCAGTTGAACTCATTTTGTTGCTTTAGTGTCAGAGGTTTCCTCTTAAGGCTGGAAAAACTGTAAGGTTTTTCATCACAAATTTGTTGAATGGGGGAAACAAAAGGAAAGGAGAAGAAAAACACTGCTTACATGACCGAGTATTAATTCATATGTTGTTTCTTAAAACACTATTACGTTATGAACACAAGTCACAATTAGACTATTCCCCAGCTAACTCATAATTCATTGAACAATTCATGAAGTCTGGCCCCTGAAAAATTCTATTAAATTCAAGAAGTGTTTATTAAGAGCTTAGAATGTTCTAGACACTGGGGACATAAAGATACACAAAAAAAGTCCCTCCCCTCAATGAGCTTATGTTATAGTGTGAAGAAAAAGTGTATATGTAGAAAATTAAGTGCAAAAAATATACAAAGTAATTTCCAGGAATAAGACACCAGCAAGGAGTAAGGAGTATTAGGCATTGTGCTAAATGCTTTATATTTATATACATAAATATGTATATATATATATATATTTATATATAATACTTATATATTATATTTATATATTTATTTCTCCTAGTATGAAAGGACAAGAGGAATAAGGCCAACATTACTAATGTGCCTTAAAATTTACAAATTTGATGTCATTTGATCCTCATGACAACTCTGTGGGGTAGATGCTATTATTATCCCCATTTTACAGTTGGGGAAACTGAAGCAGATAGAGTTTAAGTGCCTTATCTTGAGTCACACAGCTAATATCTGAGGCATAATTTGAACTCAGGTCTTTTGACTCCAGGACCAGAATTCTATCCACCTTTCCACCTAGCAGCTACTGTGGCAAGGGAGTAAGGAACAGAATCAGGACAGGCTAACACCTAAACTTAAGAAGTTAAAGAATGCTAGGGAGGGCAGCTGGGTAGCTCAGTGGATTGAGAGCCAGGCCTAGATACAGGAGGTCCTACGTTCAAATCCGGCCTCAGACACTTCCCAGCTGTGTGACCCTGGGCAAGTCACTTGACCCCCATTGCCCGCCCTTACCACTCTTCCATCTATGAGCCAATACACAGAAGTTAAGGGTTTAAAAAAAAAACTAAAAAGAATGCTAGGGAATTTAAGAAGTGAAAGTAAAGAGGGAGTCCCAACAGAGAGTACCTTACTCCAATAGCACTCTTGGTCTTTCTAAAACAGGACATTAAATGCACAAACAACTGCATAATCATGATATCATATTATTTAGAGCTGGAGGGATCCTTAGAGATCATCAGACCAAACTTCTTGTTCTACAGATAAGGAAACAGGTTCCAAGAGGTCCTGGTATGATGATCAGACATAATACCTCCTGGAGGAATGAGGTTATAAAGTACTTATCCTTAAAAAGCTTTTAAAAAATTGGATCCCACTAATACACTCTTGGTGGAGTTGTGAACTGATCCAACCATTCTGGAGAGAAATTTGGAACTATGCCCAAAGGGCTATAAAATTGTGCATATCTTTTGATCTGATAATGCCACCATTAGGTCTGAATCCCAAAGAGATAATAAAAAAGAGGAAAGGACCTACTTATAAAAAGTATTGATAGAAGCTCTTTTTTGTAGTGGCAAAGAATTGGAAATTGAAGAGATGTCCATCAATTGGGGAATGGCTAAATAAACAAATCCTAGTGTGTGTTGATAATGAAATACTTTTGTCTTATAAGAAATGATAAGCAAGATGATTTCAGAAAAAGCTAGAAAAATCTGCAGGAACTGATGCAGAGCAAAATAAGCAGAAAAGGGAGAACACTGTACATAGTAATAGCAATATTGTTACAATGATCATCTGTGAAAACTTGGCTACTCTCAGCAATGCATTGATCTGGGACAATCCTGAAAGACTTATGACAGGGAATGCTATTCACCTCCAGAGAAAGAATGGTCGGAGTTGTCTTTCACATCAGCATATTTATGGTTTTATTTTGGGGTTTGGGTTTTGTATGAGTTTGCTCTTACCACAATGACCAATATGGAAGTGGGTTTTGCATGACAATAAAAATAAAATTTAAAAATTAAAATAAAAAAATTGGGTCTCAAAACAGTAGTCTTGCAGCTCATGTGAACAAACATTCTGATATGAAAATATCTGAGAGTAAAGCTCTCCTCCCAAAAGAGAGGAGATAAATGGGGATTGAAGGTACTAAAGAGCAAGTATTTCTCAATTAACATTCATTAGGTGAAGCCATCTCATTCCTCACCAACCTACCTACCACTTATAAACTGTCCCTCTATCACCATCCCTTAGTAACTTCTTTGGAGTTCATTTTCTAAGATGATAGCACCCTCTTCAGAGCCGTGTTGTTCTTACCTATCTGAGTGTTCCTTCTCTGTCTTCCATGGTGGATCTTAATCCACATCACACCTGCTAACAGTGGGGGTCCACCAAGGTTCTGTCCTGGGTTTAGGAACCTGAATTCAAGTCCTGTCTCAGGATTTTTTCAATTATCATCTCTATGAGGATGGCTCTCAGCTCTATTTGTTTAGTTCTAACCTCTTCCAAATTCTATTCTGAAATCTGAAAATACCTTTTAGACATTTCAAACTGGATCTTCTTTAGACAACTTAACTTCAATATAGCTCAAATTAAATTAATTATCTCCCCTTCCCTGCCCTGTCCCAGTCCCAGTCCCTTCCTTCTTCCTAACTTCCCTAATACTGTTTAGGGTACCACTAACCCCCCAGTCACCATCCTCAACAACTTGATCTCTCTTATTTCCAATGTCAAATCATTGATCAAATAATGCTATTTCCACCTTCATAACATCTCTTATACATGTCTCATTTTTTTCCAACACTGCAACTTATATAGTATAAGCTCTCATCACTTCATTCCTGGATTATTAAAATAAGTTGGTCTGTCTGCCATAAGCCTCAGCTCACTCCAGTCCATCTCCACTCAGCTGTCAAACTGATCTCTCTAAAATGAAGATCTAAGACCATATTACCATTACTCCTCCCCACCTCAGTAAAGTCCAGTGGCTCCCTATTATCTGTTTGGATTTCAAAGCCCTTTATTACCTGGACTCTATCTTTCAAGTTTTCTTGCACTTTGCTCCCTACCACTTACTCTGCAGACCAGTCATCCTAGCATCCTTGCTATTTCTCTCACAAAATATCCATCTTCTGATTCCAGGCATTTTCCTGGCTGATCCCCCATGCCTGGAATGCTCTCCTTCCTCATCTACAGCTCCTAAGATTCCCTAGCTTCCTTTCAAGTCTCAACTAAAGTCTCACCTTTTCCAAGACACCTTTCCCAGTCCTCTTTAATCTTACTGCCTTCCTTCTGTTGATTATCTATATAATGGGGTATTTCGCATATATCTTGTTTATAGCTAGTTATTTGATATTGTTTCCCACATTAGACTGAAAGGAATAATTTTTTTACAGCAGATGTAATAAATAGTTGACTGATTAGTTGGCTGCCCTGTAAGTAGAGTTTGTCATCATCTACCAACCTCCAGAAAATACTCTTCCTTCTTACTCAATGAACATTTGTATCAATCTTCCTCTCCATCACAATCCTGCCTTTTTCTGAATATCTTCAATATTTGCACTAATGTTTTTTAAACAGGGTCCCTGAAGTTAACTGTCTTCTCACTGTCTGCCTTTACACCATAACTCAGCAAACCATGGGGTTAGAATTCATCCAAGATGGTTTCATTTTCAAAATTCTGAACTTTGAAATTCCTCACTCCAATTACAATTATAATCTGTCCAAATGTGCTCTTCATCCTTACCACAAACTTCTGGTCCCTCCTCCATCCCTTCCTATTCTCTCAGTCTATTGAATCTTGTGGCCTCACTTTCTTCCCTTCACAGTCCTGAACCTTTATTTAACCATTCCAACAAGGTACTATGCTCTGTCCCTTGAATCTTTTGTCCTGTGTGTATGGTTCATCCCCTACTAATTTGCAGCTCTGAGTCATTTTTACAAGTCATCTTGTCCCATCCTTTTCTTCAGTAGCTTAAGGCCGATAAAGAAAATAATGAAACCATGCAAACTAGGTCCACTATTAAATTTATCATCTAACTTCATCTCTTATAACAAAGAATTTTTTTAATTTTTATTTTATTTTAATTTTTTAATTTTTTAGAAAAATTTTCCATGGTTACATGATTCATGCTCCTACTTTCCCTCTCATCCTCCCGAACTGCCTCCCCCCCCCCCCCCCCCATAGCGGACATGCATTTTTTTTAAATGAGGAAAAAAACTGAAAAAATTAGGAAGACCAATCAATGGCTTAAAAAAAAATCTGATATCACTTGCAATGCTCCATAGTTGCCAAGGATCCAAACCTTTGCAAAGGAGGGTAGGAGAAGTGTTTTCTCATGTCTTTTTTGGGGGACCAAACTTGGCCTTTATAATTCTGCGACATCTACTTTTGATTCTTTTTTAAATAATTAGGGCTTTGAGTTCTACATGATAGTTCTTTCCATTTATATTGATGTAGTCTTAGACAGGTAGGTGATATGTAGATAGAGTTGACAGAAAGCTAAAATTGGAGACAGGAAGTCCTGGGTTCAAATCCTGTCTCCCACCTTTAATAGCTATATGACCCTGGGAAAGTCACTTAACGTCTCTTGGTCTTAGTTTCCTTATCTGTAGGGTCAAGATTATAATATCTATTTCACAGTGTTCTTTGCAAAACTTAAAAGTACTATATAAATAAATGATTATAATTATAAATTATAATATGTAAATATTATAAATAGTCATAATTAATTGACTCTGCTTACTTCACTTTGTATTAGTATGACTTTTCATGCTTCTCTGTATTCTTTATGCTCATTGTTTCTTGCAGCACAGGCATATTCCATTATGTTAATGTATTATGATTTGTTCCAACCATTCCCCAAACAATAGGTACCTACTTTATTTCCGTCAACAAATATTTATTAAGCATCAATTCCTTGTGCTTGGTGCTGCATGGGAATGCAGATATGAATATGAAACTTGACTTCTGCTTTTAAGGAATTTATAGTCTCAAGGGGAAAATAAAACAAGCATATCAATTCAGTTCAATGTTTATTAAGTTCATACTACATGCAAGGGCATAGGGCACAGATCTTGCCCTTAAGAAGCAGAGATTCTTCTTAAAACAAGATCTCTAAAAAAATATGTATAAGATAATTTGGGTGGGGCAAAATATTAATATCATTAATCCTGGACCCAATATAGCCAATGCATTGTGCTAGGCACTACAAATAAAAAGCTGAAAAAGTATAATCCTTGTTCTCATGCAAACTTATAGTCTAAATAGTAGGGATGTATTGTATAAATGGAGATTTTGAACCTTGGACTTCATCCCCCAGAAATCTCTTAGTATTTCCCAAAATTCCCTTTAATCTCTCTTGCGCCTCCACATTTGCATGGTCACGTTATTATTGTTTTATGAGTTATGTAGCTCCTCCCTCTTGTCTTTTTTGCTCTCAGGAGCAGGCTGGGTTAGTTTAGCACCTTTTCACTCTAGTTTTTTATGTTAGTTTATTATTAATAAAACTTTATAAAATATAATATTTAGTTCTTGTATATTAATTTTAATCTCCACAATATACATACAGAAATAGAATACAAAGTAGAATCTGATAAAGGAACAGGCTACTGCTATTCAAACCAGAGAAAAGAGACATGATTTTTAGCTGGGATAGGGATGTGAGGATTAAGAAAGGTTTACTGGAAGGTGACCCTTGATCAGGGTCTTAAAAGAAGCTACCTCCCTTGTTCTCAACAAGCAGAGATGTGGACAAGTGGGCTCTAGCTTCTGGGGATGCATATGGAAGTGAGAGAGCTCAGAGTGAGAATAGAAAATAGTGAATATATAAATTTTTCCTGGAATTTTTCCATTGGCTTGGAGGGAAGGTTGGAGCAAGTTACTGAGGGCCAATATCAAACTGGGCAAGTTTTTATTTTACTTTACATGCAAAGAGGAGCCACAGAAAATTTTTGAGTAGGAAAGAAATGACCTGATTAGATCTGTGGAGTAAGTATCAAAGGATACAGAAGGTGTAACCATACGATAGGAGTCGAGAGCTAGGGGAGTTTGGAGAATATGGAAATCTCTATTTAGCAAGAGGTGGTTTGTGAACAAGAATTTAACAGGAAGAGATGAGGGTGGGCATTCGAGGCAGAAGAATAAGAGCAGTTATTTACGTTTAGATCTTTTCTCTCTAACTAAATTGTAGTACCTACACAGGAAGGACCACATTGGTTTTGGGAAGAGTGGGAAGGACCCACCATATTTATTCTTGAACCCCCTTCCTCCCTGGCATTTAGCACAGTGGATGATACATAGAGTTTAATAAATGCTTGATGTTAGTTATTGTTATTGTTTTTACATTATCTTCTAGATCCCAGGCCCTCAGGCTCACGACCTAGGATTCATCCAAAATTCCTCACTCTTTCACCACCACCACCCATCCAAGCTATTGCCAAGACTTGCTGACTTCACCTTTGCAACATTTCCCAAATACCTTTGGCTCCTCTGACACTGCCACGGCCCTTATCACTTCATGTCTCCATTACTGCAATAACCATGAAGTCAGCCTGTTTCATCTCTCCTTACTCCAATCCACAAATCCTACCATGTTGGCTCCTACTATTCAAAAAACTCTAATGGCTTCCTATTGCCCCTGGAATCAACTACAAAATGTTCCATTTGGCATCCAAAGCCTTTCATAAATAGGCCCTCCTGCCTTCCAGTCTTCTTGTACTTTACTCCCCTCTTTGGTCCAGTGACACTGGCTTTCTGGCTGTTCTATGAACAAGACAGTCCATCTCCTGTCTCTGGCCATTCTCTCCGATTGTCTCCCAAGCCTGGGATGCCTTTCCTCCTTCACTGTAATTACTGATCTCTTTGACTTCCTTTAAGTTCCAACTAAAATCCTACCGCCTATAGGAAACCTTCTCCAACCCCTCTTAATTCCAGTGTCTTTAGCACAATGCTCGACACACAAGAGGCACTTCATGTTTATTGATCTGAAGCTTGGAAAGAAGATAAGTGGTTCCAGGCTCTCTTCAAGAAAGAAGGAGGAGAAAACTTTGGGAAGGAAAAGGCATAAAGAAACTGCTTTTTCAAAATGCCCCTGCTTTCCTGATTGCCTGTCTAGACTTTGGGGTATTTCCTATTCAGTAAGACTCTCAGATGAAGATAACTCACTCCCAGGTAGGAGAGCTCATCCACTCTGTGTACTGCCTGCTATCTTCTCATTAGCAGAACTCCTCTGAGTTCTATCTGTTATCTACTTGAATATTTAAATGGATTTATTTCCCATTTGCTATTTGTGAAGGTCTTTATATAACTAGTACATGGTAGGAACTGAGTCAAGTCTTCAGATCATGTTTGGGACACTTCTTCCTTATTTAAAAGAGAGTAACCAGGAAATCTGTTTGAACCTAAAATTCACTTCATCCAGAATAGCAATATTTGGATGAGCAGATAGATATAATTCTATTTTGGAATCCCCTCTTTGAGGAAAGTGGGAAGAGCCAATTTCATAGCCTCAATCTCTTGCCCCCCTTTAGGAGGAATCATATTTCCAATACATGCAACCTATACTGGCCACATACACATATTACATTTAGATTTTCGTTATTCCGATACAAGCAAAACCCAGTGGAATTGTGTGTTGGCTAAGCAGGGTTAAGGGGGTTTGAGGAGAAGGAAAGAATATGAAACATGTAACTATGGGAAAATATTCAAAATAAAAATAAAAATATAATTGAATAGATTTTCATTGTTCACAACTTAAGGATTTACATTTGTGTATTGGAGGCAGCTACTCTAAAAGAACAGTTATATTTAGAGGAAATTCAGACGATGAGTTCAGATCCTGGCTCTGATTTACTGTGTGACTATAGTTAAGTCATTTAACTTCTCTCAACCTCAAAATCCTTATCTCTAAAATGGAGATAATAATTTCACTACTTACTTGACAGGGATGTTTGTGAAATGGTTTATAAATGTGAATTATCCTAAGAATTTCTTGGAATCTTCCTCAGTCAGAGCCTATACAACTATAAACATAACAGGTAATTAAAAGTGCGAATCAATATTTTCCAATTAATTTGGCCAATGGAACATTTTGGAGCAAGGAATAATTCAGTCCAAGTATGGGTTATACACTCTATGTCCCAAATGTGGCTTGTATAAAACCTTATTATAATCTATAATAGGTGTAACTTGCTAGTGAATATGGTGTGCTGTTTTTTATTTTTTCAAGATTTTTTCAAGATTTTTTTCAATTTTTTATTTCATGTTTTGCATGATAACACAAGTATAACCCAGATCGAATTGCTTTCTACCTCTGGGAAGAGGGAGGAAAGAATCATTCAGATCATATAACTTTGGAAAACTTCTGGGGAAATTTGTTATTAAAACAAAAATAATTAAATTGAATTAAAAAAGAATTTCTTATTTTAGAGGTTCAGCTTGTATTTGGACCAAAATGGTATTGCTAGAACTCTTAAATATTGGTTTAGGGCTTAAGGGAAGGGATTATGGACTTTTAGAATAAAGTAATAAAGAGAGGAGAAAGTCAGAAATTTTTAGAAAAAAATAAATTTATTTTTACACCAAAATTACATTTGTTGCCTTCTACATAATGCTCCAGGTATATGTAGTGTGCCATGTCTCACTATCAAATAGCAGCAAAAATAAAACATTAGTATTGAAAAGAAAAGTATTTGTTTTCATGGGAACCAAGGGGATCTGTAATTTCCAGAAAGCAATCCAGCTTTCTCTCTCTTTTTTTTTTTAAACTCTTGAGACCACTTCAGCTCATTTTCCATCTATACTACCTATACCAGCTCTACATACTTATGGACAAGTTCAATATTGATCATCTTCCTGGAGATGCTAACTTCTTTTCAGAACTGGTCCAGGAGACTCTGGGGCAGTGATGGTGAACCTATTAGGGACTGCGTGTGGTACCCCACCTCTCCCCACAGAGACTAAGTACTGTGTCCTGCCCTTCCTTACCCCAGAGAGGGTTGGGAGGAAGTGCTCCCATTGGGCTACTGGGCAGAGGGGCAGGGGAAGTTAGAAATGGCCCCAGGAGCCTGTGGAGAGGGTGAGGGGAGTGCTTGACGCAATTTTTTTGGAGAACAATCTGGCAATATATACTAAGAATCACAAAACTCACCATATGGTCCCATTACTGGGACTAAATCCCTAAGTTATTATTCATGTAAAAAGGAATTGCCTATAAGGAAATGTTCATAATAGCTAAAAATTGAAAACAAATAATGTGTCTAATAATTGGCTAATGGCTGAGCAAATTGTTGCATATCAATGGAATATTATAGTAACATGGAAGTATGAGGAATACAATAAAATATGTAAATGTCTATATATGAAGTAATACATAAAGATCAGTAAAATAGTAACATTATACATTTTGACTCTAATTCTTTAAAAAACCAATATTAAAAAACCCCAAAGGCTATGGGGTTTTATAATGTGATTTAGAGACAGAAAATGCATGGTCTTTATTTTTCTTACTTTCTAAACATGTTTTACAAAGAAAAGTTCACTAGGTAGAGGAAAAGGGAAACATATATTTGAAAATGAATATGATATAAAAACCAAAGACATCAATAAAACAAAAATGTGTAAAGAAAAAATGAGATTTATGTTTATTTCTTTTTTCATAAAATGGAAATATTTTGTTTTAGGGTTTTATTTTTAGTTTTATTCTACATTTAATTTAATTATTAGTGTTATTATATACATTTTATATACTAAGTTTAGAATAATTGAAAAAAATAAGGAATGGCAATCTCTCATTCATACTTAGCTTCCTCTTTCCATGACTGGAAAGACACGAAATATAGGTAACGATGCTCCTACTACCTCAAAAATACAATTACCACTCCATAAATACAAACAAAAATGGCCATCACCTACAATGACTTTGCTCTGATTTCCACTGATCCAGTACATAAAAATTCTTCCATTCTACCTGAAAATATCCTACTCATCCTTTAAGATTCAGCTCACAACTCACATCTTCCTACTATCTCAACAACCCAAAGTACTTTTGTGAGTTTCAAAAGGTTAGGAGAGTGAGCCATCCAGAAGTTAAAGAGTTGAGTACATGCTGGGTTTTATTGTCTGCCCAACATTAATGCCGGAAGGATTGAGGACCAATAAAGTATGTTTTGCACAATAATGTATAACCCAGATCAAATTGCTTACCATCACAAGAAGGAGGAGGAAAGGGAAGGAGGGAGACAATTTGAATCTTATAATTTCAGAAAATATGTTAAAAATTGTTGTTACATGTCATTGGGAAAATAAAATATCTTTGAATAAAATTTTTGAAAAATTTGAAAAAAAAATCCCAGTCACAAAGAATTGGACATGATTGCTATGAGAGAACAACAACAAAAAAACAATCTAATTTTTATCAAATTGACTTCCTATTTTCCCAGAAGTTCTTATCAGAGTTCTTCCTTAAATAATCTATATCCCCTGATCTATCCAAAACTGAGTTGTTGACCATAATTGTTTTTGATTCATCCACATTTAGTCTGTTCCACTGATCTACTTTTCCATTTTAACTAGTAACAAATAGTTATGATGAATGTGTAATGATCTTCAAATTTAATTTCACATATGCTAAATATCTTTGAGTAGTTTTAGAAAAGGTAACTAGACTATTAAGCAAACTTTATTTAGGACAGTGTCTGGCACATAAGAAGTTCTTACCAAATGTTTGATGATTGATTCATATTGAGTATACAAGATTATTTGGGGATAATAATGATCAGTGGCATAGTTGACCCATGTTATAGATAGTAATTAATTGAAATGGTACCAAAAATTAGTATTGATATAAAAAATCTGCACAGGGTTCTATATGCAAATAGAATAGAGTACCAAAATTTAGACATGGATCTTTGAGGTTCAAAGTGCTGGATATTTAGGGTCCTTTCTAGTACTTTAAGACTATTAGAGATCTTAGACCCAACAGGGTCTGAGAGCTGTTGAGGTCTGCTAACTGTTCCTTGATGTGTTGCCTTTCTTGGGTCTTTCTGATGACCCTGGAGCTTTGTCAGAGAAGCATCCCACTCTTGTTGCCTCAGGTCACAGAACCCTGTAGGATACTTACCTTAGGACAGTGATGGTGAACCTATGGCACAGGTGCCAAAGATGGCACACAGAGCACTCTCTGTGGGCACTTGGCTCCCCTCTCCCTCAGTTTGTTATTAGAAAGGCAGAGAGACTTGGGCAGAGCAGCTCTCCTCCCCCTCTCCACCTCACCTGACAACATTTTTTTCACATCCCCCACCCCTCTGCCCAGCAGCCCAATAGGAGCACACCGGGGTAAGGTGGGTGGCTTGGGGGGGCTTGGTACTCCATCTCCAAAAGGTTCTCCATCACTGCCCTAGGAAGCTACCCTATGCTGGTATTAGGCTGTTTTGTGAGATAGAATTCACTTACTTTAGATTCTTGCTGTGTCATTGTTCTATCTAGTATAAACTTATGGACTTTGCTGGAACAGGCACAGGGGACTTGGGTAGTTGGCCTCCTGTTCAGGAAGCCATCTTGGCAAGAAGCCCTGAACTAGTAGTGTTTTGCCAGTACCTAGAGGTCCATGTTAGCAAAATAACCTTTGGCTCTGCAATACTCAGAGCCCTAATGAACTTAAGTGAGCTTAAGTTACTTGACAGGCTGTTCAATTACTGTCATTTTTTCTACCACCAACACCAACCATAGATCTATTTGTTGGGAAGCCTCTTGTAAGGGGTATAGCTGTGATTTCACAATCGCATGAAACATTATCAGTGTCAATGTTCTTATGTAAATCTATCATAAACTTCCCCTCAGAATATACCTCAAGTAGAACTTTCCTTTTATTCATTGGCTGGAGTACTTCCTCACCACTTCCTGTAACAGCTGCAGCTCTTCCTGGAGCAAGCATATATTTGCATTTAGTTCATTCCTTTGTGCTTGCATGAAACAGAGGTTATGCCCCTTGTCATTCACAGTCAGCAGCGGTTCCCTAATTTTGGATTTGTAATACCAACTCAGCCTTCTGCCTCTTCCATCTGCTGCTTTGTCTGATCCACTGTTGTCTTTCCTTCTCAAAACTGGCAATCAACATCTGAACAAGATCAGGGCCAGCTTAATGACTTTTCTTGAATAATTCCTAATTATTTTCCAGAACAATTGAACAAATCACAACTCAACCAACAGTATATCAACATGTTATCTTTCCAAAGCCCCTCAAACACGATTTCTGGATTTCTGTTTTTTGTTATCTCTACCAATTTGATAGATATGAAGTGAAACCTAAGAGTTGTTTTGGTCTATATTTCTCTTATAATACTTTGGGGTAATTTTTCATATAGTTGTAGTTGGCAATCCTTCCTTTGAAAGCAGATATACTTAAGGACAGATCTGGCAAGTAAAACTCATATTTTTTACTACCTTTTGTTGGGGGAATGGATACTGATCTCATAGTTATGCTAATACCCTATAGTATTTGGAAATAAAATTTTTAACAGCTATCTGATAGTTTTCTTTTTTTTTTTTTAAACCCTTGTACTTCGGTGTATTGTCTCATAGGTGGAAGATTGATAAGGGTGGGCAATGGGGGTCAAGTGACTTGCCCAGGGTCACACAGCTGGGAAGTGTCTGAGGCTGGGTTTGAACCTAGGACCTCCTGTCTCTAGGCCTGACTCTCACTCCACTGAGCTACCCAGCTGCCCCCTGATAGTTTTCTTAAACCAGCTGAGTTTCCCTTATTTTCTCAGTTATGATTTTGTTCATGAAAACTTTTTAATTTCATGTTGTCTGAATGGTTTATTTTCTTTTTCGTGATCACCTTATGCCTTGTTAAGGACTCTGACTCTTTCTGGTTGAAAATTCACTTGATATGGGCAGCCAGGTAGCTCAGTGGATTGAAGGCCAGGACTACAAACGGGAAGTTCTGAGTTCAAATGTAGACTCAAACACTTCCTACCTTTGTGACCCAGAACAAGTCACTTAACTTTCACTGCCTAGTCCTTACTACCTTTCTGCCTTGGAGATGAAAGGTAAGGATTAAAAAAAAAATCACTTGATAGCTATAATTGGGTTTTTAAAATAGTTATAACTGGTGTGTTGGCTAAGGCGGGGTTAGGGGGGCTTGGGGGAGAGGGAAAGAACATGAAATATGTAACTATGGGAAAATATTCAAAATGAAAACAAAAAAATCCTAAGAGCTACTAATTTAAATATTATATAAATGGGTTTTTAAAAAAATAAAGAAGCGATTTCCACCCTCCAAAATTAAATAAATAGCTATAATTGTTTATTTTTCTAATCTTCAGTTTCAAATTCTATCCTTTCCTCCACCACATTTAGAAGGCAGGAAATATGAATATGAAGTTATGCACAACATTTCCATGTTAGTTTTGTTCCCATTCCTTCCTTCCTCCCCAAAAAAGGCAAGAAAAAGATAGAAACAGAAGGAAATATGCTTCATTTTGCACCCCGAGTCTCAGTTCTCTATTTGGAGATGGATAGCATATTTCTTCAAGAGTCCTTTGGATTTATGGTTGGTCATTATGTTGATTTTAAGTTACTAAGACTTTCAAAGTTGATTATTTTTTTATAATATTGCTGTTACTATATACATTATTTTAGTTATGCTCATTTCACTTTGCACCAGTTCAAACAAGTCTTTCCATGTTTTTCTGAACCTTTCCTTTCATCATTTCTCATACTGCAATCATAAACCATAAATTGTTTAGTCGTTCATCAACTCATGGGCATTCCCTCAGTTTCCAGTTCTTTACAACCAGAAAAAGAACTGTCATAAATATTTTTGCAAATGTAGATTTTCTTTTTTCCTTTGATCTCTTTGGGGAGCAGGAATATTGTTTGCTAAATCAAAGGATAGGCATGATTTTATAGTTCCAAATTGGGGATAGTTCCAAATTATTCTCTAGAAGAGGTGGACTATTTCATAGCTCTACCAATAGAGCTATTTTTTCATCTCCTGTCCAGCACTTGTCATTTTCCTTTTCTGTTATTTTACCAATCTGATGGGTATGAGGTAGTGCCTAATAGTTTGTGAGTTATTTTGATCTGAATTTTGCTAATTATTAGTGATTGGGAGCATTTTTTTCACTTGACTATTGATAGTTTTAATTTCTTTTTCTGAAAACTGCTTGTTCATATTCTTTGACCATATATCAATTGGGGATTGATATCTATAATTGTTTTGATTTAAAAATTTTTATTTAATCAATTTAGAATATTTTTCCATGGTTACATGATTCATGTTCTTTCCCTTCCCTCTTCCCACCCCCCTCCCATAGCCAATGAGCAGTTCCACTGGGTTTTACATGTGTTATGGTGATATCTATAATTGTGAAGGCAACTCCTTCCATTATGCTCTTTCATTCATTACCCAGAAGGATACTTCTGTCCCAAGTATCCTGGTGTCCAAATTGGTGACTTTGCCAAGAATATTATCTCTTTAAAGTCCTAACTTTCATGTTTCACTTCACAACCATTCTTTCTCTCCCCTCAAGACTTCAATTCCACAGTTTTACAACCACTCATCTACTCTTCCCTCCATATCCTTCCCTCCTCCAGTTCTGGAACTATGAAATAGGGTCAAATCGACTCTGTCATTACTTTTGAATGGGTTTATATCAATCTCTTCCAGTGGGATGTAAACCCTTTGAGAGGGCAATCTTTTTGCTTTTATTTTTATATCCCTAACATAAAGCATGGTATGTGGCACATAAGTACTCAAAGTATGCTTTTCCATTCATTTTTCAGGTAACCTTTTATAGTTAGGTCACATTGCGATATGTAACTCAAGTTACTAGCCTAATCTTGTTTACTGGTGTTGAGAGAATTTTCAGGGTCTTGACAGCACAGGTATGATTCAGACAAGTAAAGTGCAACTTACCCACTCAAGTGTGACACATACCATTGATAGGTGATGGACATGAGCATCCTACAGCTTTACAGATGAGAAATATGTATGTATATATACACATGTACAAATAATTCTACATGCCCATATTTCTCTCTCCAGAGTGAAGTGACCCAGAGAGAATAATAGAAGATACTTCTGCATTACAAAGCAATTTTGAATTCAGATCAGATTTGGTGGGTAGTCTGGAAAAGACACTTGTTAGGATGGTTAATTTGTTACAAAGGAAAGAAAGTGTCCTTTAGCATAGCTATTTACTCATTACCAAAGAAAATTATATCTTCTTTATCAGTAAATTAGCATTTGTTAAATTCCTACTACTACTTTATTAGTAGGATAAAGAGAAGGTGACTAGTTTTTGGAGCTATTCAAAGTCCTAAGAGCTTTCTAGTTTTTTAAATTAAAACCCTTACCTTCAGTTGTCAGTTCTAAGACTGAGAGCTATAAGGGCCAGGCAAAGGAGATAAAGTGATTTGCCCAGGGTCACACAGCTAAGAAGTGTCTGAGGCCACATTTGAAACCAGGTCCTCCTGACTCCTGGCCTGGTGCTCTATCCATTGTGCTCTCTAGCTGTCTCTGAGCTTTCTTTTGTAACAGAGGGAAAGGAGGGCATGTTGCAAGGGAAAGAAATATAGTAACAACAAATATAGTACAAAATGGAGTCAGTTCTCCCCCAAATCCACTTTCAACACTGCCAAACTGCTTCTCTAATTTTTCAAGCCCCGGTAGTTTATCAAACACTGGGTTCAATTGTTTCTTTTTCTTGCTTATGTAGGCTTGTCTTAGTTTATCTAGGGGACAGACAAGCTAGCCTGGCTGAAGTAGCAAGGCACCCTGAAAAAGTGGCCAAACCACCTCAAACCCTGTTGGAGACAACTTAGAAGTCCAAGTCCAAGAGCCCTTGGAATAATAGGCTCTCCCCTACCTACCCCATCCCACTCTGCTCCTGACTTGGCCCTTGCAGCCAAGTAATGTATACTGAGGCTAGAAAGATTACATTGGGATCAAATTCGAAAAGCTTTAAAAGGTAAACATAAGAGTCTATATTTTATCTGGGAGTTAATAGGGAGTCACAGTAAAGTACTGAGTTAGAGGAGTGATGTCAGATCTGTGCTTAAGGAAAATAACTGGCTATGCAGCTGTGAGAAAGATGGATTCAAGTCGAGAGAAGCTTGAGGCAAGGAGACCCATTAGAAAGTCTTTGTCTAAGGTAGGTGAAAGGTGATGACTCTGTAAGTAAAGAGAAGGGGTCAGATATAAGACACGTGGAAGTAGAAACAGCCAGATTATCCTACTCATTGGATATATGGGGTCCAGGAGAATGAGTTGAAGATAATGCCAAAGTTATGAACACGGGAGACTAGAAGATTGGTGGTGACTTCATCAGAAACAAACAAGACTTTCAAAGAGGGGTAAACCTGAGGGGAAAACTAATGAGTTTTGTTTTGTATGTGGTGGGTTTAAAGATATCTCTGAGATGTCTGGTTTTAAATATCCAGTTGGTAATTGATGATGTGAGGTTGAAAGCCAAAGAAAAGAATGAGACCCAAGTTGGCTGCGTAGATCTGAGTCATCTGCAGAGGGTTGATAATTAAGCCCCTGGGAGCTCATAACATCAATAGATAAAAGTAGAGAGAAGACGGCCTAGAACCGAGGTTTAGGGAACATTCACTAGAAGCAAGAGAGTGGAGTCTCAAAAATCCAGAGGAGAGATTTAGGAAGGGAAGGTGGTCATTAGTATTATTGTACCAGATAAACTGAAAACGAGGCCTGGGAAGAGTTCATCTGATTTGACAAGAGTTTTTGATGCTAACTCTGGAGACCAGTTTTAGTTGAATGATGAGATCAGAAGCCAGTTACAAAGGGCTGAGAAATGAGAGAGTAGGAAGTGGAAGCAACAAGTATGGACAGCTTTTTCCAGGAATTTGGTTGAGAAAGAAAGGAGAGATATATGGTAATAACTCAAGGGGATGGCAGGATCTAATAAAGACTTTTTAAGGCCAGGGAAAATTTAGGCTTGTTAGAAGGCAGTAGAGAATGATCTAATAGATAGGGAAAGCTTGAAGATTACGGAAAGGGAAGAGGGAATGAATGAAGTTCTCTCTATTGGGGCATATGGAGAGGGAAGAGGCAAGGTCTTCAATTGAGAGAGGTGAGGGTAAAGTAGAGAGGGTTTTAAAAGAGAAAAGGTTTGGAATGTCTTGCCTAGGGAGTAAGATAGCAAAATGGGAAGAATAAAAGGTTTGTTTTTCTGCACTGAAAGCTTAGTTGAAATAGAATAACATGAATTTGTAATGTGCCTAGTGTGCATAACTGTTTAACTTCAGCAACTCAATTCAGAATTATATGAATAAGAGCAGAGGAGGGGGATGATGGGTATAATCCAGGACTAAATAAATAGCATGTGGATAGGGGACCAAAAATTTACTGTATAGGAAAGTAAAAAGTAGAATTGACTAACTCTAAAGTATAGACTAGAAAATGTAAAAGGAAATTCAGAACAGACGTTCTCAGAAAGTACCAAGTAGAAAGACTGAAGGTCTTAATAAGGACCAAGAATAGCTTTAGGAACAGGAGAGCTGGTAGATCATAACCAGCATGCTCTGAATTGAAGAGAAAATTTTAATTGAATGAACTTTAAAGGAAAAGAGATTTCTAAGTGATGGAAGTAAAGGGAGAGTCTGAAAGTGGCAGTGTGTAGCAAAGAGTACTCATATCACTCTTTTAAGGTTTGAGGGGTGTTAATAAAGTTCAGCCATGCTAGAGAGGATAGTCAGGGATGTAATGTCATTGTGGTTGTGGCTGTGGGTAGCCAGGTATCAATGAAGGCTAGTAAATGGAAGAAATGTGAGAGAAAGATATCTAGAACAAAGAGAAGTTGGTTCACTATGGAATGGGAATTCCAGAGGACACAATGGAAGGGTGGCAGGGTTAGAATAGAACAATAGAAGGGGAGAATAAAGAAGGATGGAGGTGAGAGGATACAGAGATTTGGAGAGACTTTCTTCCCAAAGAGGCTGGTGACTGGTTAATATTGGAATAGGGAGAGAAACCAAGTGATAGCAGACTGATAGCCACAGGGGTAGTAGAGGGTAGCAAATGAACTATAAAAATTCATATTATGGGGGTGGGGGTGGAATCTGTTAATGGCTAGAAAGGACCAGAGAGGTACAGCTTCCATTACTCTTTCTGCTAGGCTAGAAAAAGGAGCACAAAGAACAGTACTGAGTTGGCGTGATGCTAGTAGAAGGGCTATATAGGGGTTCTACATTGTCCATATTCTAAATTTGCATCATGTAAACATAATTACTATGTTTATAAACCACCCCTACCTTATATCATAAATTACATGAGGGCAAGGTCTAGATCTTTTTTTATCAGTTTTGTAGATGACCAGCGCATTGCATATAATGGGCACTTAATACTTGTTAAAGTGAGAGACTGATACATGATTTATTAAGTTGCTTGTTATTTGTCAGGCACTGTGCTAAATGTTGAAGATACAGCACAAGGGACAGTAGTCTCTAGTCTCAAAGAGTTTGGGGTCCCATGGGAGAGATAACATGCAAACAACTAGGGAGGGGTTGGAGTAGATATCCTTTAATCCCTTCTAACTCTAAATCTACAATCTTTTTCTAATGGATTTCAATAAACTTTTCACATACATAACTTTTGAGAAAATTAAGATAAATGGCAATGTACCCCTTAGTGTAATTCAGTCAATACAATCCAAAGAGAAATGTCAATGTACTTCCATATTCTCACCAATTAAAAAAAAAGACTCTTTTTGAAAGTTATACTAATAGAGCATAAACTATAGAAGGTTCTCCCAAATCAGAAAGATTTAAAGGATAGTCTCTGTAAAAGCCAATCTACTGCCAAGGACCAGGCAAACTAAGTATGGTTAAGATTGACCACTCCGTTGTTCTGACTATTTTGGTTAATCTTTATCTCTCTCTAGGAAGAAGAGATAATGGTTAGGCTAAATATCTAGTTGCTTCCTCTATGATGTTAAAAGAACCTAAGGAAGGTCTCCATGGCTTTGGGTAGATCTTTTATGGAGGACTTCTGGAAAGACACAGCTAAGAAGAATGGAGGAGTTGTCGACATCTACAGAGGTGGGACTGCATGAGACACTTATGGAATCAGAGTTCTACTGAAGTTTTGTTTCTGCAACAAATTAGTAATTCAGTAATTGTCATTTTAGCTAAGTCATATTCAGATGTTCCCTCTTCTAACATACATATAAATAAGGAAGAGATCAAAGAATCTTGGGAGTTAGTAAAGAAAGACCTTGGACCATCTAATCAGACTATACAACTACCCTATTTTTAAAAAATGCAAAAATGTATATTCTTATTTCTTTCAAAATTTTTTTTTACCTTTTCTATGATTTCTTTTAGTAACTACATTCTTGTATTTCAGTCCATCCTGCTTACAGTTTTCAAATTTGTTTCATCTAGGTTTAGGAAAGGGTTACCCAAAACTAAGGGCTTGCTCCAATAAAGGGGAAAAAAATTGTACTCTGGAAACCATTTGCATTTGATTTAGATAAACTTAAGTATAGTAATGTCAAATGTATGTACACAGTAATCTTCTGTATGCTTAAGTCCCTCCCTCTTTTCTAAATCCAACTCCCCATATCCAAGAAACCCAGCCCCTTCTGCCCTCCGGAGGCGCCTCATGCAGAGCACTGGGGCATTTTAAATTAAAGTCTTCATTAAACAATGCTTCTGCAGGCAACTGCTCCCAATTCGGGGCCCCCCAGCTTCTGCGGAGGGTGCAAGAGGGTGTAGGGAGGGGTAGAAGAGTGGGCAAAGCTACTGGTTGGTGCCTGGAATCAGTGCATTGCCCCTTTAATTGTGTCCCCGGCCCTCGGGCGTTTCTGTCCAACGCCCACGTCAGCAAATACCTTTTGTTTCTCTCACGTGGGGGCTATTAGTTTAAGGGCGGCAGGAAACGGGATTCCAAGGGGACAATTCCCTTACTCTGCCGCCGGGACTCCCTCCAGTCCATAGCCGGCGGTACCCGGTAAGTGGCGGCGCAGGGAGCGGGCACAGGGCGGGTGGGGCGTCGGGCTTTTCATCCTGCACTGGCCCAGTTGCGACTGATTGCAGAAGAGGGAGGCAGCGGCGGGGGCGGCCACCAAAGAGGCGGCAGAAGGACCACGGCTTGGGACAGCTCTGGGAGCATGGCAGTAGCATCCCTGCTCAGCTCCCAGCCCGCGCTGCAGAACCGGGGAAAGCCCCTGCCCCTTGACGCTCCTGCGGCCGGGAGGCTGGGCAAGTAAGTAGCCGGGCACAGAGCTGGGCTGGCGGGCGCCATTTGCAGCCCTGGGAGCAGTGCCGGCTATTCGAAGGGGATGGAAATGGCCACAGAGCCAGGAGGGGAAGCTGGAGACCAGGGAGATGTGTTGGTGAGAAGGAGGCGGAGAAGCTAGGTCTGAGACGGACGCAGGGACGGAGCGGCTCCCGCAGCCCCCCAGGGTGCCCCTCCCCTTTCAGCGGGGCTGGGGGCGCAGCTTCGCTTATTCGTAGGCGGGGTGGGGAGCTGCGGTCAGCTTTGCGGACAATAGCTGGCTCCCCCTTCTCCCCAGTATCTGCGGGAGCCCCGTTACGCGCCCACCAGTCTGCACGCCCGCCAGTCAGTCCGCCCTGACAGCTGCCGCCGCGCCCGTCTGGTTCTGCCCCGCCCCGTCGCGCCCAGTCCCGGCTTGCCACCACTGGAGGCGGGGATGGGAAGAGGCGGGAAGAGTTGAGAAGCCTAGGAGCTAGGGGCTGCTGTTGTCGCCGCCCTTCTTAGAGATGTGCAGTGGAGGGTGCCGGGCGGGTCTGGAACCGTCGGGCGTCCCCAGCTTCGGAAAGGTCGACGAGCATCTGCTCCGCACTGGCTGCACTGCTGAATGACAGCGGTGATTGACCAATGGGGCGGCGTCCGACGGAGCCCGGCTCGATAGCGTTAGAGAGCTCGGACGGCCGGGCTAAGCTACGGCTCGTTCTCTGGGCGCTGTAGGGAGGAAAAATAATACTAGCACACCACCACTAGCTGGTAGGAGATGCACAGGAAAGCCCCCAAACCCATATTTAACTCGCTGCTTGAAAGCCCCAGAAAACATCTGATAACAGCAGTACTAAAGTTACATAGAGATTGGATCATAGATTCAAGCCTTCCAATCCAGCCCCCTTACTTTACAGATAAAGAAACTGAAGTTTCCAGAAAGATGATGTGACTTCCCCAAGCCGTTTGCATTAGATGAAAATTTGAACCCAGGTCCTATGATATTAAATTGTATTTATCTTAGTGACTACCAAAACAAATACAGGAAGGACACCTATTTAAAGCCCGCCTTTTGCAAATCTGTTGTTTATTTTCATCCTATATTATTTTTACAAATGTTTGTAAAAATCTGGGGCTCTGAGAAATCCCCGAGCGATGGACAAACATCAGAATAATTTGTACGATTTAAATACCACTAACTGGTCTTTAAAAAATAAAAGAAAACATACAATTTCAAACACTGTTTTAAATGTTTAAAAAAAAACAAATTTTAACTAAAAGTTTGTAAACATGTTATCTTTAGGATTCATGGTAGCACTAGAATCTAGTGAAGGGATCCTCATTTTCTAGATGAGGCAGTGTAGACCTAGAGGGTAAAAATAAGACCTCATTTCCAGATTAGTATCCTGCTTTCTAGGGAACTCTTCTGTCGTCTTTCTTTGCCCTTGAATGGGGTCCCAAGTGGAACTGCCCGATATCATGTAGAATTATAACAAAATTAAAGTATAAGTGTGCTACACTTGGGTGACTAGACACTGTAGTTTCTGAGGACCACGAATATAGTTAAGTTTGACAAACAAAATGGCGTAAGGAAGGAGCCTGTGTGGTGGGGAATTGACCTGGGACCTACCCCCAAGAGCAGTAAAACTTGGAAACTCTGAAATACTAATTTAAAATGTCAAATCCTGTTTCCAAAAATGTGCTTCTTTGTGGTGATGATCCCTGAGGAAGCAAACTAAGTCGAAACAATGATGTTGATGAAATTTTTTTCTTCATATAAGTTTAAAGTCAAAATGGATCAGCCATCCCTGAAGCTGTATTCCACAAATCTATCAGTAAATCAGCATTTTATTAAGAACTTAGTATGAGACATCTGTGACTTTTTAATAGGAAAGCTAAGTGCAAAACCAAGGTTCTAACTCCTGGTCTAGTGTTCCATGCTAGTATGCTGTAGTGGAAAGCACACCTACCCTGGAGCCTGAGGACCTTTGTTCAAGTCCTACCCCCTGATGCTTACAGCTTGAATGACCTTGGGCAAATTCACTTATCTGAATGAGGGTGGGTTTAGATTAGATTTCTAGATCTAGGATCCTAAAGAAAACATTTGGAAGTGCAAGGCGGTAATGACTCATTTATCTTGCATGAAAGGTTTTTGGTTATTCTAGAAGAGTTGATTTTCTAACCAATTAAGCTTAGTTAAATCTCCAAGGGCTAAAGGTTTTAAATTATTTTTGATGGATTTCTAAAATGTATTATTGCACATTTCCTACCTTATTTTATTGAATAAAATTCAATCTTTTTGCGAAGACTCCGAATCATTATTATGACAGTTACAGTGCTATGGTGACAGATGAACGTCAAATGGATGCTAACATTGCCTGCTTTAAACTTGAACAAAAATTCCTTATAGTTTACATTGCTGGTCATTGCTGCCTTTCTGTGAAATGACTGAATTAAAAGATTGAATGAGCTCTCTTTTAGATAATCTTCACTGTCAGTATAAGTGTTTTTTGACTTGTCAGCAATATCCAAAAGATCCATTATTTCTGCATCGTTAACTTTCTTGTCAGCTTCAACCAACTTCTCTATTTTACTTGTACTAAGTCAGAGAATTACAGGATGTTATTAATGGAAGAAACTCCTCACCTTACAAGATGAGAAAACTAATGCCCAAGAGAAGGGAAGAGATTTTCCCAAGGTTAGTAAGCAGAAGACCTATGACTTGAACACATGACTTTGTTTCCAGCCTTCTTTTGGCTTTGAGTGTGAATTTGTGTTTTGGGGAAAGGCCTGCTATAAAACTTAAGCATCAGTAGGCCACACCTTTCTACTATCCTTCTTTAAAGCAAAACAACAACAACAACAAAAAAAACCCTTACCTTTTATCTTATAAAAGTTCTAAGGAAGAAGAGCAGTAAGGGCTAGGCATTTTGGGGTTAAGTAAATTGCCCAGGGTCATACAGCTAGGAAGTGTCTGAGGTCAGTTTTGAACCTGGGACCTCCCATCTCCAGAGCTGGCTCTATCCGCTGAGGTACTTAGTTCCTCCCATAACCCTTCTTCATGTATGAATTATTATAGAATTCCAGATAAAAGCAATATTTAAAATTTTAGGTTTAATCTTTAGAATTATAGGTCCTTTACCTTAAAGCCTATATAATTAGCTAAACTGTAATGAAATCTGTTATAATATTAATGTTCTAAGTAATGTCCTAGGTCTAAATGGTAAATCAATGAGATAATGGAAATCAGAAGATGATAAAGATAAATAGACATGTATATTGCTTCATCAGGGTGGGTTCTATAATTATCTAACACATTTTTTGTTAGACTAAGGTACATTTATAAATCTTAAAAACTTTCATTCTAGGCATCAAAATAGGATGGAACCAGTTAAAAGTTCTATTCATGCTTTAGCTTTTATTTTGAACAAGAAGTTTATATAGGAGACCACTTTTAAAGCTTTAGAAAGAGTAAAATTTCCAGTCAACAAAGCCTTTATTTTAGAGGAACCCACAAAATTAGTACTTCCAAGAATACAGTCAACACCCTCAGTCATATGCTTAAATACAATAATGCTTGATTGTTAGTACCTGCTAGGGCAGAATTTAGCATGCGCTACAATAAATATTTCATTAGTATTGCAGATCTGTTAGGGGATAGACTATATTGAGAAATGAGTTAATTATAAAAGCCAGAGAATTGCCTGGTTGGTTGCCCCCATATTACAGTGAAAGGCCCTGTGGTCTATGACATTCCTTGAAACACCCACTTTCAAGGCAGATCTACCTTAAATACCATGTCTTACAATGATAATGATTTACCTTGTTTCTTATGAATGTTCTCCAGCCTGCAGAGCTGTTCTAGTTGCTGTGTTTTTATAGGCTATATAAAAATATATGCCAATATTTGTCCCTAAACTTAATCTCCCTTTTTCCTTCTACCCCATCGGTACTTGAATGGATTTGTGCTCTCATCAATATAGCTACTCTCAGAAATGCAGATGAAAACATAGGATTCATCACTTGTTTATTTAGGCATGTGATTTATTTGGGTATATGATAATATATGGGGTTTTGGTTTTATAAGATTATATGAATATATTAATGAATAATATAGAAATGCTTTTGTGAAATGTATAAGCCAGAAAAAATCTACCCTTGCCTGCCTGTACTATGCTACTCTTGTCCAAATCTTCCATAATTCCAGTTTTTTCTCCTGTGTGATTAGCAATGGGATACTATTGTTTACCCCTACTCTTGCAATATGGCACTTTTTTTATTTCCAGTCATGTTTCTGTGACATCTTTTATGCCACTTCTGTGTAATTCCTCATTTGTATTGTTTTCTACTTATGCTAATCCTTGTGTCTTCAACTGCCCATTACATATATCAGACTGGTTGGCCTGTTGATGTCTTAAAATCAACCCGTCCAAACAGGAACTTGTTCCCTCTGCCCACCCCCAACTTCGCCCCTTTCCAAATTTCTCTCTTACTATATTGAGGGTGTGCCTGGAACAAGACACTCTCACTCTATCTCTCAGCTCTGGGCATTTTCACTGGCTGGTCCTAGGCATGGGATATTTTTGGCCAAAAAGGTTGCCAACCCCTGCTCTACAGGCAGCCCTTCCTAATTTTTAATTCTCAGAGCCGTCCCTCTGGTGATTACTTCCTGTTTATCCTATGTATGACTTATTATCTACATAATTATTTGCTTGTCATCTCCAGGAAGCAGGAACTATCTTTTACCTTTCTTTGTATCCCCCAGAGCTTACCATAGTGTTGGCACATAGTAAGTGCTTAATAAATGCTTACTGACTCTTTAGATTATTGATTTTTAGACCATCCTCAAAACACTTCTTTGTGGTGTTTTATGACTCATAAACACACATCATCACTGGAAGGACACTGTTGTGAAAAAGGTGGGTTTTTGTTTCAGGCACAAAAATTTCCTAAGGCAATTTAGCCTGCTTTAGTCTATTCAATTCTGGACCCAGCTTACTGTCCATTTGCAGTGTCTGTCCAAAATGTATGGACTGATATATCTCTAAAGGTTTTCCATATTTACTTCATGTTATAGTCTAGACAATAGTTATTCTTAGTTTTCCTTGAAAAGTTTTCTTAGATTTTCTTGAGGTAGCTAGGAAGCACAGTGGAGAGAATGCTGAGCCTGGAATCAGAAAAACTTGAGTTCAAATTCAGCCTTAGATACATAGTAGCTGTATGACCCTAGGCAAGTCATTTAACCTGTCTGCATCAGTTTCTTCAAATGTCAATTGGGGATGATAAGAGCTCTTTCTCACAGGATCCCTGTAAGGTTCAAATGAAATGATATTTGTAAAGTGCTTATAAGCACAGTGCTTGGCACTGCTTATTCTCTATCCTTCCTGTCCTTCTTCTTGAATGAATGGTTTAGGGATTCTTGAAAGATTATAACTAATTTAGAAGATTTACAAAGGTTCTAGGTCTTGATGCAGTGAATGTACAAGTTGCATCTGGGAGATCTGTCGGTCAAATGCATTTTATAAGCAAACAATAATAATCATAGTAGTTTCTTGTATTCTCTATACATACAGTTTTAAAATCAGTTTTGGGATTATAAAGTTGTAGTATGCTATTGCATATATATACAATTTGTAGAAGCCTGCCTTTTCTCTTCCAAGATGCCATTTTGCACATAAAAATTAAGCTCATGAAAATTTTGTGTAGATGGGGAGTAGGCTTCTGGATTAGTAGTGTTTAAATTGCCTTTAAATGTCTGAGCTCTTTTCCCTCCCCCCATTTTGATTTCATCCCTCTCAGATATCTTAAGAAATGATTCCTCATTGCTGTTTTCTTCCACTACCTCAGTAAGATTTTGCAAATGACTTTTATCTTTTAAACCCAGGATGCCCTTAGCTGCCAAGGCTCTTTACTTTGTAAGGAGATTAAGCGTTTGCTAGCTGAGGTGGTTTCTAGGCTCTGCTAGTCTCCATGTTGTGATAATGTGTATTCAGTAGTTAAATTTCTTAAGAAAAGGTGATAGTATACTTCCTTTTATCCATTTCTCAACTTCAATAGTAAGAGAAGTTGGAGATGCCTCAACTGCATAGCATGTTTGATTTTTCTTCCTTCTAGTTTGGCATTTATTTTGATCTCTTCTAACGTTGATGATATAACTATATAGACAGATGATTCAGAAATTATCTATATTAGTAACCAATTATTTCTTGTTAATTAGAATATAATCAATTTCAATTTTTAAATGATATTTTTTTTCTGCTTACCACATATAGTGCTTAAATTCTTTATGAAGATAGTCTTCATGGTGTATATAGGCAGGAGACCTCTAATCTATAAATCTTTGGCATCCTTCTTTTTTTGAACCCTTATTTTCTGCCTTAGCAACAACTCCAAAATGGAAGGGCAAGACCTAGGCAAATGGGATTATGTAATTTTCCCAGAGTCACACAAGTAAGAAATGTCTGAGGCCAGATTTGAACCCAAGTTCTTCTGACTCCAGGCCTGGTGCTCTATCCCTGCAACATAGTTATCGCATAAACTGCATTTTTCATGGAGGTCTTTTTTGCAGATACTTATGATAATTGAAATAAGAGATGATTTAATGTCTTATGAAATGGTGTTTTTTATTGTCTGTGGACGCACAATAAAACCAACTTGGCCAAGGCCTTTATTTTTTTATTCAAGAGCCAGAGAATTATTCTATTTAGTTGCAACTTCCTTTTGTGTCCCAGTTTGATTTATAATGAGAATGTCAAAATTCGTATCATTCATTTCCTTCATGAAATGTCTGCCTACTAAAGATCTCATATTTAGTATGCCAGTGGCTGAGTGAATAGTCTTTTCCAGCTCAGTTCTTCCAAAACAAAACAGAAAATCCATTGCAGAGCTATTCTCATTTCCAGCTTTTCTTGGTGTGTTCTTTCCATAGTAAACAGTATTCTGGACTACCCTTTCTTACTACTTTTGTTCAGAACATCTGCTGTGATCTTCATTTTGCCACCAATTTTGCCTGAAACATTTCTCTTCTTTAATTCCCTTATTTCTCAACTTTGGACAACAGTGCGGCTTTGATTTTATATTTCTGACCAAAGAGCAAAATAATAACTTTCCTTATAGCTGGTCAGTTGGCCACTTACATATACTGTCTGTAAAAAGCTGTGGCTTTTCTTGACTATTCCTTACCATTATAATAATTAATTATTTGTAGTATTAGTGGTAGTAAATGCTTTCTCCATAATCATTAGTACAAATATTAATAATCTCCATTCCACAGAGAAGAAACTGAGGCACAGAAAAAGATTATATGACTTATTCTAAACCACAGAGCTAGTGAGTACAAGAACAAGGGTTTAGAGGTTAGGCCTCCTGGGTCCAAGTCTAAAACTCTTAACTTTATACTATATTACCAGACTTGTTAATTGCTGATCAAATGGATTTTTTTCCTTCAGGATTTAGTAATCCCAGGAATAGCAGTTCCATGATTTCTAATTCCTGGCCTTTTTTTTTTTTTTAAAGGAAAAGAAATAAACATTTATTAAACATTTACTGTGTGTGAGGCACCTACTATGTGCCTGGCACTATGTTAAGCACTGGGACACAAAAAGACAGTCTTTGCCCTCAAGCTCACAGTTTAATCTATGTGTATGTATGGACAAGCTATGAAGTAGGCTATCCTAGTATCTTAGGGGAATGCATTCCAATACCTACTACAGATGATTAAAATCAGATATAAATGAACACTTGCTGACCCTCGTATATATGTGCTCCTCTCTCCCTACTCCTGCTCCTCAGCTTGGTCCTCTGAAGCACCCCCTCTCCAATTAAAAAAAGTAAAAGTAGAAGCAGAAGGGTGGGTAGGCAGGCCATTGCCATAGCTATACTTAAGGCAGATTGAGAGTAGATAACTGAAACCTAGAAAGTGAAACTGGAGGAGAAGGCCTTACTGTATACAGAGAATATAAGAAATAAAGGAGGTAAGGCATTAGAATTCAGAGAAGTTGGTAAAGATTTCCTGTAGAACATGGAATTTTAGTTGTGATTTGCAGGAAGCTGGACACCCTCAGCCTGTTGGCTCCAGTGAAAAATTTGCCCCAGGCAGGCCAATTTAGCAGGTTAGCTCAACCTGATGAATCCAGTATACCAGCAGAGAATTGAGAAGAGAGAAGATTCAGCCTTAGGACATAACAGCTCAAACACTCTGCTTCAGTAAATCAACAGATCAGCAGGTCTATATAGTACATAGGGCAGGGGGAAAAGTAAATAAAATGAGTAAACAAGAGGAAAAAAAAAACTACAATAGAAAGCCTCTGTGGGGGTATGGACCAAAGAATAAAACCAATGGACAAGCATGAGGTCCAGGAAAGCAAAGCCTCAAAAAAACTAGGGAATAGGATGCAGGCTACGAAGGAGCTCAAAAAGGAATTTAAAAATCAAATAAGACAGGTTGAAGAAAAACATCAAAAGGAAAATAGTATATTAAAAAGCAAAATAGATCATCTGGAATCAGAGGCGTAGGCTGGAAAATGACACAAAAAAAATTGGAAGAAGAGAAGAATGACTTGAAAGGAAGAATGGACCCAAAGGAAAAGGAGAATCAAAAGGTCGTGGAAGAAATTCAGTCTTTAAAAATTAGAATTGGGCAATTAGAAACTAATGAGTTCACAAGACACCAAGACATATTAAAGTAAAATCAAAAGGATGAAAAAATTGAAGATAATATGAGACACCTCACTGAGAAAACAAATGACCTGGAAAATAGATTCAGGAGAGACAATTTAAGAATTATTGGACTACCTGAAAATCATGACCAAAAAAAGGCCTACACATATTACTACAGGAAATTCCAAGAAAACTATCCTGAAATTCTTTAAAATGAGGGTAAAAATAGAATTTGAAAGAATTCACACAAAACCTCCGGCATTAAATCCTCATTGACAACTCCGAGAATGTCATAGCCAAGCTCAAGAACTCCCAAGCCAAGGAGAAGATACTATAAGCTGCTAGAAAGAAACAATTCAGATATCATAGAGTCCCAATTAGGATTACACTGGATCTGGCAGCATTCACACTGAAGGAATATGAAGGAAGACAAGGAATATGATAGTCTGGAAAGCAAGGGAACTGGTTCTACAACCAAGAATCAACTACCCAGCAAAACTAACTATATTCTTTCAGGGGAAAGTATGGTCATTTAATAAAATAGAAGATTTACAAGCATTCCTAAAATAAGACCAGCCCTAAACAGAAAATTTGATGCCCAAATACAGAATTCAAGAGAAACATAAAAAGGTAAATAAGAAAAAGAAAAAACTTAAGGGTTTCAATAAGGTCAAATGGCATGTATTCCTATATGGAAAGATATCTATAACTCTTAAAAGATGTTAAGAAGTATACATAGAGGGTGCAGTGGTAAGCTATTTAGGATGATATGTCAAAAAATATGAAAAACAAGGGGTGAAAAAAGAGGATAATACTAAGAGAAAGAGGAAAAGGGGTAAAATATCACATAAAGAAGCAGGGGGGTGGTGGACAGGGGAGAAGACCAGTGGAAGGGAGGAAGAGGTTGGTGACAGAGTAAACCTTACTCCCTTTGGAATTGGTTCAGAGAGGGAAAAACAGTCAGATCCATTGGGATACAGAATTGTCTCTTGCCCTACAGAGAAAAGGAAATTAAGGTAATTATTAAGAATTATATGAAAATGTTAGGTGAAATGGGTGAATATTTACAAAAATATAAATTGCCTAGATTAACAGAAGTGGAAATAGAATACTTAAATAATCCATATCAGAATAAGAAATTGAACAAGCCATCTAGGAACTCCCTAATGTAAGATTTAGAATTGGTTAGACTAAATATAAAAATTAAAAGAATTGAATTGTGGTCACCATTTATAAAAATAATTAACTTCTCCAGTCAAAATGACTGTAAGCAGCTTTTATTTACAACAAGGTAGAGATATTAAAGTGGGAAATATATGAAAGAGGTAGAAAAAATTACCTAGCTACAAATAACCTAAATTCTAATCCTAATGCCTCCAGACCGTGAATGTGAATCCAAAAGCAAATCTCATCAGAATCCAAAGTCCTAATTAGGAAGCTGAAATCCAAAGAGCCAGGAGATGCTAAAAAGTCCAAGAATCTTTAGTGCACATGAGGCTAAGACCTCCAAGAATCTCACCTGAGCTCATGCTGAAGAGAGTGTTCCACTGAAGCACCAACCGAGAGAGTCATTGCTGAAGAGCCAAGGAAGGAAGGAATGAACCAATCTTCTTGGTCTCGCCTTTTATAGTCCTTTTTTCACATCACTTCCTGTCTCTCTCCCACTTCATGGGAACCAATCTCAACCTCCCAATTTGCCTAGCACTACCCAAGGCAGGGCAGTGCTTGTGCTTGTGTTTCAAGTAAGTGACTTGTGAACTCTCTTATCTAGTGACCTACCAAGTGCTAAGTAGGAACTTTTCAAATTCTTGATTGATTAAATTAAAGGTTGCTGGTTGATTACATTAAAAATAAACAAAGAGAGTTCAATTCTCTCTTCATACTAAGAAAAAAATCCCCAGAACCAGATGGATTCACAAGTGAATTCTAGCAAACATTTGAAGAACAACTAATCCCAATACTATACAAACTTTTTTACAAAATGAGCAAAGAAGGAATCTTACCAAATTCTTTTTATGACACAAATGGTACTGATTCCTAAGCCAGGCACATCAAACACAGAGAAAGAAAACTACAGACAAATCTTAATGAACATAGATGTAAAAATCTTAAAATACTAGCAAAAAGACTATAGGGGGCAGCTGGATAGCTCAGTGGATTGAGAGCCAGGCCTAGAGACGGTAGGTCCTAGGTTCAAATCTGACCTCAGACACTTCCCAGCTATGTGACCCTGGGCAAGTCACTTGACCCCCATTGCCTACCCTTACCATTCTTCTGCCTTGGAGCCAATACACAGTATTGATTCTAAGATGGAAGGTAAGGGTTTTAAAAAAATAATTAATTAAAAAAAAAAGACTATAGCAAGTTATCACAAGGATTATTCATTGTGAACCAGGTGTGATTTATACCAAGAATACAAGGATGGTTTAATATTAGCTAAACCATCCACATAATTGACCATGTCAATAACCAAACCAAAAGAAATCACATAATTATCTCAGTAGATGCAGAAAAAACTTTTGATAAAAATACAACACCCATTCCTGTTGAAAACACTAGAAAGTATGAGAATAGCTGGGCCCTTCCTCAAAATAATAAACAGTATATATTTAAAACCATCAGCAAGCATCATCTGCAATGGGGACAAGTTCAAAACCTTCCTAATAAGAATAAGAGTGAAGCCAGGATGCCCATTATCACTTCTATTACTTAATATTGTACTAGAAATGTTAGCAGTAGGATTTCGAGAAGAAAAAGAAATTGAAGGGATTAAAGTAGGCAATGAGGAAACTAAATTGTAACTCTTTGCAGATGATATGATGGTATACTTAAAGAATCCTAGAAAATCAACTAAAAAGCTAGTGGAAATAATTAACAACTTTAGCAAAGTTGCAGTCTACAAAACAAACCTACATAAATCAAAAGCATTTCTATGTATTTTCAACAAAACTCAGCAGCAAGAGTTAGAATTCAAAAATACTATAACAAAGTTCATCTGGAAGAACAAAAATCAAGAATATCAAGGGAACTAATAAAAAAATTTGAAGGATAGGGGCTAGCAGTATCAGATCTTAAACTTTACTATAAAGCAGCAGTCATCAGAACAATATTGTTCTAAGAGACAGAAGGGTGGATCAGTGGAATAGACTAGGGGTTAATGGCCTCAGCAAACTAGTGTTCGATAAACCCAAAGATCCCAGCTTTTGGGGCAAGAAATCACTATTTGACAAAAACTGCTGAGAAAATTGGAAAACAGTCTGGGAAAAATCAGACTTAGATCAACATCTCACACCCTATACCAAGATAAATTCAAAATGAAAAAATTCCTTAAATATAAAAAGTGAAATCATAAATTAGGTGAACATAGACTAGTATACCTGTCAGATCTACAGGAAAGGAAGGAATTTAAGATCAAGCAAGAGACAGAGAACATTGCAAAATGTAAAATGAATGATTTAGATTATATTTAAATTAAAAAGATTTTGTACAAAAAACCCAATACAACCAAAATTAGAAAGAAAAGCAAGAAACTGGGAAAATATTTTTCTAACAAAACTCTGACAAAGGTTAATTTCCGAAATATATGAAGAACTAAGTCAAATTTACAAAAAATCAAGCCATTTCTCATTTGACAGATGGTCAAAGGATATGAATACGCAGTTTTCAAATGAAGAAATCAAAACTATTACTAAGCACATTAAAAAGTGTTCTAAATCTCTTATAATTAGAGAAATACAAATCAAAACAACTCTGAGGTACCATCTCACACCTAGCAGATTGGCTAATACAACAGCAAAGGGAAATAATAAATGTTGGAGGAGGTGTGGCAAAATTGGGACACTAATGCATTGCTGATGGGGTTGTGAATGATTCAGTCATTCTGAAAGGCAATTTGGAACTATGCCCAAAAGGCTTTAAAAGAATGTCTACCCTTTAACCCAGCCATACCACTGTTGGGTTTGTACCCTAAAGCAGTGATGGGCAAACTTTTTAAAGAGGGGGCCAAAGGAAAGGAAATGCTCATCTGTCAGTCTGTTTCTAAGGCAACTCTTTCAAAATTTCATTGTATTGTATTCGTCAGATTAGGAATAATATCCTACAGCAGGATAGAACATTTCAGGGGGCTGCATCTGTCCCACAGGCCACAGTTTACCCATCACTGCCCTAAAGAGATAATAAGGAAAAATGTTTGTACAAAAATATTCATAGCTGAGCTTTTTATAGTTGCAGAACAAGTTGTGGTATCTGATGGTGATGGACTACTACTGTGCTGTGTAATATCATTTTCTGGTAAGAAAATGGAGAGCAAGTTGAGTGACAACCAACAGTTTGGAATTTGGAACCTTACCCAAATGCCATGAGCCAGGGGCAAAAGACAATTGCTGCCAACACTATAAAAAGGCATGAGCTGAAGCAAACACTCTCCCTCTTGAGGAAGGGACCCTGAGTGGCAGGTGGGTAGGCCAATCAACCTGCTCAAGTTACCTGTTGTATCCTGCTTTACCACATTATCAACTACTGGATAGAGCTGTGGGATATATACCAATTACCTGATTATTAAGAAGAACATCATCAAACCTTGCTCAACCTGGGCAGGGCCAAGGTGCCCAGCCTGACCAGGGCCAGAGAGGGAGAAGAACCTCTCCAGCCAACTGACACAACCTGATTATCAATTGATTGTCCATCTCTATAGACTATAGTCTAGCATAGATTCCCAACACCTCATTCCTCAACCTGGAGCTTTCCCCTGAGTTTATTATAAAGTTCTTAAAGCTCATTTAGGTGAAGGATGGGTTTATCCTAAAGAACAGTTTAACATTCTTGCATCTAAGGGAAAGGAGAATACTTTAGCTAAATCAGTCAACCACATTATTCATTTATCATCAACATTTATCCAATCAACCCTAGCATTTATCTATCAACTTAACCCCAGGACAAGCAGCCAGAGAAGCTTTGTGATTCAATTCACAGCTTCTCAATGGATTACTTAGTTTTGGGCACTGTAGGTGGGAACTGGTGCTCTGGCTGAGCTACAAACAGTTGTGGGATCTGGTGGTCACTGTCTCAACCTTGGTGTTCACTTAGGCTTCCCATCCCTACTCAGCTTAGGTCCTTAAACCATCTGAGGACCTTGGGCCATATCTCTAACAGGCCCAATTCAGAAGCACCATACCGTCCATAATAGCTATAAGGAATGATGGAGGATTTCTGTAAGAACTGGAAAGACCTCCAGGAATTGATGCAGAGCAAAAGGAGCAGAACCAGGAAAACATTGTACACAGAGGCTGATACACTGTGGCACAATTGAATATAATAGACTTTTCTACTAGCAGCAATGCTAGTAGACAGGACAATTCTGAGGGATTTATGGAAAAGTATAGAGATCCTGCTCTATAACCAGAGACTAATCTGAGTGGCCTGGGTGGTCGTCGGATGCAAAGAATGAAACAGATTGGAAGCACGGCTTGTTAGCTCATAGTACTTCAAGAAATCCTGAAGTAGCCACAAGGAAATTAAAGATCCCCTTCCCCAAAAAACCCAAGAAAATTTCCCACAGTTACAGAGAGCAACATTTTTACTATAGTCAAAACAAAAACTTTAGAAGCCTCCAGGCGTAGACAAAAAGACTTATGCTAAACTATCAACTATATGTGTTATTTTTAAGTGGAGCCTGGGACATCTCCGAAAGCCCCGTCAGTTTCTCAGCCTTGATAGTATTAAACAATTTTTCGAGCCTCATTATTTTACTTTAATTCTGGGCAAAATGCCCTGCCAAGGGTTCGACCTTGGCTGTACCAGCCATCTGTATTCTCGGACAAAGGGGAACAGAGTTAGCCCCACTCCTGCTGGAGTGCTGAGAGCCCAAAGCTTTTTCAATAAGACTATAATGCATTTTGCAGGAAGGTGAGAATTATGAAAGGAATCAAAAGAGGAATCTCAGATTTTAATCTTAGATACCGTACACCTGTCTCGTCCCGTATTTAAATAGGGAGGAAAGATAATACACAGCTCTGCTGGTCTGTATTGATCTTTTGAGGGGGTCCAGATAAAAATATCTACTTGAGATTCTAATTTCTCTTAATAGCTCCTGACAGAAAAGAACACTACCCACATCCAGAGAAAGAACTGTGGGAGCAGAAACGCAGAAGTAAAACATATGATCAATCACGTGGTTTGATGGGGATATGATTGGAATTTTGGCTTAAAAAATCACTATTGCAAATATGAATAATATAGAAATAGGTTTTGAACAATTATACATGTATAACTCAGTGGAATTGCTTGTCAGCTCCAGGAGGGGGAAGGGAAGAGATGAGGGAAAAATCATGGAAAAATATTCTAGATAAATAAATTAATTTAAAAAATTAAGTAAAAGGAGAAGACTTAAATAGGCTACAAGAGCCTGGGAAGGAGAACATCTCAGGAGTAAAGAACACTCTAAGCAAAGGTCCTGAAGAATGAAGAGTGTAGCATATTAGAGAAACAAAAAGTTTGATTGGAGCAAAGAATGTGTTGAAGGCTCTGATGTAAAATAATTAGAAAAGTATGTGTAGTTAGATTATGGAAAACTTTAAATGCCAGGCAAAAAAAAAATTAAACTTAATTAGTAATAGTATAGTATATATAGTAATCTATTATTTTAAAATTTTTAAACAAGGAGAAACATAGAATCAGAGATGTAAAGCTGGATAGTTGAAGTCATTTAATTTTAATATCTTCATTTTCCAGATATAGAAAAATAAAGTCCACAGTTGGGGGAGAGGCGGGGTTCAGTGGCTTGTTTAAGGGAGCAAGCATCAGAAAGCACTATTCTGCCCTTTATAGCTAAACCTTTCAAAAAGGCTATCTATGATAGATGTCTTCACTCTCTTGCTTCTGAACACTCTCTACTTAATCCCTTTCAATCTGGCTTCCAAAGTTATTCTACTGAAACTTTTCCATGAGTTATTAGTTTCCAGATCCAGTGGCCTTTTCTCAATACTCATTTTCCTTGACCTTTCTGCATCCTTTGACACTGTTGATAACTCTCCTTGATACGCTCTTCTCTTTAGGTTTTTGAGACACTCTTCTGGTTTTCCTCCGGCTACTCTGACAGTCTGACTGGATCCTTCCCTAGATTACACTTTCTGATGGTAGATGTTCCTCTGTTCTGGGTCCACTTCTCCTGTAATACTTCACTTGGAGATTTCATGAGCTCCCATGGTTTTAATGACCATATCTATGCCAATGATTCTCAAAAATTTATCTTTCCTGTTCCAGCCTCTGCTGACTTCCAATCTTGTATCTCTAACTGCCTTTCAAATATCTCTAGCTGGATGTCCAGTAGACATTTGAAACCCATCATGTCCAAAACAGAGCTCATTATCTTTCCCCCATCCCTCTCTACCTCCTACCTTCCCTATTACTATAGAGGGCAACACCATCTTCTCAGTCCCTCATACTTGCAACCCAGAAATCATCCTAGATTTTTCATTCTCAACTCTTATATCCTGGCTGTTGCCAAGGCCTGACTGTTTCACCTATGTAACATTTACCAAACATATCTCCTTTGCTCCTTCTGACACTGCCATCACTCTAAGAATAGGTTCTTATCACCTCATTTCTCCATTACTGCATTAATTGGCTGATGAGTCTATCTGCTTCAAGTCTCTCCTCATTCCACTTTCCATTCAGCCACTAAAGCCATTTTCCTAAAGCTCACGTCTAACTAATCATGTCACCTATTGCCCAAAAGATTGACTATATAATATGATCTATTTGGCATTCAAAGCCTTTCATAACCTAGGCCCTCTTTTTTTCTGTCTTCTTATACCTTATTCTCCAACATGTCCTTTTCAATCTAGTGATACTGGCCTTCTGGCTGTTTCATGAGCAAAACACCCTAGTTTTTGGCTCTGGGCATTCTCTCTGGCTATCCCCCATGCCTGGCATGTTCTCCCTCATCCACTTTGATGACTGACCTCCCTAGCTTCTTTTAAGTCCTAACTAAACTCTTACCTCCTAAAGGAAGTCTTCTTCAACCCCTCTTAATTCCAGTGCCCTGTTTATTATTTCTTGTTTATTCTGTATATAGCATGCTTTGTATAATATTTATTTGCATGTTGCCTCTCCTATTAGATTGTTAAGCTTCTTGAGGTCAGGAACTATCTTTTGCCTCTCCTATCCCCAGCACTTAGCTGAGTGCCTGACACATAGCTTAATAAATACTTATTTAATTGAAGCTACTAAATACTTATTTAATTGAAGCTACATGGAGCACATTGCTTTTAGGGAAAGATGTTGACCTTCATTTTAGACATGTTGAGTTTGAGGTAGAAGTAAAACATTTAGGTAAAGATATTGTGTAGGGAGCAGTAGAATACAGATTGGGAGCCCAGAAAATAAAACAGACCTAGAGAAAGATTTGATAATGATATCCCTAGAGGTAGTAGCTGAAGCTTTGAAAATGAATTAATTATGAAGGGAGAATCTATAGAGAAAAAAGGACAAAGACAGATCTCTGGGAAACACCCATATCTAAAAGTAGGTGAGCCAGAGAAGGAGCACTTAGGAAGTTGGTGTGGTCCAGAAGACTGTCTAAAGCCAACGGGAAGCAAGTAATTGCTAAGAGCAGGTATTTAATATTTGTCAAAGGCTGCAGAGAGATTAAAGATCAGACTGGGAAAAAGGCCACTGTATTTCTTTATTAGGTGGTCACCAGAGACCTTGCAGTAGTTTTTTTTTTAATTTTTTAAACATTTATTAATATTCATTTTTAACATGGTTACACGATTCATGCTCCTACTTTCCCCTTCACCCCCGCTCTCCCCCCGCCATGCTGACCCACATTTCCACTGGTTTTAACATGTGTCCTTGATCAAGACCTATTTCCAAATTGTTGATAGTTGCATTGGTGTGGTAATTTCGAGTCTACATCCCCAATCATGTCCTCCTCAGCCCATGCATTCAAGCATTTGTTTTTCTTATATGTTTCCTCTCCTGCAGTCCTTCCTCTGAATATGGGTAGCGTTCTTTACCATAAATCCCTCAGAGCTGTCCTGTGTCATTGCTTTCTGCTGGTACAGAAGTCCATTACATTCGATTTTACCATAGTATATCAGTCTCTGTGTACAGTGTTCTTCTGGCTCTGCTCCTTTCACTCTGCATCAGTTCCTGGAGGTCTTTCCAGTTCACCTGGAATTCCTCTAGTTTATTATTCCTTTTAGCACAATAGTTTTCCATCACCAGCATATACCACAATTTGTTCAGCCATTCCCAATTGAAGGACATACCCTCTTTTTCCAGTTCTTTACCACCACAAAAAGCACAGCTAATAAATATTTTCGTACAAGTCTGTTTATTTATGATCTCTTTGGGGTACAAACCCAACAATGGTATGGCTGGATCAAAGGGCAGGCATTCTTTTATAGCCCTTTGAGCATAGTTCCAAATTGCCAGCCAGAATGGTTGGATCAGTTCACAACTCCACCAGCAATGCATTAATGTCCCAATTTTGCCACATCCCCTCCAGCATTCATTACTCTCCCCTTCTTTCATTTTAGCCAATCTGCTAGGTGTGAGGTGATACCTCAGAGTTGTTTTGATTTGCATTTCTCTAATTATTAAAGATTTAGAACACTTTCTTGTGTGCTTATTGATAATTTTGATTTCTTTACCTGAAAATTGCCTATTCATGTCTCTTGCCCATTTATCAATTGGGGAATGGCTTGATTTTTTATACAATTGATTTAACTCCTTGTATATTTGAGTAATTAGACCCCTGTCAGAGTTTTTTGTTATAAAGATTTTTTCCCAATTTGTTGTTTCCCTTCTGATTTTGACTACATTGTTTTTCTTTGTACAAAAGCTTTTTAGCTTAATATAATCAAAACCATTTAATTTACATTTTGTAATTTTCTCCAAGTCTTGCTTGGTTTTAAAATCTTTCCTTTCCCAGAGATCTGACAGGTATATTATTTTGTGTTCACTTAACTTATTTATAGTTTCTCTCTTTATATTCAAGTCATTCACCCATTCTGAATTTATCTTGGTGTAGGTGTGAGATGTTGATCTAAACCGAATCTCTTCCATATTGTTTTCCAAATTTCCCAGCAGTTTTTGTCAAATAGTGGATTCATGTCCCAAAAGTTGGGCTCTTTGGGTTTATCATACACTGTCTTGCTGATGTCATTAACCCCAAGTCTATTCCACTGAT